>NW_017728992.1:173316971-173321708 GCF_001723915.1 Gavialis gangeticus
CTTTTTGAATGGACTAAATGGGTATAGTTCTATTTTCTACCTTTACATAACAGAAGGGAGTTTGGGGGATATGAAAATGAGTAAGATAGTGGTTCTAATAAAGATAGAATGAAATATATATTTTTATATTTCTCCATACAAAACACAAAAATATATAGGTCTCAATATTTTGTATTGACCTGTATTTTGTATTGCTCCGATCCATCTGGAAAAGCAGCCATGCTATAATTCTTCTCCACGTGTTGCAGTTTTTCTTCTCTACAATTTTCCTAAGTCTGTCAACAACTTGGAAGCTTTAAAAGCAAGGACCTTCTCATCCATTGTTGGATTTGTTCCCAGAAACCTCCAGGAACTGTAAAAAGTAATCAATCATTCTCGTATAAACCATTTTTTGTAAACAAATTTACAAAGTGCTAAGCAGATTTAAAAGGAACATCGAAGAAATATGTCAGACAAGAGTATTTATAAACAATTAGCGCAGATGAAATAATACACTTCAATAGAGAGCTGAAGGGAACAGGAGAAAGATTCTAAGATGGTGGAACTGAAACCACTCAGATACAACTGACTGTAAATATGCTCTGGGAAAAATTATTCCTCTAAGCAAGAATCACAGTGAAAAGTTCAAAACACCAATGAAACTTAGGGAGACTCTAAAAACAAATAAATAGTTGAACTGTCTTAAAAAGAGAGAGAGAGAGAGAGAGAGAAGCATAGGTTTGGCTGTGACTACCCATGCAGGGAAAAGTAAGGCCATTGAAAGATTTACATTGTAAAAAGAAAGACACTTGAATTTGATTCTGTACTTGACTGAGAACCACTGAAGTGAACAAAATTCAGTGATAAAGCATTTGGTACTTTCAGAATAAATCATTTGAACTGAAGGTAATGTCTGAAATGCACAAACTGTAAGTATGATGAATTAAGCTCTGTAATAGTTACGCTACTAAATAGCAATAATAATTAGAGGAATGCCTTGAATAAGGATGAGTTGCCTTCCAGTGTCTACAGCATGAATAATCTTTTTAAAACTATCTTGTATGTTACTTATTTGGAGCTGGTTTTAACTTTTGAAAAAAATGACAGTGATCTAATCATGATACTTTAACTGACAGCATTATACAAAGTTCCTAGTTTCTTGGTGTCAGCTGTCAAAAATTACAACCAAAACCCCATTTTCAAATAGAAAGGTGGGTGGATAATGTGTAAAGATTGCCATGAAAACATTTAATAGCCTGGCCTATAAACTTCTATAGGCCTGAGGTTGCAATAAGAATGTTAATATTAATAAGAGATAAAATGCTTAATACAAGCAATTAGGTACTGTTAAAGAGAAGTAGTGTAAATTGTGATCAATTCTATTCTTATCAATGGTTTGATATCAGTGTGGCATAAATGTGAGAGTAGAATCATTTAATAGATTTCATAGACATTTGAGATGGAAGGGACCCTGGAGGATCATTGAGTCCAGCCCCCTGCCCCAGGGGCAGGAAGTCAGCTAGGGTCAAAGGAACCCAGCAAGATAGGCATCCAAATGTTTCTTGAAAGTGTCCAGAGTAGGTGATTGCACCACCTCTGGTGGGCATCTGTTCCAGGCTCTGGGAACAGACAGTAAAGACGTTTTTCCTTATGTTCAGCCTAAAAAGATCTTCCAGGAGTTTGTGACTGTTGGATCTTGTCTTTCCTTGGGGTGATGTGGTGAACAGGCGTTCCCCCAGATCCTCATGCACACCTGTTATGTACTTGTAAGCTGCCATCAAGTCACCCCTGAGCCTATGCTTCTCCAGGCTGAAGAATCGTATGGCTCTCAGCCTCTCTTCATAAGGTCTGCTCTCTTGCCCTCTGATCATGCACATGGTTCTCCTCTGGACTCCCTCAAGCTTCTCCACATCCTTTCTGAATTGTGGAGCCCAGAATTGGATGCAGCACTCCAGCTGTGGCCTTACCAAGGCTGAGTATAGTGGGAAGATGACTTCCCAGGTCTTGCTTGAGGTGCATTGGTAGATGCAAACTGGAGTGTTGTTTGCTTTGCCAGCTGCGGTATCATATTGGTGGCTCATGTTCATCTTGTGGTCAGTCATGACCCCCAAGCCTTTTTTGGTCACGGTGCTAGCAAGTGTAGCACTGCTGAGCCTGTAAGTGTGATAAGGGTTTTTTTGTTTTTTTTTCCCCTGAGGTGGAGCACCTTATATTTTTCCATGTTGAATGCCATCATGTTTTCATCTGCTCACCTTGTGAGACTATCGAGGTCAGCCTGGATCACAAGCCTATCCTCAAGCATGGACACTCTTCCACATAGTTTGGTGTCATCAGAAAACTTAGCCAGTCCACTTCTGACATCAGAGTCCAAATCATTTATAAAGACATTAAAGAGTACAGGCCTGAGAATGGAGCCTTGGGGGACACCACTGGTCACTACACGCCACGATGATTCAGTTCTGTCAACTACCACTCTCTGCGTCCAACCTTGGAACCAGCTCCCCAGCCATCAGACTCTAGGGTAGTTGAGGCCACAGTTTCCCAATTTCACCATGAGGGCATCAGGGACATGAGGTCAAAGGCTTTTTTAAAGTCCAAAAATATGATATCCACCTTTTCCCCTCTGTCCAGGTGATGCATCACCTGGTCACAGGAGGAGATGAGATTGGTAAGACAAGACCTACTCGCAACAAACCTATGCCGGCTGTTCCTCAGAGTGTTGCCATTTGTTAGCCTGTTGATAATAGTTTCTCTGATAATTTTTTTTCCAGGGATTGAGGTCAAACTGATTGGCCTGTTGTTTTGCAGATCTTCCTTCCTCCCTTTTTCAAGATAGGCACCACATTGGCCCTCTTCCAATCTTCAGGTACCTCGCCCGAGTGCCACAACTTCTTGAATATCCTTGCCAGTGGCCATGCCATGATGACTGCCAGTTTCTTTAGCACTCTTGGATGCAGTCTGTCTGCATCAGTTGATTTTTGCGTGTCCAGACTCTCAAGGTGTTCCCTCACAAGTTCTACGCCACTGGTGGACATATATGCACCCTCACCCTGGTCATCCCGTAGCTTGTCAGGCAAGGTGATCCTTTTGGGCTCGTGAAAAACTGACATAAGATAATCATTAAGCAGATCAGCTTTTTCCTGGGAGTCAGTTGTTAGCTGCCCCATTTGGTTTAGCAGGGGTCCAATGGTCCCCTTGTTTTTTTTTCCAACTTCCCACATATCTGAAGAAGGATTTTTTGTTGTCCTTGATTTGCGTGGCCAGTTGGAGTTTAGTTACAGCCTAGTTCACTCCCTACAGGTGCCGAACAGTGCAAAATACTCCTCCTTGGTGGTGTTTCCTGTTTTCCATCCTTTATAAGCTTCTCTTTTTAGACACAGGAGGTCTCTGAGTTCTCTGTTGAGTCAAGGGGATTGCTAAGCCCTTTTACTACCTTTCCTATGGGCTGGAATGGACTTTCCTTGTGCTTCAAGGATCACTTCCTTAAGGAACAACCACTCCTCGTGAACTCCCCTCCCTGTTGGATTATGGCATCCCAGGGCCTCAACAACAAACCTCCTGAGCTTAGGAAAGTTGGCTTTCATAAAATTGAGGACTTCTGCATTGCCAACTTTTGGATGGATAGTGAGAGCGATCAGTTTGTGATTACTTTCTCCCAGCTTTCCTTTGATTCTTAGGTTGCTGACTAGATCATCCCCTTTGGCCAGTACCAGGTCTAGCAACGTCTGACCTCTTATTGACCCTTAAACTTCTTGAGACTGGTAGAGCTCCTCCACGCATATGAGAAATTTTTGTGATAGATTGGATTTGACTGAGTGCTCTTCCTATGAGATGTCCAGATAGTTGAAGTCTTCCATGACAACCATGCACTGAGAGTGTGCCACCTCAGCCAGTTCCCTAGAGAATTCATGGTCAAGTTCTTGTTCCTGATTTGGAGGTCTGTAGTAGATGCCTACCATTGTATACCCTTCACTATGCTCCCCTCATATTCTAACCCACAGGGTTTCCAGTCATCCTCCTTGGGTGCCAATCTCTACTTGTAGGGAAGTGTACTGCTACTTAACATACAGAGGTACACTCTCACCCCTTTTTTCAGCACAATCTCTCCTGTGCAGGGTATAGCCATCTATACCCATGGTCCAGTCACAGGAGGAGTCCCACCAGGTCTCTGTTATCCCTATGGGATCATAGTCTTTTCTGTTTAGCAGAAGGGCCAGTTCCTCCTGTTTATTCCTCAAGCTTCTGGCATTTGTATACAGGCAAGTAAGTGTGTTATTGGAGGCCCTAGGCTTCCTTGCACTCCTGGAAATGCTCTGTTCCTGGTCTGGGGTAGGAGTGGGTTACTAACCTGCTGGTTTCTTAGTTGCTGCTTGGTGAGTTTGCACTAGTGGTTGCTCGCTCATCCTCTGGCCAACTTAGTTTAAAGCCTGGCCAAGCAAGTCAGCCACTCTGGCTAAGAAGAACTTCTTTCCCAAAGGAGTGAGGTGGAGACCATCCCTTCTGAACAAACTACTGTCTCTCTCTCTGAAACATGGACTGTGATTTTAGTAGCCAAAGCATTCACAATGGCACCAGCATTGCAGTCTTCTGTTCACTATTGCAATTTCTCTCCCTCCTCAGCCCTGACATGTAACTGGAAGGATTGAGGAAAAAAAACTTTTCCAAAGAAAGGAAAGAACCCTGATATTTGGGGGGGGGGGGGGGGGGGGGGGGGGAGGGGGGGGGGGGGGGGGGGGGGGGGGGGGGGAAAAAGGGGGG
>NW_017728992.1:173321795-173338724 GCF_001723915.1 Gavialis gangeticus
GGGGGGGGGGGGGGGTAGAGGAGGGGTAGGAGGAGGGAGTGAGGGAGTGAGTGAGGGAGTAAGAAGTAGGTCTTTTAATCTAAGTCTCACTCCTTTCCTCTTTTTTTTTTAATGGAGGGAACTTATAACTAGAGGTTGAACAATGGTGTATTAGAAACCCTATCACTGTTTACCACAATTTCTTTTATTCTGGTTACATTAAGGGTAATAAAGTGTTGTTGTTATCCTAAGACAATTTGAAAGAGCCAAGACTACCATATCACAGGGCTAAACTTAAGTAAGTGTAAAATGTAAAATTAGACAATAAACAATATATGTTAAATTCAAATTCTGTTGAGTAAAAGAAAATAAAACATTTTATTTAACTGCTACACACTTATCTTTCAAAGATTTATGAAGCAGGAAAACAGAAAGACAAGTATTGAATGTAATGCAAGTCCTTTAATCCTAAACCAATTTCAGCAATTCTTACTAATTCTGAGTAGTGCTTTTGCACTTCTGCAAGTAATTTCTCGAAGTGTAATTTTTCACTCAGCGTAAAAGGAAATAACAAAATTGACTCTTAAACTTATCCCAAAGAAAAATGTTAGAAGACATGTGATAGACCCAATCCTCACAATTCTTATGTGAGTAAAAGCCCTAAATTAATGAGGAACTGTTAAATACTCACCTGGAATAATACAACATATTTTTTATTGACACAATCTCAAACCGGCTGGGAATCTGGCTCTATCACTTAATAAGGAGTAACAATTTATCACACATCATTTCTAGAACAGAATATGGCAGTGTATTAACAGAATACAACAGTATGTGACTGTTTAGAACAGAAAGTGGAATGGTAAAACCAGCGTCAAATTTTAAATTGAGGGGGCATAGCATAACTATTGTGTATATCAAAATCTGGTAATGAGAAGACTGAAATGTTTGAAGTATTTTTTCCCTGAGAAGGTCAGCTAAATTGTTCAACTGATATCAAAGATAGAAGAGGGAAAGGAGGTTGATAAGCACACTGAAAAGTTAGAGGTTGCTTCAGCTATGTGTTTTTATATCAGTAGAGCCTGATGAGATTCATCCTAGGAGTAGTCAAAGAATTTAAGAATTGGCTAAAGTAACTGCAGAGACATGGACTATTATCTTTAAGAACTGATGGAGGTCAGTTGTGGTCAGAAGACTAGAAAAAGGTAGTTATCATGTTAAAAAGAAAAGAGCCCCCAGTGTATTAAAGATGAATCACTCAAACTTTGATACTTGGGAAAACACTGAACCATATCATCCATTGATTTGTAACTTCCTGGGGTTCTATCCTGTATCTGTTCTTTTTCAATATCTTCATTAAGGACTTCAATAATTGAATTAAATGTACCCAAATTAACATACAAATGGCACAACAAAGGATGGAATTGTAATCCCTTTTGAGGATAATATTAGGATTCAAAATGATTTTGATGAACTGGAAAATGGTCTGAAGCGAGTACTACTCTGCAAAAGGTATTATCAAATATAAAAAAAGAAAACGTGGAATTGGTTTGGAAGCCTGCTCTATTCTGCTGCTGTCACTGCTGCCTCTGGGCTACTCAGCGGAGTATGGGTGGTAGTGCAAGGGACCACAAAGCATCCTGGGCACAGGGTCTAGGTTGCTGCAGCAGGAAGGGGAGGGATGCGTGCGCATGTGCACATGCAAACACACACACATACACACACACATAACTGGAAATGTGGCTACATCCTACCACCTGCCCTGGCCCTGGCCCTGGGACCCTGTTCCCCCTTGCCCCTGCCCCACTTCCTCCCTCACCATTGGGGCTTCGATCTGCCCCGCAACCCCTTCTCTCTCCCTGCCCCTTCTCCTCCACAGACTTACCTGCTGGCTGCTGCTCTACATACTGTGGGGCTGAGTTCCTGTAGAGTTACCATATTTCTACTTTCAAAAAAGACACCTGTGGGGGGGAGGAGGGGGCAATATGATTGTGGAGTGGCAGTGATATGCCCATGCCCTACCCCTGCCCCTCACTCACAAGCCACAGCCCCTACACGCCTGCTGCTACCCCTCACTCCTCACCCATAGTACTCTGCATACTGCGTGGGGGAGTACATATGGGATCCTATGTGTCTTCTACCCCCCTCCTCAGGATCCAAACCCCACACACACCTCTATAGCCCTCCATACTTTCACAAATTCTCCCCCACATGTAGCACATCCAGTCCCCCATCATACAAAGTACCTGCATAATTTTGCATATTTTGGAGGATTTCTGTGCATAATTTTGAGGTTTTAGCTGTGTGTGGCAGAGCACCTTTGGTGCCTGACACTTAAAGGGCTGGGAGCAGGCAGCCAGCAGATGCTTGGTAAGAGCAGCCATTTTAGAGCAGCTGCGCTCTAGGGAAGCTTTTAGGGCTAGGGCAACAGTTTGTTGCAAGCTGCTGAGGGAGTAACATCACCCAGCTTAGCTACTGCTCCTGGACCATTTTGGAGGTAAGGGCAGGAGCTATGGGGATGGTAAGAAGCTCCTGGTCCTGGGCATGACTTGAAACTGCACCCTGCTGGGGAAGGGGAGTCTGGCGGGGATGTCGCTGGTGGTACAGCCCCCAAGCAATACCAGACCATTCCCTTCTGATAAAAGGTGGGTAGGGGTGCCTTAAGCCTAGCCCCAACATCTGGTGTGTAATTATGAGAGCAATGTAGACCAGGCATGTTAACAAAGAGGCACCTGAGCCCATCAGGGGTGTAAGACCCCGGCAGCCCCAAAGGGGGGGGGGTTAGTATTGGTGTGAAGACCCACATAGAGTAGGGTGCAAAGGATACTCAAAGGAATGCATGTGGGATGCAGAGTATGGCTGCTGAGGGTAGCTTGAAGGGCTGAACTGGGGGCATACTGAGTAGGGCTGCAAGGATGGCTTAAAGGTCAGTACATGGGCCATCCACATGAGTAAGACAAGGATCAAATTACTCAGTGAGGGACTGGGGGCAGAGTCAGCCCAATATTTGGCCACATAGAGTAGGGGAGGTCAAGCAAACCAAAGGTGCTCTGTGTTTCATGCTGGAGTGAGAGTAGTGAAGACTGATGGCCAAGAGGGCTTGCTCAAAGGCGGAGGGCAGTAGAGAGTGGAGCAGTGATGGGTGGTATGCTAGAGGCCTCTGTGGGAGGTGGGTGGAGTGAGTGTGAGGGTGAAAGAGGTCCAACAGTGGACTGTGTGTGCTTGGCCTGAAGCTGGGGAGCAGTTATAATCTGAATGCCATCTGCAAGGCATGGGCCATGGTGTAGGGAAGGTACAGACCCATGGATAGCACCACCGGGCATCAGGGCAAGGAATGGTCAGCCTCCCATTTATGTTACCAACTAGAATATCAAGTCATGGCAGGTGAGATGGGCCAGACTGACATAGACAGATGGGCAGGATGACATGAGACCTCGTCCCAGGGTGTCCCCATCACACTGTGTGATTAAAATTTCTATTAATTGCGACTAATTTTTTTAATCATACAATTAATCATGATCACATGTTTTAATCATTTGACAGCCCTACTGTAAATACAAAGACACTTGTTATGAAATGATTGATCACAATTCTCTTTATGCATCCACTGTGGAGAGAGGACAAAAAGCAATAGCCTTAAATTACAGCAAGGTAGATGTAGAAAGAACTTTGCAACTCTGGGTTAAGCATTGGAATAGATTGCCTGGAACTTTTTAAGTGCAGTGTTGACAAACATTTCTTTGCTGTGGCTTAGACAGGGATAATCCTGTTCTGAGCATAGGGCTGTATAAGAAGATCATTTGGAGTTCCTTTAAGCACTGCCTATTGACATGCAGCAAGGCTGCTCCAATGCATTGTAATTACAACACATTGGATCAGACTTGATTAACTGAGTTTGCTGGAGCATGCTAATTACTGATTTCCAGCAGACTCCAGCATCATGTGTATCAGTGCCCCTGTACTGAAAAATGCCAGCGGGGGCACTTTAACTAAAAATCGTTGAAGAAGTTTTAGTTAAAGCACCCCTGCCACCCTTTTTCAAAGTGAAGAGACTGCTACACATGATGCTCTGGGTGCTTTAATTAGAGCAGCTCTTGAAGACACTCTAATGAAGCCTCTCTCCCGCCCACCCCTCCCCCCAGCACATGTATAAAGACCCTATGATTTTATGTCACTTTTGGTATGGGCTGATTGCTTTTGTGTTCTGTAACCTTATAACTTTAAAATTTTTATGAATGTCTCCTCCATGTTGACTTTTAGGTAGGCATAAGTACCTTCATTTTCAAAATTACCTAAGTGCAGCCTTCATCTAAGGTATGCACCAAATGAATTACAACTTCAATCAATATAATTGCCTTCTACTTTAAATCTGCATTTGTAGCCTGAAAACCTGAAACTTATTTGATTGGAATTATGTGCTAGTTTGAGACTTGAAAAGATGTAAAAATATAATATTTTAAACAGATGTTTAATAGCTTTTTGTTAACTACCTGAAAAACAACTTAGCTTTTTTGCACTATATCGAGATTGATTTTTTTTTTTTTGGATAAAGATAGAGTATGGAGAAATAGTTGATGTGTATGCACGTGTTCATGCACATGGAGCAGAACAATTTCTGCAAACAAAAAGCACAATGTAGATATTCAAATATTTAAGAGAAAAATGTTGTTTTCTTTATTGGTTTCAAAACACTTTTTCTTGTTGGTTTATTTCCATTTTTCTAAAATTAATAAGCTACTGCCTGCATTGTAACCCAACATAAAATAAATACCTTTGTGTGCTGTGCAACTGAATAACATAAATTTTCCTAAAAACATTGTGCAAGTTCTGAAAATGTTATGTTAATCATTAATGTTCTACCTGTTCAGATAGGTTCCATATGAAAAGAGTAATCTGTTCTCATCTTGAAGTGAAGGTAATGTAATTCAAGTCAAAATCCAGTCTTTTGCTAAAAAGTATAAATCAAGGAAGCCATGAAGGTGTGAGCCAACAGAGAATTCTGCTGAATTGTTTACTAGCTGTCTGAAATTCTGGTTTGACATTGAAAAATATGTAGACCAAGAATTTAGTTTTGGTACAGTTCATGTTGAATTAAGTTTTGCACATGCAGAACTCTCTGGAATCTATTAACTCCTGAACTGGTAACTGATTTGGAGATTGAGAGCATGCATGGTTGAGTCAGTGTGAGTGATGGAAAACTGGGGTTGTATTTGGGAAGAAAACCTGAACAACCCCTTTGATTGACACAGAATGTATGAAAAGAGACCGACTCCAGCCAGATGGGCACGGGCTGCTGGGAAATGGAGTCCACAGTCTGCTGGATCTGGCCCGCGGGCCGGACTTACCCGCCCTTCAATTAAAATGACCCTCCCATAATTAGACTCTAGACATAGATTCATAGTTGCTAGGGTCGGAAGGGACCTCAACAGATCATCAAGTCCAACCCCCCACTAGGCAGGAAAGAGCACTGGGGTCAGATGACCCCAGCCAGATGCCTATCCAGCCTTCTCTTAAAGACCCCCAAAGTAGGGAAGAGCACCACCTCCCTTGGAAGCCCGTTCAAAATTTTGGCCATCCTCACCATGAAGTTTTTCCTGCTATCTAGCCTAAATCTGCTCTTTGTCAGTTTGTGACCATTGTTCCTTGTTACCTCAAGAGGTGCCCTAGTGAACAGACTATTTCCAATACCTTACTGTGCTCCCCTAATGAATTTGTAAGCAGTCACAAGTTCACCTCTCAGCCTTCTCTTGGGGAGCCTGAAGAGGTCCAAGTCCCTTAGTCTCTCCACATAGGGCTTGGCCTGTAAACCCTTAACCATAAGAGATGCCTTCCTTTGGACCCTCTCGAGGCTATCCACATCCTTCTTAAAGTACGGTGCCCAAAACTGGATGCAGTACTCCAACTGCAGTCTGACCAATGTCACATAAAGGGAAAGTATCACTTCCTTTGTTCTATTTGTCATGCATCTGCTGATGCATGATAAAGTGTGGTTAGCTTTGTTGTTCATTGTTGTTATTTTCCTATACCTTTTCTTTGTTTATTAATGAATCCTTATTTCTTTTACCTTTAACTTCATCTCAATTGTACTAGGCACCATAAAACAACACTGCACCATAAAACAAGGCTGTCATTCCAACAGGCATTCCTGAGGGGGACATTCTGCACTGCTGGTCAACCTGGGCTAAATTAAACCCTTTTGTCTATCCCTTTCCTAGGCTGCAAAAAATTTGGGTCCAGCCCCCCAAAATTGGTCCTCAACAAAATAGATGTTCATCTCATTGGTCTATACCACCTGTAAAAGATTTGTATTAGTCCCCCACCATTTCTGAATGACAACAAATAAAATGAGCCTGCTAGATTTACAGTTGGATTTGTTTAATTCCTCATTTTTATATACATTAATGGCACAAAGGGAGTGAAATGGTCTTTTTTTTCTAGGTTATATAAACAAATAAGAAAGAGGAAGATGAACTCCTCTTCATCTGGGTAGGTCGGTAGGTAGGTTGGTAGAAAGAGAATCACTGTACTGTGTTGCAGCCAAATGCCAGGATTTTCATTTTTTAAAGATCAGAGTTAGGCTTATTGAAAGGACCTATTTCAAGGACCACTGAAGTCAACAGAAAGACATTCAAAACTTGAACAAACTTTACATTAGATTTTAACACCGCAAGGAGATGGCAGGGGCAGAAAGCTGCATCATTTAAGGGTGAGGATACATTTGATGTTCAGGCTAAATGCAGTAACACTTTTTGGATAATAAATGTGGGTCAAACTGGGCAAAGTGCTAGTACTCCACAAAATGCCACTATTTAATGTTGAATGTTGTTGTGTGAATAATCTTGGTTAGGTTTTTTCAATCACCTCCTAATTTTGCACTAAATTTTGGGTTGTGGTTTAGCAGAATTTAGAACATATTTTTATCTAGGTGTATTAAATGTCACACAAAATCCATAACACTGCAAGATTTGTAGATTTCCTTGAATCATGAGAAACTGGCTCAGACTTGAAAACTTGTCAATGAGGTTGTTCTGAAATTTGAATTGGAAGAAAATTTACTCAAACTTTAAATATGACTAAGAACACATCTCAATCTGTTGCATTCCTTTCCACCATCAACAAAATTCCCTTTTCACTGCAGATGGGCATTTCTCACTGTTTGCCCTTTGGCTTTGGCATATTCATCATATTTTTGGTAACAACTTCTTTCAGATGGAAACTAGCAATCCAGCTGCTTAGAAGAAGGTAGATAGCTAAAAGCACAAACCCTCAGATGGAGTAAACGAAGCAGAGAGAAGCAAAGACACTGACTCAATTAAGGTCACAAAGACAAACTCTAAACGAGGAAGCAATATGGTCTTTTGACTCCTAGTTCTGTGTTTTAACCTCATTCAAGAGCTGGCTAAAAGATGTTATACATCCAGAAAGAATATTTTAAAAGTCACAATTGTATTGGAAGGTAGGTAGGAAGTAAAAGCTACCAATCTAAAGTAGAGCAAATGGTTAGAATGTATTGTTGTTGTTTAGTAAGGATTTTTGTGGGTGATATCTTTTATTGGACCAACTATATAGTTGGGAGAGAGAAGCCAACTTGCAGATACCACATATGTTTTCTCAGGTCTCTTAAAATAAAGCAGAAACAGTTTGAAATAGCAGAAAAACTGAAAAACTCCATATGTAAATAAAAGCAGGATATAAGAGACGATATCAAGTAGCTAGCGGACAAAAAATGCAGTAGACAGGATACCCTATTAAGTGGAAGAGTAGGACCATTCAAGGGGGTCATATCACTTGTACTCCATATCACCGGTGGAGTACAGAAAGATAAGTGGGGATCAGATAGATTTTAATGGGTCATAAAGTTGAGATCTGTATTCTTAATATCCGGTAGGCTAACAAATGCTCGTTCTCGGGACTGTCTTGTGAAGATGTTTTGGAAATTTTCCTTGAGCATGAGGATTGTGAGATGATAAAGAAAGTATATTTGTTTTCTTTTGGGTTTTTTTTCTTATTGTTTTTTTGAAAAAATACTCAATTACTTGTGTGCTAGTGTCTCTCTTCTTCATCTCTTTTTTTTCCTGTAATTGTTCATTCTGGTACATAACTTTTGTCTAGGTTCACACATGGTTACCATGAAGGCATTTGGTGCACTAGATGAGGTATACCATGTATTGAGATAAACCTTGAGAATCTATGGATTCAAATGTCTCATTGTGGAGGGTGTTGGTTGTTGGGATAGTAGAGATGAGTTGACAGGTTTTGCATTTTTTGTTAAGGAAGGGTGCCTGTTGATCAGTGGGGAGAATGTTTCTGATGGTGAATTGAGAAAGATAAGAGGGCTGTCTGAAAGACAGAAGAGGGCCAAGGGGTGGGAAATTCTCTCTCAAGGCCTTGTCCTTTTCAAATATAGTTTATTATTTGATTATTCTTATCAGTTCAAGTGTAAGATGGTATGTGACAACCAAAAGTTTGCAGTCAGTGGGGGTGTTCTTCATGCATAGTAGCAAGATTTATGGGGTATTTGAGTGGTTCTTTTAAAGATATGATCTATTTCTCTGTTGGAATGTTCTTGCTAGGTAAAGGTCATTTTTAATCTGGAGAAATAGGTGTCACAAGTGTTATCTCAGAGCAAATGAGAACCCAACTTAAACAATGTCTTTTTTAATGCGGACTTTCTGGAGGTAAGTATGGTGGCCCAAAGGTTATGTTTTTTAATTTTTTTGTTGTTGTGCTTTTTTTGTTTGTTTGCTTTTTGCAGGGGTGGGGGGATAGATCTCTCTCTCTCTCTTTACATACTTAGCCAGTTGTATGGTGCCATACAATGGATGTAAATAATTGTGGTATCTAAAAAGTTTATATTAGTGTAGAAGTATTCTAGAGAGAATTTGTTGAAATATAATAGTTTTGAACTAGTGGTAGAAGTCAATATGTAATGCAGGAATAGTGCAGGTTTGGCAGTGCATTTTTCCAAATATTCCTCTTTCAAGTGGCACACGAAGAAATTGGAATATTGTGGGGGATATCTTTGTGCCTATAGCTGTGCCTATGGTTTGGAAGAAGTGTGAGTTGTTGAAAGTAAAGTTTTGGGTGAGGGTGAAGTGGATGATTTCTACAGTATGTTGTGGTTTCAAATCTGATGCCTTTGTAGTGTGGGATACTAGGCCACTGGCAGACATTACAGTTAAGAAGTGATTAACCAGTTAATCAAGAAATGAAGCAGAAAAGATATGTCAATGCAGTTAATGGCATGATAAAAAAAGGAATATGCCATAAAATGTGTGTAATAATTTTGTGGCTGGTTCCCATCATGTCTTAAATGTCATGTGTGGCCAAGCTGATCAGGCTCCTAGCCTGACGAGTGGACTGTTGACTCCTATGCAGTCTCAAAGATGGAAGCCCAGATCAGCTGCAGCTAACAGCCACAGGGGTGCATGCAAGTGCCTCCTCTTTCCACACCCTTGAAAAAAAGAAAAAAAACCCACCAACAATTTAGTAGTTCAATGACTAGTTCTAGACACTGGATGGCATGCAGTCAGGTTTTTTGTTGTTGTCTGTCTTATTTGTTCAGACAGGAAGGCAATCAAAGGTGCTGGTTGTGGAAGAATGTCATGGTTCTACCCTGGTTGTGGAAACAGTCTTTCAAGTGAAGTCTGTGGAAGAATATTTCCATTGTCATTCTTACGATTCTTCCAAGGCAACTTCAATAAAAGAAATAAAGGGAGGGACCTAGGAACAAAAAGGCCAAAACAAAGAAACAATGAGGCTTAAAATTGGATACGAATGCAAATAATACAACTACTGAATAAGTACAAAATATGAAATAGGAGAGAGAAAGCAGCAGCTGCTGCATGTATGTTACTGGTACCATTCTAAGGAAAAAGGAAACCTCGAAGTTAGTTAATAGAACATCAAATAGACTGCTGTATTATTTTTGTCTCTTTTAACTTATGGCACCAATGTTCCTTCCCTTAAATCCTGCTAACTATAGACATGAATATTGATAAGCCCTTTGGCCATACATTGACTTTCACACTCTAGCTTTAAGTGTTTCCAGAAACTTTATTGGCTAGCTTTTAATTATTCAGTTACTCATATTAGCATGTGCATCAGCTGGTTACCCTAGTATTTTAGTTTTCTTGTATCAAGAACAAAATTAGACTCTTATTTCTTTAATTCTCATACTATAATAGTTAAATGACCTGTGTTTTGCATGCTTATGGTTTCCCATCTGATTTGTTATTTACTCTATATTTCATAACTAACAGCTATATGTTGGCCAATAACTTCTCCAATTTTAAGAAATAGGCTTCTGGTTTAGTAATCTAGACCATTAAGACTTTTAACTACAGGCTCTAAAAAAAGTTCTTTTGCACCCTTACACTTGTATGCTGCTTTATAGCCTATAGTTATATTAATCCTTAAGCTATGTACAGAAGGAAAAGATGTTAAAAAAAAAAAAAAGAAAGATACAACTGTTTTGGAGAACTGAATCAAAACACGTTGCTTCTTTACAGCCCACCAGACAGATACCCATTAGAATGGAATTGCAGCAAACTCTAGAAAACCAAAGCCTGGGGAGCCTTGACTATACAATACTGACTGGTTGCTACTCAGGAGGTGTATGGGAAAATTATCAGCAAATTTAGTCTAAGCCATCATATCCTATAGGACATGTCAATCTCAATGAATCAGCGTTTTCCAAAGGAGGGAGTGAGGAATATATTCTGTCAATTTTCAATCAGCTCTTGAAATAGCATTAAAGAGCATATTTACAGATTTTTGCATCTGTAACTTTCTCAGACAGGCATAGCCCATGACAGAGGACTTCATACAAGGTTTTCATACATACAGTTGCCAACTATCTGTCAAAGATAATTAGTGAAAAAGAAGAGAGAACCTCCTTCACTGACATTGGGGACAGGTAGAAAAGCCTGCCAAGAAAGATGTGGAGAAAATCAATAAGTGAGGAAGCTCTGACCCACAGAAGTGTTATCAACCTATCTGCCTTTTTTCACAACTTCCTTCATATACATCACACAAAATACTTTCAGTAAATTCTCCCTGGGACTGACTCCCTGTCTGGGGGCTGATGAAAGTGACAGTATAAGGTAAAGTGCCTGGGAAATATGCCATCTCCAAATCTCAAATGGTGGGATATGTATGGTAGTTCCTCACTCAAAAGGATATCTTTATTTTGATGGTAATCCCAAATGACAAGTACAAGACACCTGCCATATGGGATACATCTTTTTTTCAACAACTGATCTTGCATTACAGCATCTCAGTGTGCTGGCAGTTCCTCTTTATCTAGAGCATAGATTGCAGAATAGTGTCACCTCTGACTCCAAATCCTTAACAAAAATGCAGACAATCCAAACTGTGTAAATAAGCTGTTAATTTTGTGGCATGACTGTAGAATCAGGGATCAGAAATGCCAGTCTTGGTAAATACTGTCAAACTTGCCACCTAAACATTTCTTCTTTGCATACACTGCATTTACTTGAATCCAAGATGAGGGAGTTTTTCCTTCTTCCCCATTCAGCATGGTGAGAGGGAAGAAAAAACTTGTCTTAGACTTGCCTGGGGAAGGAAGGTGCTGTGACTGAAGCTCTGACTCCAACTCTGTCCCTCACCCAGGAGGTGCAAGGGGAGGGGGACAAGCACAGAGGTGATCTAATATTGTGGGGAGAGTTGAGTGCAGGGGAGATCACATGGCACAGGTGGGAGGAGATAAGTGCAAGGAAAAGAATGGTGTGTGGGAGGAAAGCCCTAGGAGATTGCGTGGTGTAGAAGGAAGATTGTGGAGGCAATTGCACAGTTTGGGGGTGGGAGTGTGGAAGAGATCACAACATGGTGCATTCCCAGGAAGTACAGGGCAGACTACACAGTGGCAGGGAGCTGCTGGAGGTTCAGCCTCAACCAGGGGGCAGGGCTAGAGCTGGGGATGCTGACACCAATGCTTCATGCCACAGTGCTTTCCATGACCCAGGTGCTTTCCCAGAAGCCCCTGCCTCTATGTCTGGGGCCAGTCTCCATTGAGACCCCAACCACAGCTGTGCTGTGATAGTGCAAGCCTGGGGTTGCCATGGAAACTGGCCCCAGCTGTGCTGGCAGGGCATGTGGCAGGGCAGGGGGCTGCTCCAGAGCTGCCAGGATCTTGCGGAGGGGACAGCTTGGTCTGGGACCAGAGCAGAACAATCAACAATCACAGGTTCATTAGTGGCAGGTCCTGTCAGACCAACCTGGTGGACTTCTATGACCAGGTCACAAAATCCTTAAACGCAGGGGTAGCAGTGGATGTAGTCCTTCTGGACCTTAGGAAGGCCTTCAACACTGCCTCTCATCCCATTCTCATTAAAAAACTGGGGGACTGTGGTGTCAACACCTACACAGTCAAATGGGTCACTAACTGGCTAGAGGGCTGCACCTAGGAGTGGTAGTGGCCCACACTGTTCAACATCTTCATCAATGACTTGGACGAGGTGGTAAATAGCACCCTGTTCAAATTTGCTGATGACACCAAGATGTGGGGTGAAGTGGGAATGCTAGAAGGGAGGAATAGGCTGCAATCGGACCTAGACAGGTTACAGGGGTGGGCGGATGAGGACAGGATGGGTTTCAACACTGACAAGTGCAAGGTGATGCACCTGGGGAGGAAGAACCAGCAGCATACCTACAGGCTGGGGAACTCCCTTCTTGTCAGCGCAGAGGCAGAAAAGGATTTTGGAGTCGTCATTGAAGCCCATATGAACATGTGTAAAATCCAATTATTGGAGAGTTATTTTCAATTTGAAGTAATCTTGATTTGTATAAATATGGTAATGGAAGCATTATGCCTGCTGGCAGTTTTAGGTGACAACAAAGAGAAATAGATTGTGGGTTCACAAAAAAAATTTAATTTAAGAAATGTGGAATTAATAGTACACTTTAGTAATCAAACAGCATGACTGTGTCCTGGGAGAGAGTGGAAGGAAGGACCCTGTACCCAAAAGGGGGAACCCTGGGAAGGAAATCCCCATGAAGAAAAGAAAACAAACATAAAAATAAAACAAAGAAAATACTTGCCAGCAGCAGGAACAGCGGCGCAGCTGGAATGAGGAAGGAAACCCACACGGCTCGTCAGCCACATCTTCATACAGCTGAGGCCGGCTGGTGACGTCACCGGCAATTACCAGCTGGTAAGAATAAAACAAACCACCAGTGGAGGAAGCAGGAAAGGGGAAACAGACCTGAGGGAGGCACCACCATGGTGGTGCACCATGGTGTGCCTCTTGGGAGTCCCACAGGGAGACAGAAAGACAGCCCGCTTGGGCTAACAGGGAGCCAGGGGGAGCTCCTGACATTGACTGGTACAACAGCAGTGAGGAATAGATCACCGGAGGGAAGGGTGAGCCCGAGAAAGCTCCTGTAGCTGGTGAAGATGGCAAAAGCAGAGGGAGCAGAGCAAAGGATGCAACATTCGACACCCTAACAGGTGGGAGGAGTGGGGACATTTGGGAGGCAGAAAAAAACCCCTCTCCAAGAGGTTTCAAGCAGGAGAAGTGTGAAGGGCTGTAAAGAGGCGGAGTGCTGGGTGTGAAGAGCAACCAGGCATACAGAGGGGCCACAAGACAGCCAAGTAGTGATGCCACTAAAGAAAGGGAAGAGGAGTGGAGCCATAACCGGGGAAAAGCCAGAAAAAGGGGGAGAGGCAACCTGAGCAAAGGGTCATGGGTACCTGGCCTCAGGTGGGGATCATCCCCTGGAGAGATTTAGGGAATAAAGCACCTGGCACCCCAATGTAGGGGCCAGGGAGGGGCTACACAGACCTCCCTTTACACCAGAGTAGATTGTTATTTTGTGTTTTTCTTTGTGTTTCCCCGTTTGGAGCAGTTGACAGGCAGAAGTAAATGCCACAGCTGAAGTAGCCGCTGCAGAGCCATTATGGGCTCTGCTATTTTTGTTTAATGTACTAGCCAGGAGATATACCCCAGAGGGAATAGGTTACAAGGTTGGGGAATACTGACTGCAAGTGACCCTAGGCTGAACTAGCGAGTCCGTCCCGAGAATCAGTTACCCACGGTGGGAAGGGCCGTTCAAGGCTTCCATGACTCTACAAGAGCAGGAGCGTGGCCAGGAAGACCCGGTGACCCATCCAGGTGGCATAAGGTTGGGGTGTAGGGGTGGTAGAACCCCTCAGGTGACCGCTGGACAGAGCTCACGCTGCCAAGGAACACCGAGTAGTCACCCCACCCCTGGGAAGCATTCAAGGTCATGGCAGGAAAGATTGGGGAAGGCCACTCGAAGAGCAAACACCTACTTGGTGGCTTACTGGAGACTGTGAGGCATATACCATCGGACATTCGAACCAAGGCTGCATGTGACCGTACGTTTGAGGCCCAGCAGTCAAACTCTGATTCCTTATCTAATGAAAATACCATATTAACTCAAATCTAAGATGACCCTGAATTTAAGATGACCCCCCCCATAATTAGATCTTATACAGTTTTTTATAATTTTTGATGTATAGAATCAAATTATTGGACATTGTTTTTCAATTCATTCCCTCCCTCCCACTCCCACCTATTACTGCAGGGGGTAGCCAGGAGGGAGAAGGCTTCTCCTGCTCCCCTATCCCCCACAACTTCTGTTTCCCACTCCCCACCACTGTTACCAGATTTGCCTACTACTTGGTAATTCTATTAATGTGCTGCTTGTGTTCGTTGTGTTTCTATATGGAGCTGTATCTCTCCTTTCTGCAAGTCCTCACCCCCAATGGAGCTATCTTGCAGGACTCAGTTTCAATGGGGCTGGGTTCCTCCAGTCACCAAATCAGTCATACACACAAACACACACAAATTAATGTGACATGCCTGACCCGGCCGGGTTGATCAGCAGGGACAGGCTGATACCCTCATATGCCAAGAATCAGTTCATCAGAGCAACAATAAACTACAGTCAGACACAAGCACACAGTTAAACAGAATACCTCTGAATCCAGCTGGCCTCATGGGCCAGCATTCAGTTCATTAGGACACATCTGAATCAAACTGGGTCGATCAACCTGTACAAGCTGATCCACTTATGTGTTTCAAAGTCAGCACGTCCCAGTCTTTAGCCTCTTGATGAGCAGACTCTACAGTATTTTTGGGCTTTACAGGGATCTTTAGCTTAGGTAAAAGAAGCATTGCTGCAGAGCAATGTAGAGAAGGAAAAATATATCTAGTTACACCAGTTTGACTATAAAAGTTATTTATTGCTAAGTATATGAAATATATAATGGCACTAGTAGTAATAGACATGCAAAGGAAAAACAAACACAAACAAATACAGTATTACCCTAAGTATTTGGGGAAACTTAGCTCAAGATTCACTAATACAGTTCAGGTTCAGAAAGCTATGCCTAGAGAGAAAAGAAAAAAAAAAAGAGACAGAGAGTGCTGGGATCTCACAGTCCAAGGCACTCAGGTTGCAAAGCTGACAGGTTAAAGTTCTTAGCACGATCCTTGAAGGGAGACGATTTGTCCGAGAAGAACTGCGGGTGGTGTGAGAGAGAGTTCTCCTCTTGAAGTATACACACACTTTTGCCGCGTCTTTTACAGATTTTTATACCTTCAGTTCAGCTTCTTCAAAGCATTCTCAATAGTGTAAATCATTGTCTTTTCTCTTGACAATCAGTTATTTGGTTTGGAACATCTCAAGAAACTGATTGATAATCAGGAAAAAAACATACGGTTAGGGAGTAACCATACACTTAGAAGCCAGCTTGAAATTCCTATGGATAGCAGATATGTTGATGTGATATCTCCTGGTTTCTTAAGAAACAATAGATAGCTTGCAGCATCAGGGTTTTGGATTTTTACTTGTTGTGAAGAAGCCTCAGCTTAGCATGACTTTTCCAGATCTTACTATAGTCTTTTAACAGACTTAAGGCAATTATTGGTGTGTTCGTAACCACCAGTCATCCCGGGAAAAGTATGATAACACTTGTGGTCAGGGCTCCAATGGGCTGGACACTGTGATGAACCCTTTATCATTGTTCAAATGTTGCCCATACCCCCTCTGACTCAGTCTCTTTGCCTCAGCATTCCCTAACCCAGCAACTGAGTTTTAGTCTATCAAGTTTAAATAGGACTCCCATAGTGGGGCTGGGGAATGTATGGCCCGAGATGCCTATTAAACTTTACTTCTCCTTATAGGTGTGTGTGTGTGGGGGGGGGAGTCCTTTGTAAATCCAGATTAGAACTGATCTGATAAATGCTGAGCTGAATGTGTGTAGATGTGGCTTGACTAGCATTTTGAGCAGAGATTCCCCATCATGCAGTGCTGCCCTGCTTCTCTGAACCCAGAATTCACTATGGTCTCTGCTTTGGGTGTTCTGTTCTCCATCTCTCATGTAAATGAGCTGTCCTCTGGTTCCATCTTGGATCCAAATGAGACCTAGGGCAGTTGTTTCACTCTTGTCACCCTTATCTGGAGGGTTTTATGTGTGTCTCCCATTGTATCTTAATCAGTTTTTGTTTAGGTGGGGGGGGGGATTCTTTGTGAGTCAGACAGCCTGTGTCCTGTGTCAGGGTTCCCCAAGAACATGGAGCTGAGAGGTAACACCACCCCATACTCTTACTCCATGCCAGTAGGCTCTATCCCCCTTTCAGCCTGAAGCACTGAGCACAGCCCTAGCCTAGCCCCTGTAGCAGGCACACAGGCTGCCAGGCTGGGGCCATATTAGTACCCTAGGTTGCAGTATTGACAAAGTCTGTCAGTATGAATCAAGGGTGAGAGAGGGAGGAGAGGGTGCTGAGAGCACAGAAGGGAGATGGTTGAATAGAGGTGTGCAGGGGGGTGGTAGGATTGCAGCATATTAAGGCATTGGCAGGGGGGACAGGCAGCAATTGTAGCTATGGCCCTAATCTCAGGTAGGGGCTGAAAACTGAGCAGCAGCAGCCACCTTCCCCTGCCCTCCCCCCCCCCCCC
>NW_017728992.1:173338755-173339637 GCF_001723915.1 Gavialis gangeticus
CCGCCCCACCCCCAGCCTTTGTACTCAATTCTAAGACAAGAGAAGCCCTTTTATATTAAATGTGAGGAAAAATCCTTTTCTTAGAATTGAGTAAATATGGTAGTTCAGGGTTTATTTTAACTACTATTCAATCCTCCACATCTCAGATAGGCTTCATTTTTCACCACCACTACTAATGGCCTGTATATCTGTGGCCAGCAAGAATCTGGGGCCCATGCCTGGTGGGGTGGCAGAAGTGCAGAGCTCTGTTGGACAGGGTGTAGATGTGTATGTGGGAAGGTTCTTGGGGTGTGAGAGAGGCTGGGGGGGGGGGGACCGCCCAACACTCCCCTTTCATAGTTCACAGCCTCCACTGGTGGTGGCGGGTTCTTGGGGTGCTCATGGATCAGACAGGCACAGCCACTTGGCAGTGTGCAGGTCTAGCCACTTCTGGAAGCTGCACATGGCATCAAGAAGAGGAGTCAGGCCAGCCTGCCTCTATCATGGGGGTGGGGTGATGTGCAGCTCCCAGCAATCGAGTGCCACTGGGGGAAAGCCCCATGCAATGGATCCAGTTGCCTTCCCTGCTCCCTATCACCACACGCAGTTCCTGAGACTCCACCAGGAATCAGGGAGGCCAGAAAAACAATACCATCCACAACATATTCTACACTCCCCCCGCAACACAGCCACAACCATCACAAACCCCATGCACACACATATGTACCTCACCATGCACACACACATATTCACACCTCTAACCACACACCCCACATTCCCCTACACCCCCCCCCCACAGAATATACAAGAGTAAGACTTTATTTTTGAGCTATTATGCAGTTACCTCTATATACACTATACACCTCTACATACACATACATACATCAGGACAAAAATATTTTT
>NW_017728992.1:173344637-173345425 GCF_001723915.1 Gavialis gangeticus
AGACTTTATTTTTGAGCTATTATGCAGTTACCTCTATATACACTATACACCTCTACATACACATACATACATCAGGACAAAAATATTTTTGGAAATAAAAATTAAAATATTTATAGCAGATGTTTATTATATGGTTAGGTTTTTTCCAGGTTCCAAGATGGCAACCTCTCCCCCTCCCGCTGCCAAAGGAGTACTTCTGGGGGCAAGGGGAGGGACTTCTGGTGGCAAATGTCAGGGGCTAGAGGGTGTAACTTCTGGTCCCAAGATGGTGAACAGGGGGTGGGGCTCCTGTCAAGGGGCAGGGCTACTTTTGCAGTCCTCAACAACTCTCCAAAACTCATTAAGCAGCCCTCCATCTGAAATAATCACCCACTCCTGCTCTATACCAACTCAAGCAATAGAAATGCTAATATGTCCTTTAAAATAAGCATGCATTCTCCTTTTTCCCGTTTCAAGCACAGTGTTCATCACCTTATAATGACAGCTCTTCTCTTCAGCTGTCTCTCTCATCCCTTTTGCTAAATGTACTTAACTTTTCTATACTTATCCTTTCAGCATCTAATCATTTTGTTGTTTTCTCCAGTGTGTCTTTGCTGCTTGTTACTCTCTTGCTGGTCTCTTATTCAGTGGTGGAGTGTATGTAGCGGTTTATTTCCCTCTCCTTTTTTTGTCACCTGAAACTGACAAGACATGTCAACAGAGGGATAACAATATGTTTATTGCTTCTGCAGTCATTTGACACATGTAATAGTTTCAAGGGATGTAAGTAGGAAGACAAGGAGACGCCA
>NW_017728992.1:173345436-173348632 GCF_001723915.1 Gavialis gangeticus
CCGACCCTAAATCTATGAAACTATGAAACTATAAGTATTGCCCAGGGGCACCCCTGAGAGCTCCCAGGTCATGAATTGATATCCCTTTTATTAAATATATTAGAGCAAGAGCAGAGATTCATCCAATGGTAATACAGAGTTTCATTATAGATAAGACAGGTTGCCAATTTTGATTCTCTTGCACTTCTATCTCATTTAATTTTAATGTGTCTTGCTGTTCATAAACTGGAAGCCAGTTTTTGAGTTCTTCATTTTCCATTTCTTCGAAGGCAAATGGTAAATGCTGAACTGTTGAATTCTCTGGCAGCATTTTGGGTATATCGTTTCATTTGCTTGTCTCTCCTTTTATCTACTAATGTATTTTTCTCAATTTTCTCCTTGTTCAAATAAAAGAAATAAAAAGCAGGGTGAATGCAGTGTTAAGATCTCCTACGTAAAAGAGATCTTAAAAAAAGATAAAAGGATCCGTGGAAAAGGTATACCAAATACAGAGAATGTAGATTGGGAACCAGTATTCACCCTTTCTTATAGTACAAGAATTTGAGTAAATTCAGTGAAGCTCACAGAGCTCATCTACATGGGCAATTCATGCAAAGCAATACACTCCAGAGCAGTTTGAGTTGGAGTGAACTGCTCCCGGGTGCAGCATCTACACATGTGCACAAGACAGCAGCAATTTAAGCCAGGGCAGAGCAGGCCGCTTGCTGGCTGGGCTGACTAGGTGAAATTTTCACCTCTATTCAATCTGTACACATGTATTTCAGTGCAGTAAATTACTCTGCCCTAAGATAGTACTGTTGGAGGTAGTACAGTGGAGTTACCTTCAAAATTCAACCCTGGTGTCAGTTATGCTATGAACAGAAGAACTTTGAAAATTAGTCTTGCACTAGCATAAAGGAAGTTGGATTTTCATTGGACCCTGTTAAGGAGGGGAAAGGACAGTCTTGGCTACCTACTGAGTTTGTTAAGAAATTGTTTTGATGTTTGTGGATTTTGTTTGTTTGTGTTCTGATTTTTCAACTGCCTGTTGCTTTACAAAACATTTCCTTTTAATAAGGATTAGCTTCATGTCAAGTTCTAAAGTTTAACTCTCTTTGAATGTTCCTTGTGTATGCTGGCCTGGAAAATAGTACAGTTTTTTTTTTTTAATTGTAGGAAAAGGGTATTTTACTCAGTATAAATAATTCAAGAAACACCCCCACTCTCCTGCCACATCTTTCTCTTAAATATAATCACATTGAATGCAGCATGGAAAATCTAAGCCCAGCAATTTTAGGAATGTTATGTCAGTGAAAACAGTGTGTAGCTGAACTGCTCTTAAAAGTGAATGTATTGTATACTGGAAGGGACATGACCTATCTCTAGAATATTTTTAAATATTCAATGCCCTACACCTTTTTGAAATCTTTCAGTTGCTGAATATGAACTTTAGAAGAGCAAAACCTCAAACACCATATAAACTATTGAGGTTCTTTTACCCCATAAGATAAAAATTTCAGTAAAACTTTGTTAACCTTGAAATTTGCAAATTTATGACCAGTTCCTCCATCCTGTGGGCATTCCTGCCTAAAGAGAATGTACAACTCCATTGGCAATATTAATCTTTTGTAGGTCTATGGGTTTTTTTTAACACTAGAAAATTGAAAGTCTTTAGAACAGTGCAACTTCAAGGAATATAAATATATTCACATAATTTACTCTGTCCATCCCATCTTGCAAGGTATAGTTAATGAACTACTGATAAACAAGGAGTGGAGGCAGGGTTGGTGGACAAGGAAGAAGGGCCATGGCTTGGACTTGGGCAAAGCAGCTAGAGGACAACTAGGGCTGTATCAGATTTTGATTGGGGCAAAAATAAAGTCATACTGAAAGTGTTGCTTTTAAATGGCTGATGGTTGTTGAGTGGCTGCTCTATATATGGCACTTCTTATGGGAATTCTTAATTAAGTCATAATTACAAAACATATCCTTGTCAGGCACTACAGGGCCACAGGGAAACTGAAAGACATGTAGAGGAGAATCTCATTATCAAAGATCTGTTCTACACAAATTAAAATTGACTTATTCCAAATAGACTAGATGAATTGAAAAGCCTGGGACTTTATGAATTTACAAAGTAGTTCAAACATAGCATAAAATGGAGATACAAGAATATTTTAATTAAAATACAAACCAGGTACTTGATTAAGAGATAAAATAAGTAGCCAATGGGAGCCATAAAATGACCTTCAAAATTCAGCAGGCGGTGGGGGAGGGGAGAGGGGTGGTTTCTTTATGTTACTCTTTATCTCTTTCTCAGCTTTATGAGGGGAGGTTTCTCCCTAAGTAGCACATACAGATATGATGTCTTTGTACTGTACTCCATAGGAAAAAATTGCTTGAAAAACAATCATGGAGGTATAAAAACATTCTTAATAATTTTATTATTCTGGGCCAGAGCATGCATTAGATCCATGCAGGCAGACCTTCCATCAAAATGCAGCTCCACAGACTTCAGTCATCCATAAAAAGGCCACATAGACCTTAGAAGACTTGGTTTTGGCTATATAAAAAGATACCACACAAAGTTACACCACAAGATGAGTAAAGAGATTTAAGAAGCAAATTTTCTGCTCTTGTTTCCACAAAACTCATAACTTAAAGATATGAGTAACATGAACAATTCACAAAGGAAAAATAATGAAGAGTATGAATCAGAAATATTAAACTCACTTTGTGTCCCAGGCCAGATCTGCAGGGCACAGGGCTCCTCGTAGTCTGGGTCCAGCCCAGGGTGTGGGGTGGCTCTGGTGGTGGCAGCAGCAGTAGCTCCAGCTCTTGTCATATGCCTCATGCCACATGGCAAAGCCAGAGCTCCTATGTCACCACACCCTCATTCTGCAGTGGTAGTTTCAGCCCCAGTACGGGCAATGGGGTATGCAGTGGCAATAGTGATGATGGTGGCAGAACTGTTTGCTAAGGAAATAGGGCTGCAGCATAGCAATAAGCAAAGTGGCCAGGCCCTACAGCAACTGCTATACAGTGTTGGTACTCATGTGGCATGAGGCCACCTAGGGTGCGCCTTCCTCTATCACTTCTGAGGGCTCCAATATGACCAGCAGCTCCTCAGCCTGCGGGGCTTCTCCCTGCAGGACTTCCAAGGGCTGCCAGAGTTCTACCAGGACCTCCTCTGGGCCTGGAGGCTGGTCTTCACCCC
>NW_017728992.1:173353632-173357335 GCF_001723915.1 Gavialis gangeticus
GCAGCTCCTCAGCCTGCGGGGCTTCTCCCTGCAGGACTTCCAAGGGCTGCCAGAGTTCTACCAGGACCTCCTCTGGGCCTGGAGGCTGGTCTTCACCCCCAGGTCCCCCACAACAGTTGCTCAGGGTGCCAACCTGCTCATCAAGCCCCTTCTCTAGAACCCTCAGCTAGAGGTGCCAACAGCAGAGGCACCCTGGTTGCGACAGTTTGATCCTGGTTGGTGTCATCCATATTGTAGACCTCATGGACTATGATAGGTAGGAGTGGGTGGACCCCACTGTGCTGGCCTGGTGCGTGGGTCCAGCCATGACACGTGCAACCTGCCATCTGGTCCAGGAGGTGAAATCTGCCCTACCTCCTGATGCCCTTGCCCTTGTTGATCAGATCCTGCATGGTGGCAGGCTCTGCCCCCACCATGTCTTCCAGCCCACTAGAGTTTGTTGTGGGGTTGGCACCTCACCCGGCCTCAAGGCACTCCCTGCTTCACAACCTGAGCCAGCTGGAGGACACCAGAACAGTTCGCTTTTCAACTGTCCATCGCTGCCACTTCTACACGCTCATGTGCCACATGATCCATCATGCTGCCTTCATGTCCCACCCAGACACCAAGTGGTGAGATCTACTCGGTGAGGGTGTGGCTGCATCACCCCAGTAACTGTACCCCTCACCCCACAAGCCACTGGGGACCTTGGCTGGCAGCTCCTCCATGAAGCAGTTGCCATGGGCATGTATGTGACGAGCTTCACAGACATCCCAGTCTCCTACCTCTTCTGTGGGAAGAGGGAGACTCTGGTGCACATGAACTTGACTATGCCAGGCTACAACCCCTCCACCTCCAGAACTTCCTCCTGATGTTCTGGTTGAATTTCACCCCCCATCTTTTTGTTTTTGGTTACCCCATCTGCAGCCACACCAAGTCCTAGGACCTCCTGGTCAACCTCCTCCTGGTCCTGGCCAAGTGATTTCATAGATTTCATTTCATATCCCAGCAAGATAAACATCCAAATGTGTCTTGAAGGCATTCAAAGTGGGTGCTTGAACCACCTCTGCCAGTAGTCTATTCCAAACCTTAGAGGCTCAGACACTAAAGAAGTTCTTCCTTACATCCAGCCTGAATCGGTTGTGGTGTTTTTGACCGTTCAATCTTGCCATGCCTTGGGGTGCTCTGGTGAACACCCCTGATAAACTTATAGGTGGCCACCAGATCACCCCTGAGCCTGCGTTTTTCCAGGCTGAAGAGTTCCATGACTTTCAGCCTCTCATCATAAGGTCTGTTATCATGACCTCTGATCATGCACGTGTCTCTCCTGTGCATTCTCTCAAGCTCCTCCACATCCTTTTTGAATTGTGGAGCCCAAAACTGGATGCACTACTCCAGCTGTGGCCTCACCAAGTCTGAGTACAAGGGGAGAATGACGTCCTGGGATTTGCTTGAGAAGCATCTATGGATGTAAGCCAGCATTTTGCTCACTTTACTAGCCACAGCATCACATTGAAGGCTCATGTTCACCTTGTGGTCAATCATGGGAGCCAGGAGCAGGAGCAGGGAGGAGAGGAGGGATCCAGGCACACGTGTGTCCTGCACGCACGTATGTCCCCTTACCTGACCCGAGGCTGAGGTGGATGTAGCAGCAGCGAAGCCAGGAGCAGGGGCAGCATCAGCTGATCCCCCTAAAGAATGTGGGCAGAGGGACCAGACACAGCTGAGCCGGATCCGGAGGGGAAGCCCCCTGGATCCCTCTTAGCTGAGCCAGAAGAGAGCTGCGCTCCCAAGCTGCACCACATGAACAGAGGGTACAAACAGGCCGGTGTTTGAGTCAGCGTTCACACTGGTGGGTGAGAAGGAAGGGCCAGGAGGGAGACTCCTGCTAGGGCAGGGCGACGGCACTGCACTAAGCTATAAATAAACAGCAACTCCTACAATGGTGTTGATGCGAAGTGCTGCCAGGGCCCCTGCTGGGGGGGTGCAGCCCACCCAGGGTTTGTCTGAGGCTTCCACCCAGACACAGCCCACAGGGGAGCTGGCATCCCCCCATTCCCTGGCCTGCAGGGGTTGCCCAGGAAGGACCGGGGGGCAGGGATTGGGGACCCCCACACCTGTCATGCAGGTGCCGGCCTTAGGGCCCTGGAGGTGCAGGTGAGGGAGCTCCAGGAGGAGGCAGGCTGAGGGGAATCAGGAAGGTGGAGAACAAAATTGATGGCTATTTCCTTTCCCTGCAAGGCCACACACCCAAGGAACAAGCACCTTGGGAAGTGCCTGCCACTGCAGAGTGGCAGACGGTCACCTCCAGAACCAAGGCTCCTCTCAACACAACAGTACCAGTTCCTTCAGTCTGGCTGGAGAACAGGTATGAGGCCCTGGCAACACTGCAGGAGAAGGAAGGAGAGGAGGCAACTGGAGAGGAGGCAACTCCACACTCTCCATGCTCCAAACAGGCCGAAGGAGCTGAACAGTCTCGGAGGAGAAAGTGTCCAGTGATCATCATAGGTGACTCCATCCTGAGAGGTTCAGAGGGCCTCATCTGTCATCAGGACCCCTCGACATACGAGATCAACTGCCTACCTGGAGCAAAGATTCAGGACATCATGGGGATGATCCAGGCTGTGATCCAGCCCACCAATTACTACCCCATGGTCCTAATCCATGTAGGTACTAATGATGCTGCCAGAAGCCCTGATCACCTGACGGCACACTACCACGCTCTGGGGGGCGTGCTGAAGGAGATGGGTGCACAGGTGGTATTCTCTTCTGCCCTACCAGTGAGCGGATGTGGAAGACAGCATAAGACATACATCACAGAGCTCAACTGGTGGCTTCAGGAATGGTGTCTTGAGGCGGGCTTTGGCTTCCTTGACAACGACCCGCACATCACGATGAGAGACATGCTCAGATGGGATGGGCTCAATCTTTCCCCTAAAGGAAAGCGTGTGTTCTCTTCTAGGTTGGCAGATCTCCAGCGAGCTTTAAACTAGGCTCACTGGGGGAAGGGGAAGATGAGGGTGGAGGAAGCCTTGGACACTAAACCAAGCAGCACCCACAAGTACACCCCATCCTAGACTGATGAGCAGAACATATACACAGGTAAGCAACAGGGGCCAGGGCAATGCTGAGATTAGGGGGCCAGTGCACATATCCACAGGAGGCCTCAAATGCCTCTACACAAACACTCATAGCATGGGAAACAAACAGGAGGAACTTACCCTCCTGCTAGCTGACACCAACCCAGCTTGGGGCTGCAGGGGGTGGTCAGGAAGTCCAAGGCAGAGATGGCACTGGAACAAGCTACCCGGATCAAGGACAACAAGAAGTCCTTTTTTAAATACATAGGAGCAAAAAGAAGGTACCGGGTAACGTGGGGCCCCTACAAGACACGCTAGGAAATTTGGTCGTCACACCAGACGACAAAGCTAACCTATTCAGTGACTTCTTTGCCTCCATTTTCCTGAGCAGAGACCAGATCAGCCCCCACACTAGGCCCCCCTCAGTCCCCAAAGGAGGCGCATGTGGGCTAAGGGTCAGTGAGGATCTAGTCAGGAAACTTCTGGAGGGACTGGATGTATTTAAATCAGCTGGTCTGAATGATCTCCACCCCAGAGTGCTGAGGAAATTACCTGAGGTCATAGTGGGACCCCTGGCATGGCTTTACGAGCACTCCTGGTGCTTTGGTGTGGTGCCAGAGGACTGGAAGAAGGCCAGTGTGGTT
>NW_017728992.1:173358483-173378080 GCF_001723915.1 Gavialis gangeticus
CAACAAACCCATGTTGGGTATCCCTCAGGATATTGCTGTCAGCTAGTCTGTTAAGGATGACCTCTTTGATAATCTTTTCAAAGAGCTTCCCCAGGATAGAGGTCAGGATGATGGGCCTGTAGTTTGCCAGATCTACTTTCCTCCCTTTCTTGAAGATAGGCACCACATTGGCCTTCTTCCAATCGTAGGGCACTTCACCAGAGCACCAGGAGGTCTCAAAGATCTGTGACAGGGGCTGAGCTATCATGCTAGCCAGTTCCTTGAGTACCCTTGGGTGTAAACCATCAGAGCCAGTGAAGTGCACTTGTCTTTATTGAATATAATTTAATTTAATTTTGAACTCTCTGCAGTTTATCAAGGCCATTTTGAATTCTATTCCATCCTCTAGAGTGCAAGCAATTTCACCCAGCTTGGTATCATCTCCATGTTTGCTGTATGTGCACTCAATCCCATCCACCAAATCATTAATGAAGATATTAAACAGTTTCAGGACAAGGAACTGGAGAGCCCAACTCAATAACTTATTTCAGTTAAGATGTCACCTTGTCCTGCCTTCCTCCCAACAAGATATAGAGCATGATGATCCAATCAGTTGTGTCCATCATAGTTATTTCATATAAATCAAGGGTGTCAAATATATGGCCCACAGGCTCCATTCAGTCTGCACAGCCACTTTATCCAGCCCACCAGACTACTGGGAAGCGCCTGGAAGTTGGAGGGTATGAGCAAAGAGGAGAGTGGCTTGCTGCAAAATCAAGAGCGCTTGAAGCCCCATTGGATATGGAAATTGATGGCCGGAAGGTGAGTGAGTGTTGATGCAGCCCCTGTTGTCCTCCAGCCACTTTGCCCATCAACATGTCAAAACCCTATTCCATTGGCCACTAGCCCTGCCATCATCTTGTGGCAGAGCTGCCACTACTGCAGTCCCCAGTACATGCTGCATATCCCATGCCCAGGCTAGATCCAGAGCTGTTGCTGCTATGTTCCCCATGAGAGAGCTGGACCTGGACTTGCTGCCACAGAACGAGGCATGTAATGGTGGTACCGGCTCCGGCATGAGCCATGTGGTACATGATATGTGCTGGAAGCTGACGTTGCTGCTTCCACCACCATGTGCACAGAGCCAGGGCAGGAGTTGCTGCTGCCACCATAGCTGTCCCATTCCCCTGACTGGATTTGGTCTCTAAGAAACCCTATAGGCCAGATCCAGCCTGGGGCACATTATGAGTTTGACGCTACTGATCTAGACTGCATTTCCTTCACTTACTCATGAGAATGTCCTAGGAGCCAGTGTCACAAGTTTTAGTAAAGTAAAGGTATATTACATCCACTGCTCCCTAATCTCCCATCCACATGGCCTGTCAGTATGTTTATATGCTTATCTTACCTTTGTTTTCTAACACTGATTCATCTCTCATCTACTTATTTTGTCTCGTCATTACTCATATTGAGAGGGTTTTTTAGGGCAAAGACTGTGTCTGTATTACATGTCTGCTTTAGCACAATAGGGCACTGACACCTCTTGGGAAATTTCAATGCCCCCAGTATTCCTGCCAGCAGGTGATGCAGCAGCAGCACTTGACAAGGAAAGTAATGTTGTCAGTTTGTTCTCTCCTCTCAGAGAAGTTGTCTCTCTTCACAGGTTCCTTTCCAGGAGAAAAGACGACAAAGAAGAATTCATCTAATGACATTTCTCATGCCATGTTCACTCTGCCCTTTATGAGGAAAAGCAGGTAACACATACACTTTTCAGAGAACCTTTTCTGAAATATCTTATAAAAAGTTGTTAATGATCTTGGCTTTTCCACTTAGCTTCAGAGTGGAGCCTCCCACGTTCCTTTCATCTCTCCCAGTTTCATTTCCTGCTGCACTGAGGCAGATCCTTTATCTCAATCAAGTGTTCCATGCTGGTAGAAGCAAGGATGGGAAACGCCCTAGAGATAAGGAATGTGATGGCAGTATCCAGCCTGAAGCTTCACACGCTGCAGACATACTTGTGTTCTCTTTCCTATCTTAAGCTCTGCATTTATTATTTACCAGGCTTAGGATCTAGTACCTATTCATTTCCCTGGTAGTCATTAGTGAGGTTACAAAATGGATGACTGATGCTATTTAACAATAAGCAAAAGGGACACATGAACTATTAAAAACAAAAATATATTGTATTGAAAATAAGTTTTGCATTGCAAAATGAAAATTATGTAATACAGAAAAGAATATTTAGGGAAGTACAAACAGATTTGCCGCTAAAAATTCTCTCTGCTTTTCAAAGTGTTCCAGGATGCATCATTAAGCATTTGTAACTGGTGGTGAAAGGTAGAAAAGCAGACAAATGCTAGGGGAGAATTATCTTTAAATTAAGAAGTTTGATCTTAATGGCAAAAATGCTCATTAGTGTTGAATATGAAAGCACTTGGGAGTTGGATATTAGTTGTTTGGGGATGGAGGTTGGCGGGGAGGGGCTTTATATATTGGGGAGGGGTAGAGAGGAATGCAAGCCGTGACTTAAGTACCATCTCATCTGATACAGATGAACTATTTCTCCCCAGTTTCCTATTTTGATATTTCCCACAACATTTTCTAGTAAAGTTTAGATTTCTGTGATACTTAACATGTTCCAGGGGACACTTTATAATCACTTTGCTTTCTCAGCCAATAATTTTCTAGAGGTTGAGTTGTAGCGGTGCTCAGAAACTTAGCTGGAAAACTACAAAAACCTAATTACGAAGAATCAGCTTTGGAGATGAATAGAAACATTTTATGAAAATCAACCCAGAGCTAATTAAGACACTGCATTCTCTGTCTGCTTGGGAATTATTAAATACTGATTATAATTTCAGGTTTTATTTACAGGGTTTAGAAGTTAAAGCTATAAAAGTGTTAGAGAGTCCTGGTTAAACCTGAGCAATGATGCTGACCTCATTGTGTATGTGACCTACCACAAAAGAATACATGCTATTAAACATTTTAATGTGTCAGATGACCTCTTGTATTCTTCCTGTGGCATTTTAACTTATCAGTCTTTTAGGAAAGGAGAGTTCTCCCATAGGTATATGGTACTTTGGGTGTCACATTGCTGCAGTAGGATCTTGCCAAAACTTCCTACACTAATGGATTCCTAAGTTTCTATTCTAATTCCCTGTTTTTGAAGACCAAAACTTTCTGAAACTTACCACTTGTGGCCAGATATCAGACAAGTAAGAAATCTACACCGATGTCATACTGGGGGGGAGTGGGGGGGAGTTTAAGCAAAAATTAGTCACGAGTTTCTGAATCATGGGCAAGTAGAAAAAATGTACTTTACCATCATCAGAAAAGACAATTTTTGTATGCTTTTGATGCAACAGATTTACAACTGAAAATACTAGGAGTTAAAACATGAAATCTGGAATGGAAAAAAAGCCTTCACTGTAAACCGGTGCATTTCCTTACTCTGTGGGAAAGCTGTATTTTTACTTAAGAGCTATCCACTTTGCATAATTGCATACTAAGCATGCACAATTAATTTTTGCTAAACAGATTCACACCTGTGCAGGCACAGAGGGATGCCATTTACACCTTGATTTTTCAAAGGCCACCAGGGACTAGTGGGGCCCCTTGGTCTGTTTGCATCACCAAATGGGTTTAGTCTGTACCATGGAATAACACTTTGTTAACCACTGTGGGTGGGCCCCTTCATATAGGCTCAGTTTTGCTGGCAGGATAAGTTTTTCTTTCTGCAGAATTACACCACATCTTTTAAGTAACATAAAATGTTGGCCAGTAGATCTGTATCACAACAGGGGGTCAGACAGCACACCTATGTCAGCCATGTTGTGTGACCTTTTCACTGCATGTAATACAGACAGTGCCTCAGCAGTCCTAGAGATAGATGGTGCTCTTCCCCTTTTTCCAGAATACTTGTACTTTGTGCCCAGGAATTTGTAGATGCAATATAAAGCTCTGCACCAAGGAAGAGATGCAGTAACATGGGAGAATTCTTAGTGTTTGTGGGTGCATTTACACAAAATGTTTACTGTGGACCTGCCTAATTATCTACAAGTACTATAAAGACAAGTACTGTCCTCAAGTGGAGTTCTTTACTGTGCAGCAATACACAGTAAATGTTGATAGAATTGGATGGGACATGAGTGTGTATTAAGCATCCTCATATACTAGCCAGACCCTTCGCAGCACACTGAGCTAAATCAGAGCAGCCCTGGGCTGGCTGGCAGGCTGACCTCCCAGACCCTGGAAGCTGTTCTGACCCTACGAATGTGCTGTGGTCCTGGTGCACATGAAGATGCAGAACCCAGGATCAGTAAACTCTGGCATGATATGCACTGGAGTTTATCCATTTGCATTAATTGCATGTGTAGATATGCCCTGTTGTTCTTTCTTCATTGACCTTTGCACTAGTTTCAGAAGCAAAAGTGGCTGTAGCACAATATTGAATTGTTTGAAAAGATAGTACAGAAGTGCAAGTTTAGGGTCTAAACCTAGACAGGGGAATGCTAAAAGATTTTAGAGAACTTTACGTGGGTAAAGGAGTCCACAATAATGACACCTTGTTCAAATTAAGGAATTAAATGGAAGTTTTGTGGTTTTAAGTGCTTAACTTTTCAAACATTACATACATGTATACATGCATCGGATAGTGTAGGACAGGGACCTGCACTGTTTCTACTTCACTTTTCTTACAAGTCTCACAATATATAGTGAACCTTTTTTTCTGGATGGTCCATGTCTCCAGACCTGCACATGATGTGCAGGTATGAGATTGTTTAAAATAAATTTAAAAAATTATTCCCATTACATTGTTAGCATTGTGAAGAAGATGGCTATGAGGAGGCACTGTCTCCCATGTAGGAATGGACTACGTTTGGGGGTTTTATTCTCTTTTTCTTGAGAATAACAGTCACAATTCTGGTACCTGACTCAGGCTACAGGGCATTTATTGACCAAGTTTCTGCTAAGGAAAGCATAACAATTACCTTATATTGTTGCTACAGTTAAGTATACATTACCCTAGTAAGAAAGTTTACAAACAGTAGTAAAGTCAGAGCATAGAGTTTTATCCTAGAGTTTCTATGATGGAATCAGATCCTAACTGTCTGGAGGGATAAAGAAATTAAAAAAGGGGGTAGGAGGGGTTGTTCTTCAAAATAAGAGAGAATGAAAGCTCCCTTTGGAACACATGGGGGAGCATCAGTTGGGTGACCTAAAACTGACATTCTCCTCTTAAGCTGAGAGGAAACTTTGATGGATTGTTCAGAGCCTATGGCACTGCTCCAGAGTCCAGAGGGGTCAGTGGATTTGCTGGCAATATGATTGTGGGTACCATTTTAAGCAGAAACTCTGGACTTGTAATCTTTTTCTTTTTGCTTTGTTTTTTTCTTTCTCCTCAAGACATGTGACTTGACCTTTGGAGTCTTACTAATACTACAATAGCATCTTACACCAGGCCAATGTTACACAGGTCTACGGACCTGTCACAAGCCTTGTTATATTTTGGGGGGTTGCAACATATTGCACTGATATGGCATATATGGTCTTGTTGGAAAGTCTGTGTTAAGCTGTATCCTTTTATGTCATTTTTATCACTATAGATTATGTTATGCTGTTTATGTATTTTTATAATTTTGGACATGGTTCATCCAAAGGACTGAAGTATGCATACTTACAACTGCCACTCCCAGACACAAGCAGGAGGAGATATTATTGGGTTGTATACCCCAGGGCATTGTTTCGCTGCAACAGGGAAATCAATAGGGAAAACTAAAAGACATGGGCTTTTAGCCAGAGGGGGTCCAGGTGTCTCAGGGAAACAAGAACTTTCTGAACTATTCTGGTAACTCATGAGCATGCTGTTGTGGGGGCTGTTGGAGCTGATGTAGGAAGCTAGCTGTGGGGCATGCTTCATCATTTGAATCTCAGGCTTTGGAGGGTCAAGGTCTCCAGTGATCAAGGCTGGCAGAATCAGCAAGAATTCTGAACACTGGAAATCCTGGCAGGACTCTCAGGAGAGTTGTGGTGTATCTAGATGCGAGGGTAAGAAAAACTGTACTTGTTTTGTTTTTCTTTCTGCAAATCTACAGTCTGTTATGCTTATAATTTTTTCTCCTACATAATAAAGCTCTGTTGTCTTGTCTCCTTACCAACTGCCTATAGAAAAGGTGATTTCTGGATGAATAATATTCCAAATTAGCCCTTTCTACAGAAAGGGGAACCAATTTTTATTTTATTTTATTTTTTTTTGCAACAGAACATGAAGGTCACTTCAAAGCAGCTGCCAGGTCTGGTATAAGGGAAATGGAGCTGATGCTTGCTGGGGTAAGAAGTTAGCCCCAGACAACCTCAGCCTATTCCCTGAGGCAAGCTGCAGCATAGTGGGAAGAAACTTGAAGGAGTCCCCTGGTTTGATAGGACCTGTGCCCCTTTATACACCTGGTAGAATAAAGGTTAAAAATATTTTTCAAAGTGCCCTAATTTGTGATTCATCCGTCTCATAAAAGACTCAAATAACTTTGCCATCAACTTCAGAAAGTAATACAAAACATAGTGAGGAATGATGCCATCATTGATACCATTAGATTTTGGAACTCAGAAACCACTTGGAGCAACAATGGATCATCTTAAAACAAATATTACTTTAGTGAATAGTAGTCCATGACCTAAGGCAAAAATTTTGCCAAATACTAAAACTGCTTAGTGTAGTCTAACTGAAAGAAATGGACGATTCTTTTATTTTTATGTCTAAATTTCATATTTATATTTTCATGCTAATCTTTTGAAAATCCAGTAATGTCAAATCAGATATGTAGACCCCAGTCCTGTATATTTACAGTTTTGGAGAATGCTATGTCCTTAATCTAACCTCAATTCTGCTCTTCAGGACCTCTAAACTTGGCATCCTTTATCTTGAGAACAGTTCAAAATTGATGTGGTTGATCCAGCATACTCTTTTATGAAATGTTATTATTTTTATTTATTGATTTCTTCAATGTCATTAATGATTTAGGAATTGATTTTAATATTTATTTTATCATGACATTCTTTTTTAAGGTGCCATAATTAATTGATGCCCTGATGTCAACCTTACACATTCAAAGAAATGTTTTTTATTTACAAACCTTGGCAAAAATTATCCATATTGTTGTCAGAAATGAATTGCCTCTAAAAAGAGTAAAAATGTCAGGGACTTACGAATTATTAAATATAATAGTATGGTTTATCATCATCCTTAAGTTTAATTGAGGTTGAGACTTACAGGCACCAACTTGTGGGGGGATGGTGGAGGGGAGTGGGGAGAGAAACAGCCAGCAGCATGATGACAGCAAGAAGGCAGCATTGCCTGCATGTGCTGCAGCTGCCCGGGGAACCACATTTCACTATTATGCATCTTTTTAGTAATGCAAGGATTCTCTAAATGCCATTCTAAAAAAACTCAAAGTATTCGTATCTTGAAAGTCAAAATGAAATTATTAATATTAAGAGGAAGATGATTTCGAAAGAGATTCTGAAAAAAAAATGATGTTAAGTTCTTCTGGCAGTAATATGCCACTGTAAGGAATGATGTGACTTCAGATAGAAACGTCCACTTTTACTCCACTCTATTCGTAAGAAAACCAAAGATAAATTTACTGGAGTAGCTCATGGTGCATGGCCTTACTGCTGAAAACGCACAACAAATACTGCAGGACTTTAAAGAACTGAAAACTGAGTCTTGATCACTTAAATATTGTAAATACCTTGCATAAACTGCCTGAATCATCAATACATCTGGTGGTTACTCATGTGGGAAAAGAACTTATCAGTGGCATATATGCTACAAAACTGTAACTCTATATTTTTCATGGAACATCTTCAAAGGTTTTTAGAAATAAGATGGACTTGCTGCCTGAAAAAATTGGAAATAACCTTCACTAATTGGGAAGAGATTCAGAGTATTCTGTCAAACTTTAGTGGAGAAATCACCATATACATTCACAAAGACAGCTGTTAGAAGGAGGGTACAGAATCACCACAATTCTTGTTCTTGGCTGAGGTTGTAAGAAGAATTTTGAAAGTTTTACCTCCTGTGAATAACTACCTTCAAAAGGAACCAATGACCCTTGGAAAAAAATAAATAAAAAGGTAATTTGGGTAATATGTCCTATTAAGAATTTTAACAAAATAGACATATCTGAGATTTTTTTTATAGATTCCATTCAATCATTTTGTTTTAAAATATACATGTCACTCTGAGGACTCTGAAACTGCCCTCAAAATATCCAGATCCCATGTTTGTTAGGTATTTCCCAGGAATCTAAAGTGTGAATAAGAATCAGTTATCAGACCTATCATTACTTGATTAATAAATTGCAAAGACTTTTGGAGAACTCCAAGTTACACACAAATATATCGCCTATCTATTCCATCGCTCCTCAGCTCTCCTTTAAATTAGAATTACTTCTGATGTCTTTGATCTTGAAGTTGATATCAAGATGGTAAAAATGAAATAGCTGTATTTAAATAACTGGTAGAAAAAAGAAGCTGCAAAGAATGTGAAGTTCTCATTGCTTCCAAGGAATTGTGCTAGTTAGGTTGTTTTGGAGTAACAACTGAAGCTTTGTGAAGTACTTTCCTTGTTTGAAAATAATTTTAATCACACTAAAGGGTAAGTTTAACCCAAGAAAGAAAGAGAAACCTCAATCTCCTGTCATGTAAAAGTGATTTGACTCCAAAATTGATCCTGGATGTTGTTGTGGAAAAATACAGATATCCCTATTCAAGAAGACTTCAACAGTAATTAAATTAACAATCTTTCTTACATAGTACTCTCATATTAAGTTCTGTAATTTTTATATATCTGGATCTAATTTTTTGAATGTTTAAATATTAGTTATACTGAACAATCACACAAACACAGATTTTTTTTTTTCTTATTTCCTATAGGTAACAATTTTTTTTTAAAGTTTCCCTAAATTCTGGAATTCTTAAGTCCCTCTTGTGATGTAGTCTATTCTTTTATTATAAAATCCATACATAATTGTGAACACAAAGAACAGTAAGAAACAAACATTTATTTATTCTTTCTTTTTTTAATTTCATTATATTTCCAGGAACTTTGCTTGTGATACTTTTGAGGGCAGCAGTTCGGTGGTACTGAAACTTTTCTGTGTTTATGAATTATATATCTATGTATGGTAACCTCATCATTGGCAATTCATACTACCTTTTATTCCCTACCCTCTCCCCATTCCTATTTGAAGCAGAAATACAGATATAATTGTGTGGGCCATAAATAGTGACCAGGATACACAATCTGTCCATGCAAAACTTCTGGAGCTCCATACCACCCCATTATGGAAGGATGTGCCTTAAAGATCAAAATGTAAACCCTAATATTTATGAAAATATTGCAGTCTATAGGCAGTCAAATTCTACTGTCTTTTAAATCTATATATGTTTTGCCATTTACATCAATAAAACTAGGTTTGTCTAAGGTAGTTTGAGAGGAAATGCAGCTTTGCACAAGAGAAGAAATTCTCTGTTTGGGGGAAGGTTTATAAATGTGGTGTGTTTTACTGTTTTAGTTTTGGGTTCTGTTGGCATCTAGCACACCTGACTTCTCAGTAGTTGTGAATAGCTTATTCCAGTGAGTTGTTCACAGCTGCTGAACTTTAGACCTTAGTGGGAAAATGGGCCCACTCTAGGCAGCAGGTCCAAGCCAGCTAGCCAGAAACTGATGTAAAAAGTGAGTAAAACCAGGAACCAGGTAATAGATGCACCCTGGGAATCAGTGAGTGGCTGTGCAAACGGTGTTGCCTACAGGTCCTTCTGCTCCTTTGACTTCCTTGCCCATACAGTGAAATGCCAAAAAGAAAGATGCCTGTAAAAACATGGGGTCCAGCTGACAAAGAAAGGGAAGGGGTTGGAGAAGATAGGAATCGTGTAACAGGGCTATAAGAAGGAAGCGGTGGATTTCTTTTTTACTTCAATCTTCACAGGAAAGGTAAACTATCACATGACAAATTCAGTTAGGATCAAGGAATTGTGCACAGGAATGTATGCAACCTAGAGTAGAAATGAAGAATTCAGAGATTATGTAAATGAATTAGATGTTTTCAAATTATCATTGTCTAATACAATTCATCCTAGAAAACTCAGAGAATTGTCTAAAGCAGTAGTTTTCATAATGCTCTTTTTCAACCTCGTTTTCATTTGCAGACCCCTTTGGAAATTTGGAATGGAGATGTAGAAACCTTTGAATTGTAAGTGTTGGTATATTCACATACTTTTGAATGATCATAGTAATCTTTTGTGGATCCCTTAAGTGTAGTCTGTGGATGCCCAGGGGTCAGTGGACCACAGGTTGAAAAACACTGATCTAAAGTCATTCCAGAGCCAATGGTTATTATGTTTAAGAACTCATTGATATAAGCTTAGCAACACTGGAACAGGGCAACTCTAGTGCTTATCTTGATAAAAAAAAGGGAGGAGAAGAATCCAGGAAATTACAGGCCATTCAATCTATCTTAGATATGATATAATCAAACAATCAATCCATAAGCAACTAGAAGGAAACATAGCAATATTTAAACAACCAATATATTGTCAGAGCAAATGATGCCTAACAAACCTAATTTCTTTCTATGACAGAGTAATTGGCTTTGTGGATAGGGGGAGCAGTCAACATGATATTTCTTTACTATAGTGAGGCTTTTGACACTGTTTCCCACAAGAACTGCACAGGTAAACTAGGGAAATATGGTTTAGATATGTCATGCCAGGCCTTGAGTAGCCAGGTTTGGGGGTCACCTCAGGATTAGAAGGAACCAAGAAGTCAGAATCCAAGAGGCCTATCTGGGCAACCAAGGCTGGGATTCAGAGGGTCTGGCAGAATGTGAGGCCAGACAGCTATCCAGGAGCTTAGGCCAGCATGGAGTTGGGTATCCAGAAGGTCAGAAGTAAGCAAGGTTATGAAGCTAGCCAGGTTAGGTATCCAGGGAATCAGTCCATCAGTCAATAGCATCATGAGCCAAGGGTGCAGCAGCCTAGATACAAGGTTGAGCCTTGTTGCCCAAGGTTGACCCTCTTTTGGGTCAGGAGTTTATTTTATATTGGAAGGTATGAGGGGTCGGCTGACCCTGGCTGGCCACTCTAATGGTAAGGCATGGGCATGTAGTTAGGCCCAGCTGGAGAGATAGCAGACCAGGATGAGTAGCTGTGCTAGGCAGACTGAAGCCCCATATTCAAGGCCACAGCCTGACAACATGAAACTACAATAAGATAAGTGCATGACTGGTGGGAAAGATGTACTCAAACAGTAGTTGTCATGAGTTCAGTATCAAACTTTGAGGAGATACGAAGTGGGGTTCCCTAAGGGCACATCCAGGTGAGCATAGCCATGCAATATGTGATGCCAAATACTGCAGAGTCACATGCTCTCTGTGCTGCAAGGCCCCATCACCCATGCGTGTGCTGCTCTGGTTTTTTTTCCCCCATGGGTATTTCTGACCCCTGGATATCCAGGGGTCAAACAAACCTGCGGAAAAATAAAAGCTAGAGCAGCCATGCATGGGCAGCACGCACTGCTGAAAGTGAAACAGGGCTGCCTGGAGCGACACTGTGTCTGCAAGCCAGGCTCCAGTTTCTCCTACTGTCCTGGTCCGAGCCTCCCCAGCCACCAAAACGCACTTGGCATGGGCATTCGGTTGGGACAAGTAGCTGTGGCGCAAGGTGTGCTACTGCTACTTGTCCCCAGGGATCCAAACGTCTGTGCTCGTCTGGACATGGCCTAAGAGTCTGTTCAGCCTTCAGTGCTCTTCACTACTTCCCTTAATTATTTTGATATTGAAATTAAGTGTGCTCAAATTAATTTTGTTGATGACACCAAACCAGTTTTCAGGAACTTTAGAGGAAATGATTGAAATTCAAAATGACCTTGATAAATTGTTAAAATCATTTTCAGTAAAGAGGATGAACTTCAATAAGTTTAAGTGCAAAGTCCTTACGCTAAGTCCTACACTTAGGTTGGAACAACCAAATGTAAAAATACAAAATAGGGCTAAGTGCTGGGAGCCTGGGATAACACTGGATCACAAGCTGATTATGAGCTAATAACAATCTAATTATGACCTGAAGTTATGAGAATGATTTTTAATGTTGTAGTTCTTCTGAACAATTAGAGGAAAAAAAAGATTATACTGGGATATATTAACAAAAGTGTTGTATGAAGGTCATAGGAAATAACTATTCCAATTTTTTACCACTGGTGAGCACTGACCTGTGTCTGATGTTAGGCAACAGAATCCGGAAAAGATGTGGGCAGTTTGGAAAGGGGAGCAACAAAAATGTTTACAGATCTAGAAAAGGTAATATGAAGGAAGGGTGGAAAAATGGAGATATTTTATTCTAAAGATGAGAAGACTGAGGTTTCAGGACCTTGATAATCTACAAATCCAAAAAGGGTTATTATAAAGATGGTCTTAAACTGCAACAAAGGAGGTTTAGGGAGCACTTTCTAACTCTCGAGGGCAGTTATGTACCAGAACAGGTTGTAGAATGTTTATAACTGATTTTTTTAAGTGTATGTTAATCAGATCCTTGTCTGGGATGGGTTAGACAAGAGTAATCTTACCATTAGCATGGGCTCGGACTAGATGACATTTCAAGGTTTCTACGACTCCTGTTTCCTACGATTTTTAAGCCTGCTCAGATTTTGCAGTCTTTTGGCAGTCTCCCAGGATTGGCCCCTAGCTGAATTCCTACATTCATATGCCAGTGACAATGTGTGAATGGGCTTCACAAATTCATTTTGAAGTATATTAATGGAATGAAATATGGTAAACATTAATTCTTACAAGAGATAGTTATTTTATACAAGACTTTGTCATTATTCTTTGCCAGGCATAACTATGATTTCATTTCTGACATCTTGTCAAATAAATTGCGTAGCATACACATATTTAAGGAAATTATAAATAAAGTGTCAACTGATTTAAACAACAGCAAAAACAGAATTGAATGGAAACTGAGACATACTGACCTTTCCTGACATTCAGCATAAAACATAGCAGAAAAGAAAGATTCATTATGGAAAATAAGCATTCAGTGTGTGTTCTCCTTACCAACATCAGGAATACACAGGCTGTCATAGCACTTTTTCTGAAGTACCTTCACTTAATCATCACCTTTTAAGACAACACTTTTCCTTGGTAAACTAATGTAATTCATTGTATTTACAAGCTGTTTTACATAGCAAAGAAAAGTTGGACTGATGCAACTTGCTGTAGAGTTTCTTTACCTCTAATTCTATTTCAAATAGAAATGTATTATATTCTAGATAGAATGCACTTTAAAACTTTAAAGTAAATACAAGCCAAAACGATCTCTGCTTTCTATAAAATGGATATGCAGACTAATTTGTTTATTAATGGAGCAGCCTCTGGCATCAGAACATGGACTTTCTGTTGATAACTATTGTAATCAAAGGCAAATGGATACATTCAGGAGACTTTATGATCCCCAAGGAACTGACTCACTCTGTAGTTCAGGGTGATGGGACAAGGTTTGATGAATTTAAACTTCTCTTTTTTTCTCTCTCTCTGAGGTTTTCATTAATTGCTGTTTCAGAGCTACATCAGTACATTCCTGGGGGAAATGTCACTGAAGGTGCTTGAGCACATCATATATAATATCTTTTCTCCAAATATGAAGATGTGTCTACACTGAAGTCATAAAAATGAATGCAGTTCAGGTAAACAGATGCAACCCAGTTCTGAATTAGCTTGCTCAGGTATTACTAGCAGTGTAGTGGAAATCTCAGAACAATTTACCAAACCCACCCAAGAATGGGGTAATGCTCAGGGGCTTGGCCTACTAGGAGCTACAGTTTTAGCAATGTCTGAGCTAGCTATGTTAAAGCTAGCTTGGTTATGTATACTATACTATAGTCACTTCTGTGGCTTCAACTAAGCATAACTGTAACAGGTTGACCTCCCCAGTGACATTTTTGTGGCCTATGAAGGGCTTCCTTGAAGTCCCTTAATGTTTCACTTCTCTCTTTCGTCTTGTACCTGCCTTTACTGTCCTGCCATGTCTTGATGTAAATATTATTTAGATGTTCTTACAAGCAGGACACTGCCTATTGTATTTTATGTTGAGGTTCTCAGCCACCATGGGCCTTCCCCCCACCGTCTTTCTCTAGCTAGGCCTACCAATCTAAACCCACCAGGTAGGGTTTGACTCTGAGGCTGTAGCTCCTTAACCTGCCCAGGGCCCTCTTGGGTTAAGGAGGTTACTATCTGGGTTAACGGTTACTATTTATAGTAAGTCCATGGGCTATAACTGCAAAAATAAATAAATTAATTAATTAATTAAAGAAGGCAGCATGCCAGCTTACATTTTCCCAGGGCTCTGTGCTTTTGCATCCCACCATCTGTTACATTCCTCCTTCTGGGGCTGCTGCCACTTCTCTGAGTCATCAAGAATTCCCCTCCTATAGCAGCTAGACAGGAAGTCGAGCCTGTCTGTGGAGCTCTTATGCACATTCATTCTCCCTTGGCTGCTCCCCCAACTACCACCAAGTCCAGGATTTTTACAGTTCTGGCCTGCCCCCTTCCAGTCACCTGACTTGCTGGCCAATCTCAGTTTTTAACCCCTACCCTGCCAGCAGGCTGTGCCTGGAAAGTTCTGGTCTTAAAGGGACCAGCCAGCTTTCTGGTAACAGGGCTAGGGTTCCCTGTTACAATAACCATAGTCAATGTTTACTCATTAAAACTAATGAGGAAAACACAGTTAACGATATGAATTTTGTGGTATGAAGATCTAGTATATATCCGTGCACCCACTGTACTCATGTACAGTGTACAAGAACAGTCTTATCTATAAGCACTAACCTGTTCCCAGTTTCAGTTTTATTAGTTACGTTTTGTTCTCATTGACTTCCACACAGTGGTCACTCATGCCTAAAATGGTGATCTTTAGAATATGATTCTCCAGGTGTTTTCCTACTATATCTTACTGAGGACAATAGGTATTGGGAAGGCAGCATAGGCAAGTAAATAAGGCATGGGCATACCTCTGTTCCTAGACTTCACTCTTCTTGTTATAACTTCTCTCATCCTTTATGTCTTAGCTCTCTTCATGGAAGGGATCATTCCTGTCCACATATTTGTGCATTTCCTAGCAATCTCAGCATGGAATGTACAATAATAAAAATAAATCATTATAAAATACATCAAATATAGTACAACAGATGTAGAGCATTTTTTAAAGGTTCTGGTCTGGTCATTGCTCAGTTTACCCTGTATTCTTTTCTTATCGATACCATAGTTCTACATATGCTTAAAAATTATGTAAGCTTGCTTTTATGTCAGAATAGTAGTACAGAAAAATAATTATTATGTGATCTTAATTTTTATGACTGTTGGGCCTCCTGCAGTGATCCACCAAGCATCATGATTTATACGGACAACAAAATTGACAAAATGTATCTCTGGAGGCAGAAAAATCCCATCTCACTGGTGTAATATTGTATTTGCTATAAATTATTGTATTTCTTAGTGCAATTAGTTTTCTCTGTGTGCTGTGTAGAAAAGAAAGAAAAGCCCATGGAAAAAAATCACAAATTTTGTGGCAAATGTTTGAAATAAGGGGTCAAAGAGGAATTTGAATGTTTGTCACAGAAATGTGCAGAATTCATTAACCTTTGCATAAAGGTTTCAGTTTTACAGTGAAAGGTTCATAATTGAAATTTTCGAAATGCTTCTCTGTAGGTTTAGGAATATTCCTGTGTTGTGGGTCATTATGTAACAGCTTAGCAGAAATAATAGAACTAAAATAGAAAACATGTTGAATGTTTCTCAAAAGAGTTTTACTTAATTTTAGTGTCATTGTGTGGTTTGAGGGCTTGCAATTGCTATGTCCAGAAGAAAGTATGAAGGATCAGAAACCTATTGCATTTGATTTTTCTCATATAGGCTAGGGACAGACATTACACATAAACCAGTTTAAGTGATCAGAAATAGGTTTAAACCTGTAACAGAGAAGATATTCAATGCACATAAACTGGTTTGAAAATGGCTGACACCAGTTTGAGATAAACCTGCTTGAATATAGCATCAGACTTCACTCATTTGGCTCCAACTAGTTTATGCAATGTCTGTCCCAGACACCTTGCTGGTTTAAGATAAACCAGGCACCCCCAGCACCCCAGCATGATCTCTGGGTTATGAAAGGCTCTCTGCTCAACAACAGAGGTGGATTTTCCCTCTGCTCCCTAGCTAGAGCTCTGGCAGAGACTTGCAGGCACAGAGCATCTGCCTGACTTCCCCCTGCTAAGCAGGGATTATTTCTCCCTCCCCTCTGCCTTATGCAGACACCTCAGCATTAGCTAGCTATGGTCCATGCTGTGGGAGATAACAGACAGACAGGCTTTTTGGAGCTAATCAACAGGTAGCTAATGTCCTTCCTTGGAAAAGCTGTTTAAGAAGAGCTCCATTAGTTAACAGAGGCTTTGTTTTCTAAATGAGTTGATAAATACTGAATTAGGGGTGATAAACATTCCCTGTTGGGCTGCTTAGGAGGCAGGGGAGGAGGGGATAATCAGAGCATCCTGGCAGGGCTTGGCCACGTCCCCCTCAGTTCAGCCCCATGTAAAAGGAGGGAGGGCTGCTCTAGCACACCCCAGCTTCCAGCCTGAGCCACTGCAGGCATGTGCCTACATTTCTGGGATGTCTGTCCAGTTACAAAAGTGATTTAGCCTAGTCAGGTTAGACTAACCTGCAAAGATTGAATCAATTCAGGCTCAGGCTTTTTGAATATCTGTCCCTAGCCATGAGGCTTAATTGAGAGCTCACTGAAAACAATGGAAAGTTAAACTACAATGTAGTTTAGATCAGTGTCATGGATATTTTTAGGTGCTCTGTTGGATTCCTGCCTGAGTCAGACATAGTCAAAATTCCCTGGCATTTGTTGTCAGAATCCTATTGTGTTTTGTTTTGTTTTTACTTCATTCTTCCTGCTCCCAAAGGAGATGACAGTAGTATTGTAACTGGGTGTTCACATAATTAAAAAAAAAGAACAGTACAAACAATTAATAGCCAATCAAGTCTGGGTAAGCAAGAAAACTTCACTCTTATGCTTAGAAATGCCTCAAACTGGTCAAGTATCCAGGCTGAATCTGTATTGGTCTAGAGGCAAAAGGAATCAGAACTCATGACAGAGGTTATATCTTTTATTAGACTAGCTAGATATTTGCAAAAATAAATAAATAAATAAATAAAATGAAAACTTTATAATTTTACAAGAAGCTCCTGCCTTTGTTTGAGATGTGCCTGAAGAACGATCCCTGTGCTCAAAAGCTTGCAATTTAAGAATGTTTTTTGCAAATATCTAGTCCATCTAAGAAAAGGTATCTCTGCCATAAGTCCTGATTCCTTCAGACTGGTCAAACATTTTACAGGCTTCATATGCAGATTACTCCCTTCTTTTGTTTAAAGGAACACTAGAATGTCCAAAGTACTAATTGATAATAATACACTTGTCTAATGGCTGTGGTTATCTCAGCAGTGCCTGCAGTGTTTTTACACATCCTCAGCAAGATCTAATTTTAAGTGCCATGGAGCTGTTTAGTTTTATTTGTTTAATAAAGGAGTAGCATGTGTTCAGTAAAAGAAATAAGTTATCTTTACCATCATTTCCTTTATTTAGAGATATATGAAAAATCATCTCTACACACAGGTAAATTTCCCTTAAGCAAACAGATTGCCAACCTCTTAGTAAAACTGTTTAGCATTATTTAATGCTTGGAAAAAGTGAATTAAGTAGAATTGCTACAACATAAAGCATTATAAAAGTATAAGCAGGTTCACTTCACATAAGTGCCTAGTTACTGGTAAGCATAAATTATTATATTTATTTCTACAAATACAAAACTAGAGACCATCGTAGCTAACACAGTTGGCTTACAGTAAAAAATATGTTGCTTTTGTAAATTTGTATCTCTGGTATATATGGAAAGGCATTTGAATGCTTGTTATTAGAGAAAGATGTCTGATGGCCTTTTGGTTATATCTGATATAAAGGTTAGATTTATTTTTATTTCTACATACAGTGACCCATAATAAATGAGCATACCAAATTTTAAGATTCTAGTTCAGTAATAACAAGGAAACTAACAGTAAATTTTCCAGCAAGTAATCTGTAAGAGATTTGTATTATGAATTATTGTACTTGTATTATTATGATTGAGTAGCTAAGGGTAGAAAAGATGGTTGAGCAAGCAAAGCATGATAGAAATGCTAAATATTTTTATGCCTATTTCTTTAAAACATTTCTTCTTTTTATTGTTTTTCTTTAGTGTATAAGAACCAGACAATAAGTTTATGTAAGAGAAAAGTAGATTTATTTTTGTCAGACATGGGAGAAGGAAATTCCATTTTCATCACTGAACATTTCTTATCAATAAGGGAGTTCTGGTGAGTGACTGTACACTATTATGGGTAGCTTTTGGACCTAGCAGAACTAGGCGTGTTTGGTCAGGCACCCTAAGCTGACCACTTTTACTTTTGCTGTTGGCTTTAGCTAATGGCCCACTATTCAATAGGCCTGTGTGAGTAGGCAGCTATTTGATTCGGCTTTGGATCCAGCCGCTTTGGATGCCAGCGATCTGATCTGGAGCTCCAGACCGAGTTCCTGCTTCTATCTGGCCAAAGTGGCTCCAAGCTTTGGACCCGCCTTGGAGACCCAGCCATAGGGTAATGGGGAATCAATGACATATCTATAACATTGTTGGTTTTTTGTCAGATTTGGATGAACCTTGCAGGAGTGGTATCCTCTGATGACAGAATGAAGCCTGCCAAGTTTCATGATTGGTGCAGGGGTTCAGGGGGAACTGCACCCCAAATTCTTGAAAACAAAACTCATGTCCATCTGTGTGTTACACCATGGGGGGGGGTGCAAAACTGCAGGGGTGGTGGCCCCTGGTGAGGCCACAATACCTGCCAAGTTTCAAGGTGATAGGTGCAGGGGTTTGGGGGGAACTGCACCTCAAGCTGCAGACAAGCAAATCTCATGACATGGATGACACTGTGTGTGTTAAGGTGGAGCAGGGTGAAAGCTGCAGGGATGATAGCCCCTGCTGAAGCCAAGAAGCCTGCCAGCTGTTGAGGAGATAGGTGCAGGGTTTCTGGATTCTGGGGCCCTGCACCCCTAGCTGCTGACAGGCAAAACTCATGACATGAGTGCTTGTGCAACTGTGTCTACCTTGGGGCTTGGGGGGCAGGGGGGATGCACACTACTGCAGGCCTGGCTGCTAACCTACTGTGTTACCAGTTACCAATTAATCATGATTCAGTCAGGGACCATCTCAGTACACAGTACCTAGCTACTACATTACAAGTTAATGAGCATGGATTAACACCTACAAAACCATGACTAAGGAGAGGAAATAATCAATACAGACAATCAACTGCCCCAAGACAGAGACAGTCAGTTGCACAAGCACCCATGTCACAAGTTTTGTCTGTCAGCAGTTAGGAGTGCAGGGTCCCAGAACCCAGAAGCCCTGCACCCATCTCCTTGATAGCTGGCAGTCTTCATGGCCTCAGCAGGGGCCACTACCCCTGCA
>NW_017728992.1:173383080-173393590 GCF_001723915.1 Gavialis gangeticus
TTTCACCCCCCTGTGGTGTAACACATACATGTGACATGCATTTTGCTTTCAAAAATTTGGGGTGCAGTTCCTCCCAAACCCCTGCACTTATCTTCCTAAAACTTATCAGGCTTCATGCTTTGAGCAGCAGCTACCAGTCCTGCATGTTTCATCCAAATAAGACAAAAACCAACAAAGTTAAAGATATTTCATTGATTCCCCATTATACCCTATGGCTGGATCTCCGAAGCGACTCAGAAAGCCTGATGAAACCAGTGCTTCAATCTAGACATGCTGCTTCGGATGCTGAAGCATCCAAAGCTTCTGTGGATCTGAAGCATGGTCCAAAGCTTCGCACAGTCCTACTATTCAGTCTTCACCTCTGCTGCAGCCAAGCTAGGTTATTGTACCACAAAGCCACCCTGGGTTTTTAAGAAATACAAAAGGAAATAAAGTTCAACAAATAAATTGCCACTTAGCTTTCTGAGTAGTTCCTTGCTGGCTCCACATCTCTCTGACTTATTAGACTTCCCTGGGGCTTCATTCTTTCCCATCACCTCTTGTCTCATGTTGCCAAATCTCATGAAAAAAAGGAACACTACCTTTAAAAACAATCCCAACCCATTTCAAAGAGAGGGGAGTGGGGCTCACAACTCTCAAAAAATTAAAGTGACTTAAAAAATACCAATCCTAATTCCACTTATTATGAGCAGACTTGGCAACACTGCTCTTGTTTCTCAGAAGCTTTGAAGGAAGATTGCATAGCTTTGTTACAAACAAATTAAACAGAAAGGTCCTGCTCACAGCACCTCCCACTGGCAGCTTAACATCTGCTGGCCCTGGGCTCAGTGCAGCAACATTCTCTGCTGTGGTGCTGGTGCAGCTGCCCTGATATGCCAGTGTCTTTTATTTTCCCTACACCCTGGCTACATGGACTGGTTCCTCCTTATCCTTTACACCTGTGTGCATTTCATTATTGAGAAGTTCCCTGTGTCCCCAGACCTGGATCCTGAGCCTCTGGTAAGTCCCTTTAGGCCTGGGGTGGGTACGGGCCTCATTGCCAGGCACAGTAAACAGTAAGAAGGGGAATATTTCCAGGGTGCGGGGCCATTCATGCTCTTCCATTCCCTGGGCCCTGTTACAGTGACAACTGCTTCTTCATTTATAAAATATAATGAAATTTCCTTCATGATCTTTCACGTGGTTTAAAAATATTAAAAAGGATACAGCAGTTGTAAAATGGTAGTGAAATTGATCATAAAGTAGACCGTAATTAAGAGTGCTTCATGTTCTTGTGACACGTTTCATAGTTAGTATTAAAACTGCTGAGTTAACTATATCCTGGAAATAAGTTTTTATGTGCTAAAACAAAATATATTAATAATACATAATAAAATCAGTTACTGAAAGGGAGGTCCATCTCCTTTTATAGACTCATTTACTTAACCAGAGCTCTCCTTGACTTCAAAGAGATTTTGGTTGCATATAAATACCTACATGTGTCAGATCTTAGAAAAGAGCCAAAAGCAGAAAACATTTATTTAAAAAATAGTTTATTACACTATTTACTCTTACATACTCTTAAAAATAATAATGCTTATATCACTTAATATTTATAGTCAGTTAAAGAAGTGGAAGAAGGCTGTAAACCTGTAGAGTAAATAAGTTATCAGAAGTAGCTACAAAACAAGTAAAAACAGTTAAAATAGATAATCTAATACTGTAAAAGAAGACCAATAAAAAGGAGAAAGAGGAAGAGGCACTTCTTTAAGTGCTTACTTTTATTTATATAATGGATTGTAAAAGGGAACCCTGTCCCTGGTATTGGGGGAGGGCTATGAATCCAGCAGAACCAGGGAGCGCCTGTTAAGGGAAGGGTTTTTGTGGTCTGGGCAAAGGCAGCTGGCAGGGCTGGAACTAACAGGCCAGCTACTGAGCCAAACTGGCTGGAAGCTACAAGGCCCAGGGGACAAATAGGCTTGTCCCCAAGAGGGAGGAGCAGTGGAGCCCTGATCATGGATAGGGTAGGATGGTCCTTGCAGGAGGGAGAGAAGGCCTGAATGGACACTGTAAATAGTCCCAGAAAAGGGACTGAGTTTTATTGCTGTTTCCTCCTTTTGTTTCCGGGGGTTTAAACATCAGGGAATGCTAGGAGTAAAGGTTGTGTCCATTGTGCTGAAGTTGGGGAAGAGGTTTCAGTTGAGATTTTTCCCTTTTTTTTTTTTTTTGTAATTGACACCCAGGAGCCAAAAGCGACTATGGGGAGGTGGAGGTCATTTTGCAGATGCCTTAAAGAACCCATATGTTTTCACCCCTTGAAGGTGAGGAGTCATACAGAAAAAGAGAGAAAATTTAACTCCTTTCACTCTAGAGCCAGAGCCCTACTCTGAGCCTAATTGCCAGCTGTCCTGCTACTACCGGAGAGTGGAGGCTGGACTGAGTGGGCCCAGGGCTGAAGGGAGCAGCTACAGTAAATCAGGCTCCAGGGCCAGAAGAAGAGAAAACAGCCAAGTGGCCTAAATGAACTACTCCTCCCCCTCTTCCCCCCCTCCCCACCACACACACTTCAAGGCTCTGGTCATTTCCTGCTTAACTGATTCCATCCCGGCATGGCAGGAAAGATAGAGGGCAGGGGATCAGAGGAGTTATGAAAGGAGAGGGGGTAGACTAACTAGCCAAGGGGACACATGACCCTCCTTGCAGAGCTAGGTCAACACCAAATGGGTTTAAGCAAAAGTAATTGTTTTATATAGCATCTAGCTCCAGCAACACTTTTTTCCCAGAACTAAGGAAGGGTACTTTGCCCAAGAGCTTGTTTAACTCCTCTCTCAACTATACAGTTGGTCCAATTAAACAGTTTACCAAAAAAAAAAATTGTTTCTTGCATATTCCTTGGGTTACAACCACCCCCCAACCATACTACTTCAGAAAGACATAGTCACCCTGTAGATTCTGAAACTACTTTGAAAACATTCATCCACAAACATTCAAAATATACTGATAATCATGCTCCTATATACTAGGTATATATTTTGGAGAAAAATATGCCACAAAATAGAAAGTGGGTAAGAAAACTTGATCTTATTAAAGAGATGGACCACACTTACTTTTCAGGAGTAGTCCCTGTATATACTGAAGGCAATGGCAAGTCTGCCACTGACTTCAGGAGTCCAAGGTAAGTCATAGAATAATAAAGCACAGTTGTACTTCACCAGTTCTTCAGAAAACAACAAATGCGTATAAGTATGTCATGCTACTCAATCATTTCAGGAAATGACAAGTTATACATATGCAACATCAGCCAGGCATCTGTAACTGAGTGCCTCAGACTATCAAAAGTCTCTGATGCAAAACACTGTTGCATTTCTTCCTCATCTGATATTTCACGTCAGAGAAAGAGAGAAAAGATATTCTAGTAATTATGTTGTAGGAGCATAGGTGTGTTGGCACTGGATTTATGATCCAGATACCTTGTTCTGGGCAGACCCAAGCCCTCAGACCAACCATGACTTCTCCATTTGACAATAGGCAAATTTTATTGATACACAGTGATATCAGATAAGAATAATGCAGGCAAGGCAAACAATTATATATCTATATCTCAGGACCCCATGGCTGCAGGATCTTTGATTGACACTCATTAGGCCATAGATAAGGTGTCTACTTTTCAGTGCTGTATTTGAAGGAAGATGTAGAGAAACTAGAGAGAGGCCAGAGGTGAACAAGAAGGAAGGGAAAAAATTGGAAAGTAACCGAGATGAGGCAGTGCCAAAGGACCTGGCTATCTTTAATTTGAAAAGAAGAAGGTTAAGTGGAGGCATGTCGGATGTTTTAAAATATTTGAAATGTTTCCAGAAAGAAAATTTTTTCTCTCATGCCACAGAGTACAGGACATGAGGTAATGAGTTTTGAAGTACAGCAAAATGGGTTTGATCACATATGAGGAAAATCTTCCTAATATAAGAAGAATAAGGCAATGGAACATGCTCCCTTGTGAAGTCATGGAATTTCCTCCCTTGGAGATTTTCAAGAAAAGTCTGGCTAAACATTTTCTTGACATTAGGTTAGGAATAGTGAAACATGTATCTGTGTGATGGGTAGGACTAGATGGTTTTTGATGTCCCTTTAAAACCCATGCATATTTGGTTTTGAATTCTAGGGCCATCTTATGAGTGCACATTTTTCTCACATCCTGATGCTGTATGTTTCTGATTTTTTTTCTTTTTTTGTCTGTTTGTTTTTTTACTTTAAATACATGATAAAACTAAGGAAAATAGGTAGTTACCCATCTCATACTCTTTCATTGTTTACTATAAAGCAATATCATATGGTGGGTAGGGCACCAAAGTGGTCCTATGCCTGGCTCTGCCACTACGGGGTGACATTGGGGAGATTATTTTACCTCCCTTTATCTCTGTTTCTCCTTCCACTATGTGTAAGTTCTTTGGGTATTGCATTGTCCCTTATTAAGCATGCGTATATTGTATTTAGCATAGTCATCTTTGTAGGCTCTAATTATTATACTATTTGATGTAATAAATAATAACCATATTATGGAAGGGTAAATAGGGTTTTTAAAGAATGCACAGAATAAACAGGGCCATTTTCACAGATAGTAAAAATTTGTATAGATATATTGAAATCTACTCAGGAATTTTACAGCATAAAAATGAAGTTCATAGTGTGCAAAACTTACAGATGAGAGTAAAAAACTTCCTGAGAGTCATATGATAATACTTACTTCCTATGTCTTAGCCAAACTACATATGTTGGATGTCAAAGGAAGAACCTCACATGCAGAAACAAGAGAGGATTAAGGTAAGTTCCACCTCTCAGGCTGCTAATAAAGCTTGTTTGCAATTTTTGGGTAATCTATCAACTCTGTTGTGGGTCCACATAATCAGTACAACAGGTGGGGAAAAAGTAAGCACAAGATGTAGAGGGAACAACCATTAACTCAGTCCTAGAAGGCTTCATGAAGCTAAGCAAACAAGAAGAGATGAGTATTGAGGAAGGATGCAAAGAAGGAAAGATCCAAAGAGCTTCATGTACATGAGAAACTGTAAAATACAAAATGTTCTATAGAAATAGGAGATCAGATAAATAACTGATGTCATTGCATTTAATTACCTTTCAACTGTTTTGCTCATTTTAGTTTGTATAATCTTATTATAGTTATTTAGACATTAGACAGGAACCAACCATACGAAAATCTTCAAATATGAATACAACAAGTAAGGCTGAAGGGGACTCTTAAAACAGGAAACTTTCATGGTTATACCTGTAAGTGTACTGGAACATTTAAGCACTTAGTATAGCTTTCTGACACCTATTAAAAGACTCAGTCATGTGGGCATTGTCACACAGTGTACTTGTGCATGGTGAGGTGTATGCCACACTGGGGAGGCTAATTCCTTAAATCTCATTACATCAGCCATTCTGCATTTTAAGAGTAGTAGAGAAGTAGGGCTGGAAGTTACCTTCAGACATCATCTATTGCAACCCACTTCTAGAGTCAGTATCATCACAGTCCAAGCCATCCTATACAAATCCATTGTCTAACATATTAGGAAAACAACACACTCAATTCTGACAATCCTTGCAGTCCTTTGCAGCAGTGAAACAGTCATTGCAGTACTTTGCAGACATAAAAATCAAACACAAATACTGCTATATCCATTCAAATCAAGCACTGGACTAGCTCTGCTGCATGGTGTAAGGCCTTTGCACAGCAGCCCCCTAAGCAGGATGTGCTGATTATTTCCAGGGCTGGTCTTAAGGAATCTAGCCCCCTGCCCTGTCCCCCCTGAGATGGGTTTTGCCAGCTGGGGGTGCCTACATGACAGGGGCTTTCCTCTACTCCAGCTCTGGGCTTGCCCTGAGTTGGGGTCTGCCTAGCTGGGGGAGGGCCCCATGTCACAGGGACTTTCCCCCACCCTGGCTCCAGGCTCCCCTGGAACTGAGGTCTGTGGGTACATGGCGGGATATGCTTCATGACAGGGTGCAGGCACATGGCTCTAGAAATACAGGTGCCCTCCATTTGTTTCACACACCCTTCTGGGCAGAGGAGCTGTGCAGTCTGTGCTGTGGGAGAACCCCATGGACCTTGAGGGAAACCCCCATCTTCTCTCCCCTCAACCTCTTCCCTGCAGGTCAGTCACTGACTCACAGTGGGTGCAGTTTCACAGACCCCAGCTCAGGAGGAGCCCAGGACTGGAGCAGGGGAAAGACCCCAAGGCATGCCCCCAGCTGGGTAGACCCCAGCTCAGAGAGGCCAGGTCTGAGGTGGGGGGCTCTCTCCCCCCCTATGGGTCATAGGCAGTGAGTCATGATGAGCAGGGCTGCCTGGCCCATCTGGGTTGGGGGGAAACCCCCACAATACAGGGCTTCTCCCAGCTGGGCAGACCCCAAATCAGGGAAGTCCAGGGCAAGGGCATGATGTTCCATTCCCCAGTCTCCCCCCAGGCTGACAGGTGCAGGCAGGATGCAGGCTGGGGGGAATGGCCAGCCTTGCTCAGCCAGAGCACAGGAGCAAAGGCAGAGGCTAGCCCACCCATCATGCAAGGAAGGGGTTAGTAGGGTTAGCAAAGCATCGTAGGTTGCCTATGACTGTGATATAACTTAAGTTGGGAGAGGATCTGGAACAGAAGTTCAGTAGACCAGACTAACCTAAACTGATTAAACCTGATTACATCCATCTAGGTCTATCTTAAACTGGGTTCTGCCATTTTGAAACCAGTCTGTGTGCACTGAGCTTCTATTCTGTTACAGGTTTAGATCAACTTCCAATCACTTATACTACTTTATATGTGATTATTTTACCTAGCCCTAGTGATCTGCTAGATAGACCACTCTGCCTTGACTCCAGTGCCTGTTCTAGATCCCTGTGGCTGAAGTTCTGTTATCTGTGCCTGGCTTCTGATTGTTGGCTTTCTCCTAAATATAAGTCTCAGCTCCTGACCATGATGGGATCTGTGGCTTCCTAACTGTGGTTTGATCTCTGGTCCCTTGTTGGCTACTTCACCCTGAAATGCTTTGCAGACTCCTATTTCTGGTTCCTCCGCCATTACCTGTTTCTGATCACCACTCTTATCTCTTGATCCTGGCCTGTTCTGACCATGTTCTTGGCACCCAGGTTCTGGCTTGACCCCTGACTCTGTACCCTCACTGTGACCTTGTGATAAATCCCTGCTCTGGACTTGGATGTCTGACCTGAAGCTTGACCACATCCTGCTCTTGACACCGGTGTCACCTGAGGGACCTGACCTGGTAGGAGGACCCTGACCACAATGAACTTATACAGTGAGTATTGAGCTCCACATAAACCTCAACATCAACAAATATTTTGATAGAAAAATATCACCAAAATAAAATAAAAGATGGTAACCAATTTATATAGTACTATTGTGTGCTGTGGGGTACAAAAATCTCTCTGTGATGATGAGGAATTGGGGGGGGGGAGCTCTCCCTTCTTGTTGAAGTTGTTCCAGGCCTCCAAAAGAAAACAAACAATAAGAATTGCCCCAGAGACATGGAGTAAATAATAATATAACTAAGGCATCTACTATGGAGGAAAGAAACTTTAATTTGAACCCCCTGTTCTTAAAATTGTAATCCAGCAATTCTGTAAAAGTATGGATAGACTGTGAAGCAGGAATCAAAATCCAATTTTTTCTTCTCCCAGGTGAATACCCAAAATGCTTGGCTGAATTTAGGGCTAATGCTAAGAACTTCTGATATAGGCCAAGTTCTCATCAGTTGAAAATGCTTCAAAGAGAAAGGTCTGAGTATATTAGTTGCTCACATGATGACCGAATAGAATAACCATATATCCCAGTTTAGCTGGGACAGTCCTAGATTTTGAGGCAGCTCCTCGCTGGCTGGTGTGAATTAAAATGAGCATCCCAGAAACACAGGGGCATTGGGCAGTCTGGTGGGGAGGGGCAGTGCTGCAGAGTGGCACAGCATACCTGCCCAGTGCACCATGCTGCTCTGCCCCCACCTCTGCCTGCAGTTGCACCCCTGACTTGAAAGAGTGGGAGTGGGGGGTTGGGCCATGCAGTGTCCTGGATTTCTTTAAGGTCAGCCTATGAGTGAGCTGCCAATGTGTTGCAGCTGTGAAAAAGGTAAGTGTGATCCTAGAATAAACATATTTGAAATGCATATGGGGTAATATTCCTGCCATTGTCCTACGTATTGGTACAGTCTCCCTTGGAAAACTGCTCATTTCTTCCATGATCAAGAAAAATGACCTCAAACTGGAACAAGTGTAGAAAAGAGATAGTGGGATGCTCAGGAGAGCAGGGGAAACTAAAAGAGCTTTGCTTGTTCAGGCAGGCAAAACAAAGGTTAAGAAAGGATATGATTTGCTCGCTAAGAATACATCAGTGGCGACAAGTTAATACCAGAGAGGGAAGAGGTATTTAAGCTAAAGAACAATGTTGGCACAAGAATGCACGTGCAAATCAGCCAAGAATAAGCTTAAACTGGAAGTTAGGGTGTTCCTAAACATCAGAGCACTGACAGTCTGGAATGGGCTTTCAGTTGGAAAACTGGGTACACAAAATCCAATTGTTTCTTGAGAGCTTGACCCATTTATGAAATTAATTCTATGCTATTCTTTCCCCAATGCCCTCCTGCCAGTACTTCCCCCATCCCTTTCAGCTTCACTGACCCTTGCTACCTTGTAATCTCTGGGTACTTCAGTCAATCAACTTCTTCAATTCCTTCAAAATATAATCAACCCTTAATTTTGTATCTTTCTATTCTCCTTTTCCTGTGCATTTGACCTGTATAGACACAAATATTTCATATAACAGGATGACAACATAGAATGGACAGAAATTTATGACCTTGTAGGTCATATCTGAAACTAGACTGAGATTGGTCTCTGATTTTTCTCTATCTCATGTTTTGTGTTAAAATGACTAAACCCACAAAACTGAATGTGCGGTCCCTTTAAGCCACAAAGTTACAACCTTGTATGTCCACATCCAACAGTTGAAATCACATTACCTAACATACCCATGTGTAGCTGCTTGTAAAACAGAGCCTTGTACATGCCAAAGAACATCCAACATGGTGAGCAAGGAGCCACCTCAAGTTAGCCTGTGCAGTAAAAAGTCAAGAGTTAGCCAATAAGGCCTTGTTACATGGCAGTTTTGGGTAGCACCTCAAACTCTTAATCTCTGGATTGTTCTCACATTAACACCTAAAACTGGCAGTGGACCTCTGTGCTCTCCTGCCCCATCCATCTCTGCCATCAGGCCTCCTGGGTCCTATGAAGTCAGGTGTGTGTGTGTGTGTGTGTGTGTGCATGCCTACTTATCACAAGCCTGGACATGGCACAACTCCCACCCTCCCTTTAGCTCTTCCTAGAATCAGCTGCCTCCCACAGCTCCCACCTCTGAGGCAGAGCTGTGTCTGTGTGGAGCAGGCTGGTGGGTGCCCCTGAGTCCACAGGCACTAGCTCTTCCTGTCCCCATGCAGCACGTCCCCAGGCATTCCCAGCCCTACTGGCCTGGTGCTAAGTACAACACACCCTTTCCCATGGGAAGTGTCCCAGGGGAATAAAAATGGAGGCGCTAGAACAACCTCCTGCAGTGGGACCCAAGGAAGGGGCGACATGTCCAAGGAAAGGGGGACGGAGCCCTGAAAGGAAGAAACACTTACCTCCCACAGGGAAGAGCGAGCTGCGCTAAGGAGAGCCACTGGCACGTTCATCAGCCACTTTTATTGCTGGCTGGTGGCGGCGCCAGCAGATGACATCATGAAAAACCACTGCCCGGTGGATTTAAAAGCCGTTGGAGGGGAAATGGCAGCAGAGGTGGCTGGGATGCTGAGGGGTGAAGGTGCTCCCCAGCCAATGTCCCAGGGAAGTTGACAGCCCCAGCAGGGGCAAAATGGAAATCCCTTAAAAGGGGCTTACCCCACACTGGTGGGGGCCACCACATCAATCGCCAGGACAGCCAAGAAAGAGAAGGATGACATCAGGGGACCAGAGACGGTCTAAGATGGTGGACCCATGAGTGGGGTGTGCAGAAGCCTACACCCAGACCCTTTTTGTTATTTTTTTCTCTTCTTTGTTTTTGTTTTTTTTCTTGACTTATCCTATCTGAGAGGGCGAATGGCTGTGTCCCATGGTGGCTGCACAAGGCTTGGTCCCTTAGGGGATCCCACCTGGCTGCCTACAATACCGTCCTGGACCTTTCTGCTGCTGTCTGCATGCTCACATGCCTCTGAAACACTGACCACCTTGGGATGAATGGCCCGCATTCTCCCACAGGGCACCCATGGGTCTGAGCACCCATGGGAGCTGCAGCACATGCTAATTTCTGGGCACAGCCCGGTGGCCGTGGGAGCTTCGCTAGGGCTCAACCCCAGCCTGTCTTGCTCCCTACAGTGCCGGCAGCTCCTTCCTGAAGGCACAGCTTGCCCACACCTTTAGGATCCCTGCCTCTCCTTGCACAGTCTGTGTGACTGGTCAAGGTGTGTGTGTGGGGGGGGGGTGTATAAGAGAGGGTGGGTATGT
>NW_017728992.1:173393646-173396463 GCF_001723915.1 Gavialis gangeticus
GGGGATGTGGGGGGGGAGGGTGCTTCCCCCCTCCCTGGATTTCCTTTAAATTAATATGGTCACCCTACCTATAAAGCACACTGAAATGTGTGCCCAGGGCCCTTCTGAATATGCAGTGTCAACATTGCAAGCTCTCTATTCTGAAAGGGCTTGTCATTCAAATATCTGCTCAAGCATCTCTGGGTAAGATTTTCTTCCAGGAGAACCAACCTAGGATAATTCTTCCAGATCATTTGAATTTGTGTATGGAATCCTAGTCTCTTAATTCTGAGTCAGGTTTAAGCAAGACGAGCTTAGGAAACTTCTGAGCAAGGGTCAAGGATTTAGGTCCCCAACATTTAGAATGTAGGTAAACATTAGACACCAAAGTCATAGTCCTGAAAACTCTATCTGACCTAAAATAAATATTTTCTTTTTAGCAAACCATTTATTCTATTGTTAATGACAGCACTATGTTTGAGAAAAAAATAATTTGCTATTCTTCTTAATTTACTTCCTTTTCTATAATTCTGACATATTTCAGAATCTATTTTTCAAAACCCAAATCTTTTTAACAAAAGATTTTTTTTTTTTGAGAGAGGAAAAAAAGATGACTAAAAGTTGAGAATTTTGAGCGGGGTTGGAGTCTTGTTTGATTGTTTGAGAGTTAAAGAGGTTGCATCATATTTATTTCTTGGCAGTTAAACTTCTTAACACTGGGTGCACCTACATGTGCACTCAACTGTGCAGTTGTTACTGCGCAGTCATTAATACTTGCTTTAGCAAGTACTAAATAACTGCACAGTAACTGCCATTACTGTGCAGTCCCAGTGGCACATGGGCCATTCATTACTCTGCTGTACAGTAACTTGTAGTTCCTGTGCAGTAGCATTGGCGTCACAGTTTGTGCCTGCCAATGCTACCTAGCCACAGCGACAAGCTACATTGCCGTAGCATCTCGTGTAGATGCACCCACTGTGGACAGCATTTTAACTGATTTATATACCACTGGGTTTTTTTTGTTTGACACCCTCATAGTGATTATAAGAATTGCTTATATGGAAAACTAATATGAGGAAAGTATTTCATGCACATGTAGATATCTCTTAGAGCAGCTCTAATGCCATGTAACAAGTCAAATCTCTACTGACCACCAGTATGTGCTAAATGGATCTCCAATAGTCCATAGACTGTAGTTTGAAAACTATCATTCTATTTAATTATAGTAAACTGTGTCAAATTAATTCAATCAGCTGATGTGCCTGTTTTTCACAATTAGATTTTTTTGTGAGTGCAGCCTTGTCATTAGCTTTATAAAATTGTACTCTTTTAAACTAATTTTGCCTTTGCAAACTTTTTAAATGTTCACATCATTATAAGAGGTTTCCTTGCTGAGTGACTAACATCAATATTTTGCATCATTAGCATGTTTTATATAACCATGATTAATGCCTTAATGTCACTGTGCAATATGTAGGACTAGAGTCTCATTTATACAAGGGCCTCTGTAGTCTGATCTTGCAGTATAAGGGAGCTTTCAAGTGGGTGTTATTAATATAATACATGGTCCTTAATGTGAGTGTAAATTATACTGGCAGAGTGATTAAAGGGTCTTGATGTGAATAAAAAACCAATCATTGTATTTTCAGAAATTATATGGCTTTTATACCACCACTGTATTAAGAAGATGGACAGACAAATAGCATGGCTGAGACCTACTACTGAAGGTGCAGCTCATACCAACTAGTTTAAGCCATATAACTTTCAGTGCCGAATGTGGGTTCCTCCTCCTGTACCAAATAATTTTGAAATTTGGCAGCTAATGTAATTGATGACTCTTGAAACCTTTTCCATCTCTGATAATTTTGATCAAATGATTTTTGTTCATATATATTTCATTTTGTAGCATTCTTTTAATAGTTATTATTTAGTTTGTAATAGTATCTTTTAATAGATTTAATATCTAATAGGAGGAACAGAAAAAAAAAACATTCTTCCAAGACTGCACACAAATGTAGTTTATGTTGTTCCAGGTTCAGAGTTTTCAGAAAGAGATAAAAATGCCCATTTCTCATACCAGGAATACAAAAGAATAATCAGAGAACTCAGGACTTGAATGCTGTCCTTCATTTTCTAGGTGAATGTTCCAATTTATTGGCTACTTGCATGCTTTTTCTTAGATATTTTTCAGGAACAATTTTGGAAGTATCATTTCCATTTTCAGTCAGGATTTTAAAGTGTTTTTTCCAGCAAAAAGAGCTACACTCAGCAGCCAGCTGAACTGAGCCTCCCATAGAACTGCATGCAGCCTCGAACTTGACTCTGATTTCCCTAGAACAAAGTCAAGAAATGAAGTGCATTTTTCTTTCACTTTTACACTTATATTTTTCAGTAACTATGATAGCATTTATGGTATAATTTATGCCTTGAGCCCATTATGATCTAAAAACTTTTTCCTATATGTTCCTGGAAATATGATTAGGGGTCTTTTTAATGTGTTCTACAGCTTAAGAAAAATGTTATTGATTTTTTTATTTTTTTAAGGAATAATGCTGTTTCTGTATTCAGTTCAGGACAGTCATAATGCCCAGGAACTAAACGATGCGTAGTAATGAAATTCATCAGCACTACTGTTATGCTTACTGGTACAGAAGAAGGGATCCTACATCTGGTGAATCTGGTGATTTACATTATCATATTACATCACTGCTTTTCTTACTAGAACACCAGAAACAGGTTTATCCCATTTAGGGATGGGAAAATGTTGAAAAGCACAAGGATTTAGGATTGCTTTGGATAAACATCTCAATGTTGTATGTCTTCTCCAACATTTATTTA
>NW_017728992.1:173396520-173398613 GCF_001723915.1 Gavialis gangeticus
ATGGGAAAATGTTGAAAAGCACAAGGATTTAGGATTGCTTTGGATAAACATCTCAATGTTGGATGTCTTCTCCAACATTTATTTAAATTGTTTGAGCATTGGCAAAAACTAGCTCTCATAAGGTTTCTGTCATGTATGATTACTGCAAGAACGGCAAGGGAAAGTGATTGAATGGTCTTTTATATGGCATATCAGTACAACCAGTTTTGGCCAGATATATGGGAAAACAACAACAATTAAAATATATAATCAAATCAGAGTTCTAATTTGACTTCATTTCTCAGCATTGTAGTATTATGGGTTGGAAGGATGAAGTTGGTTCTCATTTTTACTGAAGCAGATCACTTGCTCAATTGTTAACATCCAAATGTCTTTGCTGAGGCCAGCTGGGGAAAATTACAGTTAACTTCTAGAACATCAGAATTTCAACACAAAAATAAAATAACTTATCCTGTATGTTTTCATCCTTGTTGCAATCTGAATCCCTTTGAAGAGTGTTAAGCCAAATTTCCAAAAATGGTAGTGTTCCAATCTCAGTGATTAAACAAACACCAGCATTTCAGAACTGCACAGATTTGCCTATTGAAATATTTGCAGAAATGATAACCTTTGAGGACTTCTGTGCTACTGCATATTGACCACTTCCTGTAGCAGAACTTAATGTGTGTTGCACTAGCTTGAGTAGCATTATGGTCTATCATAGTGTGCAGCATAGGAATGTCATATGACAAAAATCCCAATTCTTGGTCCCAGTCACCTTGCACTTGGCAGACTTGATGTGTCTGTGGATTTTAGGTCAAGGAATGGATCTTACTATTCAAGGGTTGGTTAGTTGGCTTATTCATGAACTATATTCATTTGGAGCCAATGGATTTAGAAATATTCTTCTTCACAACATCTCAGTATAGACTGAAAATAATCTGTAATAATATTTCTTGTATAAAGCAGTAATTAATTGTTCCTGTGCTTTCCATTTTTGAGGGCTATCCTGTTGATTCAGGTGTAAGTTCAGTTAAAGTATTGCCCCAGAAAGTCACAGATGCCTTACAAAGAGGAGTGATGATATGTGGGGGAAGTAACAGAGCACTTGGAAAGAAGAACTATTGCATGTAAAAATAAAAAGAGGCCTTAAAAATTCTATCAGCTGAACACACAAAAACAGGCTGAGGATCCAATTCTGCAAACAACTATACACATGCTTAATTTAGTTCATGAGAGTTGTCCTCAGTAACTAAAGAGTTATAGAAACTATTTTTTTCAAAATAGAAACCCCAGCTGTATACCCTTTTCAGAACACCCTTTGTTTTTTTGTGGATATGCTGAAGTCCTCAATTTTGTAGCTTTTAATTAAAATGACTTTCATTTGAACTTTTATAATTTAAAAAAAAGAATTGTTGTACCCAGTATAGCATCAGCCTGATGTTAAGGATCCTAGCTGTGGTGTCTGGAAAATGATGTCTAGATTTGCATTTAGGAACTAGCTCGTAGGTTGAGTAGACTGACTTTTATTAGTAGATGTTAAGAGTTATAGAATCATAGAATCATAGAAGTAGGGTCGGAAGGGACCTTGTAGATCTTCAAGTCCGACCCCCTGCCAGGGCAGGAGAAAAGACTGGGCTCAAATGATCCCAGCTAGGGAGGCATCAAGCCTCCTCTTAAAGACCCCCAGGGTAGAAGCCAGCACCACTTCCCTTGAAAGTTGGTTCCAGATCCTAGCCGCCCTAACTGTGAAGTAGTTCTTACGGATGTCTAATCTAAACCTACTCTCCAACAACTTATGGCCATTATTCCTTGTTATTCCAGGGGGCGCTAGGGGAAACGGTCTCTTCCCAAACCCTTCTGATCCCCCCTAGTGAGTTTATAGACTGTCACCAGGTCCCCCCTCAACCTTCTGAATCCAAAAAAATGACAAAGCCAGTAGGGAAATACAGATCGCTTAAGCGATGGACTAACATATAAGGGATGGAGGTGAGGAAAGGAATGCAACTAGGTTACAGAAAGCACAGTGTTAGGCAACTAAGCCTGGGGGTGAGGGGTGGGGGAAGGGGAGGGAGGGGGTTCACAGTGCTGAGAGAGCAAGAAGATAGATACAC
>NW_017728992.1:173398624-173407213 GCF_001723915.1 Gavialis gangeticus
GCCAATTGCTGAGCCGGGGTTCACAGTGCTGAGAGAGCAAGAAGATAGATACACACAAACCCGTACAATGGTCCTCAATGGTGGATGAAGTAGGTCAAAGAAAGTTTTGTAGTCCATATAGAGTCCTATTGCAGGGGTCCTCTTTGGGTGGAGCGGGGTGGTCTATTGCTGAAGATTCTTCTTGAAGTGAAGTTCATCAGGTGCAGAGTGGGGTTCAGGCTCTGGGTCCAGTCTGGTGGCGGTTGGTCTCGTGGGGTCAGTGTACTGGCGATGGTGGTGGCCTATGGCCTGTGATGTGTGGTGGTGGCCTGTGATGTGCTCCTTGTAGATGTCACAGGACCAACAAATCCTGTCAGGGACCATGAGGCAGTGCATCAGCTTGGCATAGTAGTGGGAGATGCGTCAGGCATCAGCAGAATTTGCATCAGAGAAACAGAGCATCAATTTCTGAAACATCTCATGATTGACAGATTCAGATCACCTCAGGCAGAGGAAGGGATTGAGCCTGGTCTTTCTGCATTCTGGGAAAATGTTCTGACACCTGAGTTATTGGATGAAAGGGGATGTGGCATTTCTCCTCTATTTAATGAGGAAAGAGCAGGCTTATCCACCCAACCAAGAACAGATTTAGGGCTTGTAATCCACTCCCTGACTCCCCTTGCTTCTATTTCTATTAATAGATCACTTGCATGTGCTTCCACTTTTAGAATGCTTCTCTATGTATTTTGTCTTAGTCACAAAATAGATACTTTGTTTTGGTCTTTAAAGGGGAAAAAAAGAAGAGTGAGCAGCAGCACCTGACTTCTATGAATATTTTTTGTCTAATATACATTTACAGTTTTTCAAATTTCCAAGCAGTGGAGTGAACTCATGTTTCTTAGTGCTCAGTTCTTTTTCTGAATAACAGAAAAGATGTATAGAACAACCAGTAACTAAAATTATTTCTTGATTTACACTGCTGCTCAGTGTACCCCTCACTGAGCTCTGCTTTCTGTGTTCCTAATATTCTCAGATAACATATTTCACCAGGAAGATTCCCAGTCTGTTTGTTGTGGGTTTTTGGAGGGGGTTTTTTTTAAGGAGAAATACAGGTAATTTTTCTGTAGTTAATCTAGCAGCCAGCGTTCATTGTAATCTCTTTTTTAACACCTCTGTTATTCTGGCTTGGGAAATTTTGTAGAAAGTGGCTCAATATTTGAGGCTAGAGAATGTTTCTAAAAAGTTTGAAAAAAAAAAAGCAAACATAAAAACAGAATAGGAGAGGTCTCCTGGACCATCAAGTCCAGTGATCCTCATACATGACATCATTCATTAATTGAAATACCAAGAACTCTCAAAATGATGGTATAGTTCAGGGGTTTTCAACCTTTTTTAACCTCTGTCACAAAGTTTCAGCTCATGTACCCCTTTATAATAATTTTACTTGTAAAAGGTTTGCTTTAAAAAGCTTAATACTTAATTCAGCTTGAAATTTGAAATTGCATATTCAATCCTGATACAGTTGATGTTTCTGAGAGTTTCACATTGATTACATAGTAACCAGGTCAAGAGGTCTGATATGCTATCATTTTGCATTTTGTAAATCACTTACATTTATGGAAAATGAGTATGACATCAAAACTGAATTACTATAAGACTAGTTTGCACAAATATAAATGCCTAATCAATGTGCAAAGGAAAATCAAGCCTTTAAATGACACTGTCATCCTTAACTCAGACCTCATATGTACCTAGGAAAATAACACAATACACTCTCTCTTTTGTATGGCAGCAGATATTAGGGCTGTGCGAAACAGCATCATTCTGATTCAACTTCCATTTCAACAATTCAACAAAACAGTGTTTCGTTTTGAGCTTCATTTCATTTTCAAAGCACTGTTCCATTTCATTTCATCAAAACTGTTTTGCTGTTTTGATGCTGCCCATAGGTTTTTATGGGGAAACATAAAATGCAGCAGGCAGGCAGATCGGAGGCTCACCCGCACCCCTGGGAGGGCAGCTGGGGCTGTGCCCAAGTCCTCTTGGGGGTGTGAGCCCCTGATCTGCCTGCCAGATGAGAAAAGCCAGATACTGCTACCTGGGAAGATTGCTGCTGCTGCCAGTCCCAGGTGGCAGCTCCCTCTGGGGGGGCTGTGCCAGAGTCCGCCTGGGGGTGCAGGCCCCCAATCTGCCTGCCAGATAACAGATCAGTGCGGCCACTGGCCCCAGGCAGCAACACCCAGCTCCTGTCATCTGGCAGGCAGATCAGGTGCATGCACCCCCAGGAGGGCTCCGGCAGAGCCCCTGCAACATTCCCGGGGGGCTGGCAGGCCCCTGATCTGCCTTCAGGCTGACACAAGCTGGGTGCTGCTGCCTGGGGCCAGCATGGCTGAGACAGATCAGCTTGGGTGGGAACTGGGTTGCGGGAGGGTCCCTGCACCAGCTGATCTGCCCCAGGCCCCCACCGGGAGCTGGCTCCAGTAGGGGGTCCTGCCTCCCCAATCCCCTGTCATATGGCAGGCAGATCAGGGGCCCACACCCCTGGGAGGACTCTGGCACAGTCCCAGCAGTCCTCCCAGGAGGGCTGCAAGGAACCCCCAATCTACCTGCTGGATGAAAGGAGGCAGGTGCTGCCAGCTGGTACTGGTGCTGAATCCAGTAAACCTGGCTTTGAAACCCAAAATGTTTTGAAACTTTTTTTAAATGTTTTAAGTTCCGTCATTTTCATTTAACAGATCAACTGAATAGTTACAGAAATATATCTTAGCAAGATTTTGGGTTGAAAAACCCTTTGGCAGAATGAGAAAGCACCTGCAGTTTGTGTGTGTGCGCTCTTCCTGGAGGATGCAGCTGCAGCTGCCCCTGCCCCGTGCACAGACTGGGGGCCATGTGCTCCCCTGGGCTCCCTGGAGCCACCTCTGGAGGAGCTGCCAGACTCCGAGTGTCCCATGGCCCAGCCTGTGACTGGGGCCTCAGCTGAGCTGGGTCACAGGATCATCAGAGCCTGCCGGCTCATGCAGAGGCATGGCACTGGAGAGCCAAGGGGGTAGCGCAGGCTCCCCTTCCCTGGCTTCCCCATGGTACATGAAGAGGCAGGAACCACCTGCCTCTGGCCCTGGAGGAGCCACCAGAGCCCAGCCTGGCCTGAGCGCAGCCTGCTTCCTGCTGGGATCAGCCTGGTGCAGCTTCAGCCCCAGTCCCCCCATGTCCTTTCAGCAGTAGCTGTGGCCCACTGTAACTCCCCTTCCCTTCCCACTCCCTGCACAGCACCTTGTAGCCATATACCCCTCATCCAACAAGTCCCATGGCTGTACCTAGCAGTCACTCCCCATTGGGGATGCATGACTGCAGGGTGCCACACGATGAGCAGTTGTGGGGAGCGTTCCTTGCCCTGCGGCCACATGCTGTAGCTGGCAGGCACTGCCCATGCACTAACCACACCAGCTCCCCATACGCCGATGCACCAGGACCCCCACACCCTTCCCATCCTGTGCCCCACAGCCTCAGTCGGTGGGCAGTCCCCACACGGGGGGCATGGCATATTGCCACAGGTGCCATACGGGCAGCAGGTGCGAGGGGTGCACCCTGCCCCACAGCCATGTGCTGCAGCTGGTGGGTGCTACCCGTGCACCCCGCACCTACTCCCTGTGTGGCACCCTGTGCCCTCATGCTAGGCCTCAACATGTGCCCCCCACCACAAGCCATGCCCCTCCCCCCCCGCACAGTGGAGCACACCCTGGTCCCTACCACCTCCACCTCTGCCCCATTTGTGTGTCTGTCTGTCAATAAGGCTCTGGGCGGTGCATGCGCAGTTGGCTCACAGCGTTATGGACAGACAGACACACAGCCAGACATGACATCGCTTTTATTATATTAGAATTTTAGATGTTTGTCTTTTTCAACAGAATAGGTCTTCTCTGATGTATAAGGTCTTGTGCCTATTTGCAAAATTGTCATCTAGTACCCTTGCTCTGAAAAGATTTAGACACATTTTTACTGTTGTGCACTTAAATTACTCACAGTTTTTCTCCTGTATAATATGTAACAAAAAGTATGTCTGTTTGTTGTTAAATCTCTAGATACTTTATGTATTACAGGATTTTTTCTTAATAGAGAATAAATATGAATAGCCAGTTTTGGCTCTTAGGAACCAGCTCCAAAACACCAGAATAATATATTTTTTTCTGTAATGGCTTACATTACAATAATTTGAGTACTATAAAGGACAATAGCACTGGGGTGGGGATTGTTTAATTCTATTTGAAAATTAAGTAGTATTCTACCATAAGGGAAAAGAAAAGCAAAAGAAATAAATAAAAAACAAAAAGAATTCTTGAAGAGAACACACACATAAATCTGCCTAAAAATAGAAATCAAGGGGGGCAAAAAAGATTGCCTCACCCTAACACAATACATTCAGCACTTTTTTTTACAGATTCCACATATATTTGTGTAAGTGCATTCTACTCTGATGTTTATGGTAATACATTCCATTCACAAATACATTTTAATATGAATTTAATGTTATCTTCAATGTTATTGTAGCCCAGTTTGGAAGAAATCAAACTTTGCGTTGTGTTTGGTGTTAGAAATCACAGACCTAGTCTGAGTTTATTTGGCACTCATACAAACGATCATAGGGAGGAGATCTAAAACAGAACTCCTCCCTTCTACAAGTTAACATATGTTTTATACCTAAAATTGTGAAAACAGATACATGATTTAAACAAAGCATCCTTGAAAAGAGAGTCAAAGGTAGATCATAACAGTTGCTTGCTCAGCAACACATTTTGTTTTGAGAATTGTTATCACCTTGTTGATTTTAGGAAAGAAAGAAACATTCGTTCCCAAGGACCTGTGCATGGAGACATAATAAGCAGAAGGGTTTTTCTCATCTTAAAACATTTTAAAATATGAAGCAAGAGCATTTTTTTTTCTTCACTCTGAAGTCAAGTTAGAGGCCTGGATAAATCTACTTCTACACTAGGTACACCAGGGGTTCCTGTCCTCTGATGACAGTGGCGGTGGTCAGGCAGGGTGCTGAGGAAGGAGTCAACTACTAGAGCGGCTTCTTCCCCTCTCTACAGAGCTAGGCCAAAACCTAGTACTTAACTATGTACAATTTATTACAAGAATAAACACAGACACTTAATATAAAACATAGACTATTTACAAAGCTTAACATATAATACTATGTATAATATTCCACAATTCACATATAATACCAAATGTGAACCAAATAACTTACAACCTATACAATACAATTAACACATAGGGATATTAACCTATATAACCCAAGTAAATTAACAATAATATTTGTTTAAACCTTCACAAATAAAAATATCAATACAGTAGACTCCCGACTTACGAATCTTGTGAGCATTCACGTATATATGTGAATCATGCACATCTTGAGGGGCATTTTCTAGTCCAGAGCCTAATAAAAAATTGCGTGAGGCATGCATAAGTCAGAATTGCATAAATTGGGGATCTACTGTATACACATTGAGGCATTAAAACACATAAACCATATAAAACCCCTTAAAGAGTACCCCTAGCTATATAGCCCTTAACACAATGACAACCTCAAAATAGGGAGTGCACCTAGCGCCTCCCTGAGGGGTTTCCCTAAAGCCCCTCCCCTTTAGGGCCCTGAGATGTGGACACGCCCCTCTCGAAATGAAGGGTAGAGGCAGCAGACCCTCCTCACCCATGTCAGCCTCCCCTGGGGTTCCAACTTCCTCACTAACTCATGCTTCCTCTCTGGAGAAGTCAAGGCCTATCCCCTGGTGGCCGATCCTGCAAGAGCCTCTCTCCAGCAGTGCCTTCTGCTCTTCTCGATGGCCCAGCACCCCTCAGTGGGCACCCAGAGCTCTCTCTCTCATAGGATCCAAGCCCTTGTAGGCTCTGGCTCCCAGATCTCACACTGCGGGGTTCTCCCCTTTTCTCAAGCCCTGCTCTGGGCACCAGGGCTCTTTTAGTTAAAGGTGGAGCCACACTGTGGGGCTCCAGTCACTCTGCCTAGGGCTGGGGCTAGCTTGGGCAGCCATGAGCTGCTTCCAAGGCAGTTTCCCCATGCACTGACCCACACACTGGTTGAGGCCCAAGCAGCCATGAGCTGCTCCCAGAGCAGATTCTCTATGTGCCAACCCGTGCACAGTGTGGAACCCAGGCAGCCTTGAGCTGGTCCCAGGGCTAGCTCCCTGTGCATTGATCCATTCACCACTGAAGCTCAAGCAGGGTCCTGAGGACAGCTGTCCCTGGAGCCCCTCTCTCCTTGCTGTCCCTTGTCATCTCTCCCTAGCCTGCTGAGCACACTCCCATTTTATACTCTTCAGGGGCTTCACCCCCAAAATTGTCCAGACCTGGCTGGTACAGTTCTGATTCAGGTCCAGCTGCTCCTTGCCCCCTCCCTTTGGAAAAGGGCACGGCATTGCTTCCTTTTGCTATCTCCAGATTGGTGGACAAGCTCCACCAATCAAACAGCAGACCTTCAAGCCTGAGACTCTACCCACAAAAAGGTAAGCCTGCTACTTATTATTAAACACACTTGTGAGACATTGGTACAGTGTATTGAGGTATGCTCATGGGAAGGATGTGATTGCCTATTCTGATATTCAGCATGCTCTTGGCTCAACGATTGTCCAGGTGGAAGAGTAATGATACTGACTTAGTGATGCTCAGCCTTAAACACCATTTGTGAAGACAATCAGTGATAAGTTCCATGTCAATACTCAGTATCTTATCCAGTTCTGTCACATCAATTTCTTGGACTACCATGGTGACATAGTCAGTGTACATGTATCCCTTAGCTGTAGGAATATATAAATTGAAAAGAATTTGTGCTAGCACTGACACTTGGGGAACTCCATTCTTCAGAGTTTGTAGCCTACATTTTTCTGCTTGGCTAGTAGTGAGTTAGAATATCTGTTGAAGATCACATTCATGATGAAAACACATAGATTGCAGTCAGGCTTTATACAGTACAGTTTATATTTGAGACCTTAGTGCTATACAGTATCATAGGATGTGTGTAGATGAAAACAGGGGCCCTAAATTGAAGCAGTGGGTTTTAAAAAATACTGCTTCAATTTAGGGCTAATTACACTCCAATGTCATGCACACACCCCACTGACATGGAGCTGCATGGATCCTGGTGCTTTGCTCTGTGGCTGTAGGGGCAGCAAACTGCTGCGCCCCAAGTCATTGCAGGCACATTACGCCAACAAATTTCCTACAGTGGCTGGAATTAATGTGCAATACGCTGCCAAGGTATGCAAACACTGACATCCATAAAGTAGTACAAAAGCATTTAGCCCATTTTAAAGTGTTGTGCACACACACCTCTCATTTCATCTACACACAGACATCGGTGGCTGTAAGGTTGATAAAGGCCATGCCTGTTTTCTGCCTTATTTCAGATCCATTGTTTATGTTAGGTGTAAGTAATATAACTTGGTCAGTGGTACAATACTCTTTCTGAAAGCCAGCTTGTTTTTTTGAGAATTGGTGATCAATGATGGTCTCTGTTCTATTCAGGATTATATGCTCCAAGACTTTGTATGGAATGTGGAGTAGTGACATGGCTTGGTAGCTTGTGGATCCCCTGGTGGTTTAATGGGTTTCAGAATAGCTATGGGATCAGCTTTTCTAATGTGGCTGGGTGCATGGGTTGGTGCTTGTGGCTGGGTGTGTGTGTATATGGCATGTATCTGGGTGGGTCTGTGTTTTGTGTGGGTCAGGTGGGTATGTGGCATGTGGGTTGGTGGGTAGGTGGGTATTGCATGTGGCTGGGTGTATCTGTGGCATTTGGCTGTGTGTGTGTGTGCATGTGTGTGCGTGTTTGGGTGTCTGTGTGTGTGTGTGTAGGTGGCTGGCTGGTTGTGGCATGTGGATCCCTGGGTGTGGGTGTGTGGCTGAGTGGGTGTGTGTGGCATGTGGATGGGTGTGTGTGTGTGGCATGTGGATGGGTGCTGTAAAGATCAGATTAGTGTGCTGTACACACCCTCTTGTGGCCAATCAGACCCAGAACCACACAAATGAAAAGAACCCCCCCTCCCCCCCCCATCCTGACGGCTGCGCTGACAGGAGGGGAAAGCCTGTGTTGAAACAAAAGCTCGCACCATATATAGAAGCGGGATCCATTTGCAGTCATAATGGCTAACACAGAATGAAACCAGATAAGAAGTTATAAAAACTCTCCCCGTCCTTTGTTCAGAGAGACCGCCATTCAATCGTAACTCAAGCCGGACTCGTAGTTACCCGGGCTGATCACCCGTCGTCTCCCGCCACCGCTTCCACTCGGTGTACCCCCCCATTGTTTTATTTTGAGCTCCCGAATGCGTAGCTGGCAGCTGCTGTTGAACTGAATCATGGAACCCACATCCCCGCAAAAGCACGATTAGAAAGGGGCGTGAGTAAATAAACCTTCTTTATTTATAACAACCTACGTTTCTGAGCCTTTCTCATCTCACAAACCCAGATCTGTCATGAACTGGAGAGCGCTGTTAAGCCCCTCTCACGGTGCGGGACAGGTGTGTGTGTGGCATGTGGATGGGTGTGAGTGTGGCTGGTTGTGTGGCATGTGGGGTTTTCAGGAGGAGGGTGGAA
>NW_017728992.1:173407281-173424360 GCF_001723915.1 Gavialis gangeticus
GTGGCTGTGTGTGTGTGTGTGTGTGGCTGTGTGTGTGTGTGTGGCTGGGTGTGTGGCATGTGACTGGGTGGGTGGGTGTGGCTGGGTGTGTGTCAGGTGTGTGTGGGGGGGGACATGGGGCCAGACACAAAGCGGAAGGATGGGGGTTGCATACAGCCAGATACCAAGTGGCAGTGGAGTGGGGTGATGGCACTCTTTCCCTGCTACTCACCCATCATTCTTGACAGACACTTTGCTAGTAATGTTATATATGTGCATAAATTTGCAGCAAATTCTTTGGAATATAGGCTGTATCATTATATCTTAATCCAACTGGACTTTTGAGTAGTACTACAATGTAAAACTATTAAACGGGTATAAAAACAGCAAAATATTTTGTGGACTAAAGCTAGGCAACCGTATTAGAGATTTCAATGCCCCATCATTTTTCTTTGAAAGGTGATTTGTTTGTGTTTTAATTTGTACCATTAATATTACCTGCTTATATTTTTTGCTGGTTTAATCATTTTTATGAGTATATATTTATCGAAGAAAAATGGATCAAAAGTTTTATGTGTGGTGAAGTGAAATGTGAGGTATACAGAGCAGGCTCCCAAGACCTAAAAGAGTGAATCTGGAAGAACAGACGCATGTACAAATGAGAAACAAAGGTAATTTTTAAAAAAGTACAAATAAGTACACAGAAGGAACAAGAAAGTAATTTCTGATGATTATGAGTAGATGTATGAAAGACTAATGTGAATCAATTTTTAAAAGGGCCGTATGGGCATTTATACATATGCTCTGGGAGCGGGGGGCGGGGAGCATACACTTACTTTAATTAGGGCAGCTCCAATTGCAGCTCCAATTGAAGCACTCAAAGTGTCTCGTATATCAGCATCCCCACACTTCAAAATGGTGGCAGGGACACTTGAACTAAAATTCATTGAATGAGCTTTAGTTAAAGTACCCCTGCCACCATTTTGAAGTGTGTGGATGCTGATGCCTGATATGCTGGAGGCTTGTGTAGCACAGTAAATACCATGCTTCAGCAGACTTGATTAATCAAGTCTGCTCTGATGCCCTGTAATTACAGTGCACTGAGCAGCCTCGCTGCTTGTGTATAGGCACCCTAAGATATAAAATATAATACAAATTAGAAGAGTGAGTACAGGACAAAAGAGGGGTACCTGAAACTGTAAATAATGTATAAAGAAGGTTTAGAAGATTTATCATTAGGGGAAATTATCCTCTCACCCAGGTCCCAAATATATAGACTTTCAGTCTGTCAACAGTCCCCTTAACTTCATTTTTTCCTGCAAGGAAAGTACAGACAGTCAAAAAGCCTGCACCTGAATCAATTTGATCTCCATCAATTCATCTAAGCTGCATAGTTTGAACTGATAAGCAAGTGAACAAATATTTACTTTTGATTCCTGAAATGCAGCCACATGCTTGCAGTAGATCAGGCCAGAAGCCAGGGGGTGCTAGAGCATGCCTCCCTACTTGGTTGGAGCAGATAGTTTGGGCCAAGGCTAGTCTGCCCACCCTGTGAGGGAGGTTTGCAAGGGAGGTACAAAGCTTTCTGGGATGCTGGGGCACTGTGAGTTAACTTGAATCTGGGATAGAAGTTCAATAAATCAATTTAACCTAAATTGGTTACGTCTGATACTACATTCATCCAGGTTAATCTTAAACCAGTTTTGGCCATTTTGAAAGTGATTTATGTGCATTGAACTTCTGTTATGTTGCAGATTTGAACCAGCTTCCAATCACATATACCCATTTCTGAGCAATTTCTGTCCATAGCCCAGAAGTTCAGAGCACCTAAACTGCTTTCAAAATAGGCAAAACTGGTTTAAAATAAATCTGGAGGTTTATTGCACTTCTGTCCCAGATCCCCTCTAGATTCAAGTTAACTCAATGCCCCAGCCTCCCAGGATGCCTTGCACCTCCCCCACAAGCACCCCCCTCACCCTTGCAGAGTGGGAGGGATGGCCTTGGCTCAAGCTGTCTGCTCCAGATAAGCAGGTGTGTATACTCTAGCACCTCCTTGCTTCTGACCCAGTCCACTGCAGGCATGTGGCTGCATTTCTGGAATAAAAAATGAATGTCTGTTCACTTGCTTATTGGTTCAATCTACACAGTTTAAACTAATCCAGAAAGATTGAATCAATTTAATCTCAGCCTTTTTGACTGTCTGTACTTCCACCTTGAGTGCCTTGATGGTGACTTCAATACTTCAGTGTTAGTCAATTCTACACTTGAGAAAACAATCTATAGGGCTGTGAAGTAGAAGAGAGGCATTACCAGAAATAGATAACAAACAGTGAAATTTCAGAAGAAAGGATCATTTGAAAAGTAGAACATCAAGGCCGTTAAAGAGGAGAGAGGATCACACTTCACACTTGTGAAGTGAAGAGAGATTAGCAGGAATCAGGCAGATTATAATGAGCTATACAGTCAATTGACACCCTCAGTGCTGCCTGAATAGAAGGGCCACTGCTTCTCCCAGGCAGTGATTTTGAAGTTTGGGTGCACCAGGAATCAAAGCGGTGAGAAATTATACCGCTTCACCTGCCTCTGGATCTGCCCCTGTTTGGGTGTGACCATCCCTGTGGACTTATCTGTAAGACCACCTTTGAAGTCAGTCCTCTTTCAAGGCCTCAAGTTAGGATACAAATTAGTAGTCATGGCTGGCATTATTGTCAAAGTAATGGGACAGGTGTAGTGTACAAAGACAATGTGAAGTGTACTGAGATTATGAGAATCAGAGAGAAAAGTAGTTGCTAAATAATCATAAGATACTTGAAATCAAAGGCTTGAAAATCTTGCAAAAAGACTGGGGAATTCATCAGGTTACAAAATTGGTAAAACAATAAACTGGAAATGTTCTATTTTACCAGATTAAAAGGTAATATACTTTTACTCCTTTCCAACCCTTCATAGTTCAAATGGTGAAAAAAATTAAAGAGCATGATATACTAGTCACAGTCTAAAATAGTATTAACGTGTTGACAAGGAAAACTTTTTAATTGTATTTCTTGTGGAATTTAAAATGTATTCATAGTATGAAATGAAAAAAACCCCCTGTGAATATATGAAAAATATTTGCACAGTTTGATTTTTTTTTTAACTGAAGCTCTGTTTTCCTTGCAAAACTAAAAGGACAAATCTATTTCATGGGGATTCTTATAACTGAGCTTAGTGGTATTGGTTCTTTGCCTTTCTATTGACTGGCTTGTCACAGATTCCTTGCTCGCTTCTGCTGCAAACCCAAAATCAGACTGCCTGAGATTAAGATTGCCTATGACAATTAGATCATGTTAAGAGCACTTAAAACTTGAAAGATCACATGTTATGGCTCATTAACAAGTGCCAAGTAACCTTTAGGCTTCTTTCAATTATATCACGTTCTGCAAGGATTATCTCTGAGCTGTGTTATTTAGCTTGAGTTAAGATCACTTCTAAAAGTTCACCTGAGATAAAACTACCAATCTGCAGTCCTCCAGTATCCCAGTAGACACTGCTCCCAAGTAGATTAGCTATCATCAAGGATAGTTGTATGGCCCTGGGCTGAAAGCTAGAAAACAGGTTGCTAGAGTTGGGGTGAGTAGGGAAGGAGAGAAAAGGGGTGAAGTGGAGGCCCTTCCTCCCCTCCTTCCTGGTCTATCCTGTGGCTAGAGAGCCAGTGACTAAGGCAGTCATGGAGCAGACTTGCCTACCCACATCTCTGCTCACCAGACCTCTAGTCACAGGTCTGAGCAGTGCACATTAGAATGGGTATTAATCCCAAACACGTAACTAATCACTAGCACTAATTAACTTTAACACAGACTAATTTTTCTTAGAATTAGAATTTGCTAACTCTAACATGTAATCCCACCCTGAGTTTCACTTGCTTGAAAATAATGGGGTAAAATTTATTTATTGAATGGAGAAATCATTCTAAAACAAAATTGTCCAATTTTATCTCAAGCATATACATTTTCTCAAATATCTTTAATTTTGGGGGGGTTGTGGGGGAGGGAAATAATGCTTATCAAGCTATTTATCAAGCCATTTATCAGGAGTATTGGTAAATGTTTCCCATTGTTTATGTAATACAACCCAGACAGCTATGTTGTTTAATCTTTAATCCCTCTTGCTAATGAAAAAATGCTTGCTAATGAAAAAAGATAATTTTACACAAATGTTTGCTGTCTTAGTCTGTTTGCATAAGTGAAAATATTTTTACAGTAATCTTCAGTAAATGATGCACCTGACATACCAAATACGCTATAAAGAAACTAACAGATATTCCTATAATACTAAATATTTTATAACTGCTATTTTCCTAATGGGTTTTGTGACAATTGAGGAAAGTGGTCACATGAAAAATACATAGCGGTTTGTAGGATCTATGAATATAACAAGTGGTCATTTCTTTATATACTGTTTCATACGGCATACTGCATATATGTCTAGCTGCTTTATCATACAAATTCTGCTCTGGGAAATCTCTAACATTCTGAGAATTTAGTGGGTAACCATGCTTTTAACTTTTAATGAGTCAATTTTGAGGAAATGGGAACATTAACTGAATCTAGTAGTAAGTTCTGTTTTCCATTCTTAATCCTTTGAAACATCCCTGCTGTCCACATGAAGAGAAAATTCTTTGCAAGTGTTTACTCTATGGTGGTCTGGTTTTCCAGACAACTTCATAAAAAAGAATCTGTGTCTGTACAAAAATGATCAAAGCTGGCAAGTAAAAACAATGGAGGAAACTAGCAAGTAAAAATATGTATGGAATAGTATATTTTTTGCTGACAGGAAAAAAGCATTTAAGAATACCAACAACCACATCCTGAAGCACAACAAAAAGGGGAATACCATCTCTTTACACACATTAAAGGTAGTAGTAGTGATGGGATGTTAAAAAAATAATCTGATAGGGAATATTTTATTTTGCCACATTGATCAAATTCTGAGGCTTTTAAAGATTCAGAGAAATGAGATTCAGATCCATTTCACAAACAAAATTGGGAACGAAAGGTGACATTGCTTGTGAATAATGTACTGTTTTCTTACTCTTCTCCCATGTTTGATTTAGACAATATTTTCTGAAGGGCATGCATTTGTCAGTTGTGATCCACCAAGGACTACCACATCTTTGTCTTCTGTTGATCAAACAAAATTATTATATGGTCAACAAACCTCTGCAGAAGCTGATCTTTGACAATATTTGGATACTTTCCAATCAGGCCTCAACCTGGAGCATTGTTTTGATTTTGATTTTGATTTCCTTGTGGCCAGGAGCAGAGATTTAAATATTCTTACTAAGTGCTTTAGATCTACTGGTAGCCTTTGACACTGCCTTTGACAAGATACATCTGATACACATGTGGAAGCTTAGCAAGGCAGACAGAGTGAGCTGAATTCATAGCATAAGCATTCTTTATTTATTCAGATTGTGTCCCAATAATGAAGATAGGACACAGGCTAGCTTCTTTTTCACTGTCACTGGATTCAATTTGGGAAATGGACTAAAATGAAAGAGGGCTAGGTGTTGAGATACGGTCCCTTTTGACACAACTGATGTTTTCAGATTAATGCCTATCGTGTCTTAGATATTATCACAAAGGCACATCAAAGAGCTAGAAACTGTTGATTTAGTAGAGTGTTTGTAGAATTAAAATTCAGAACTGTCCTTGTCCTTGTTACCAATAACCAGAATATTTCACATTGTCTGTTCTTGAATGTCTCATTACAAATAGATAAGCCTGAAAAGTGTACTGTAAAAAAATAATCCTGCATATGTAAGGGGATGAGGTAGATGACTGTGTATTTTTTCCAAATCTTACTTATTTGGTCTCTTCCAATTTAGATGGACTCCTACACTCCTGGTTTCCTATATCTATGCTAATTTGACCTTTGACTTCTCTCATACCCAGCATCCCTTGTTTTCTTTTAAATCATTATTTCTTATGATTTTTCTTACATATCTGATAAACAATTCATTTTCTTCTTATATTATTTAAATTTACTATGATATTAAGCACCCTATAGTATTTTTGATAAGTAAGGGCAATTTCAACTGAAATCAATGGTGTTGTACATTCAAAGATTGCCCAGGTTATCATATTACTACAAGACAATAGAAGTCAATTAGGCCTTCAATACTTGGTAAGTTCTTAAGTACATCTCTACTGGTATTTATGGGTGTAAGACTCTAAATCAAGATGTGGAATCTAGGGGCCAGGTGGTTGCTGTGGCTCTGGCTCTTGCCCCAACCTAGTCAGAGCCAGAACTGTAGCTGTTGCTTGTCCCCTGCCACCTCTTCCTTCAGTGTCTTCTCCCCACCCCTCTGCCCCCTGTCTGTTCCCCACCATCTCCACCCAATTTGCCCCCTGCAGCCTCTGTCCCCCATCCCCACTTGCCCCCCAGTCTGCTTACCCTCCTGCTCTGGCATGGTTTTGGCTCCACTTCAGCCTGGGACATGAAGCACCTGGTTGCTCCGCCCCAGCCCTACCTGGGACCAGCTTTCTAACGGCAGCCATTCTAGCCAGGCCCCAGAGCCTGTGATGCAGCTGTCACCACTACTACAGAGCTGGAGTAGAGGCACAGCCATGTTGAAATAGGGTAAATGGGTGAATAGCAGAGGGGCAGACAGAAGGGGGGCAAGTGGTGGACAGAATTCCCAGAGCAAAGTTTCTATTATTGAACAGGTAGGCATATATGAATGATGCCATAAGAAACAAAGGTATGAGGCTACAAGGGACAGGGGTCAGGCTGCTTGCCCCCTCACTGTCCCCCCACTGCCTGTGTCCTGCTTTTTCCCTGCCCCACAGAGCCTGTTTCTCTGCCACTGCTTTCTCCATTGTAGTGGTGGGCAGTGGAGATAAATTTAAGACAATCCTCCAATAATTAGATTCTGTAAATGGAAAATCATATCAAATTTATAAATTTCCTGTGAATACAATCTAATTGTTGGAGTGCCATTTTGGTTTCAGATAAATACATTATGTCTCTATAACAGCTTCAATTTCAACACTGCTTCTAAACGCCATAAAGTTTGGGAATGATTAGATTTGTAGCTAGTTTTCAAATCCCTGAGCTAATATAATTTGTTTACTGTCTTTAAATATACTTTAAACTGATTCCAGTTTTCCTATGGTATGTACACAAACAAAATTGGTATTAGATGTTACAAAAGCAAAGTCAAGCACTCTGGACTTGGTTATATTAAAACTAGTTACAATCTAATTTTTTCCCCAAACTTCAGAAATAATTTAAGGAATCTTTTTTTTCCCCAAATACTTTCTAATATTTTTAGCCAACTAATTGTTGTTTGCATGTTTTCATACACTAAGTCAGGGCTCTCCAACTTGGAGCTCAAAAGGGATTAAATTGTGGCCTTTAGGTTCCCACCCAGGCATCACTCTCCTCACTGCTTTGGTTGCTCTCATTGCTGGGCTCCCTCCTCCTGCCCCCACCCCTGGGGCTAGGGATAGAACCCCAGGGGTACCCCTGGGGCTGTGGTGGAGCCCAGGTAATCCCACACCTTGGGGGCACTTGCATGTTACAGGGGTGGAAGGGCCATATAGTGGCTAGGTGGGTTGGGGAGCCAGCGGAGTGGTGTTCTGCCTGGGAGGGTCCTGGCCCATGTGGCTGTGGCCCATGCAGCATGTAGTCCCTGGCCTCTAAAAAGTTGGGTAGCCCTGCTCTAAATCAGAGGGCTTCAAACCCCATAATTTAGTTCAAGTAGTGAAAATATTTATATAGAGAGTCTAATCCTCAAAAGTTCACTGACTAAGCTGCTGGTGATAAAATACAAAAACTGGTGTCTAGATATAGATTTAGCATTCCAAATCTTTAGATATACAAACTATTGTTATTTCATGGAGAGGAGTGAGTAGGTGCAAAATTTAAATGATCTGTGGAAGGCAGCAAAAGGGAAAGTGTTTATTCTAGTTGGTTAAGTATCCCTTCTAAGTCCAGCTAATCATTTTTGTGACCGCAGGGGAGTAGGTTTTCTCAGTATAGATTGGTGTTTTCAGAATCTGTTCTTGCTTTTATTTTCTTTCTGCTACTCCTGTGCTTTTATCCTGAAAACATTATTATTTCATACTGGCTTCAAGCATTACATTCATCACTCACATAAGGGGTAACATAACACCTTTTCTTTTGTTAGTCTCTGACTGATGATTGGCTATGTAGGTAAACATACTTCGTCTGGTTTACAGCACTTGGATACAGAAGTAAGAGACTAGTCAAACCATGAAGTCTCAATTTAATTTTTTTTTTATTAATTACAGTTTTATCTTAAGTTATAAAACCATCTAGAAAACATTTCTGTAATTTCTCTAGCATTCATTTCAGGCATAAAAATATTGTATTAAGCTACAAGGATTAAGAATTAAAACAGGGAAATACTAAAATAAAAAGAGTAAAGAATTTTAAAATGTCTGAAAATGAGAAAATACAAAAAAATAGTAATACATTTTGGTATAGTATGTCTGTCTATACATACAATCTTGCTTAACATCAGGGATGTTGGGCACTGGTAATGTGAGTAACAACTGTGACAAATTAACTAAAGGACACTAGTTAAGGGGAAAAAATATTAATAATGGCCACTAATTTTCCATTTGAATACCTTAGTTTGTTTCTCACACACAACTACACATTTTCAGTGAGAATGAGTATTGCTTGTTGCCATTGTAGATACTCACTTTGTAGTAACTCAGGTGACTTTTATACAGTTGCGTGAATAAAGATTTAGGTTCCTAACATTAGACATACACATTTGAAAATGTTGACTGAATTACAAAAAGACTTCCAGGCACAGATCCTGTTCTGTGTCTGAAAGGTTCAAGTCTTTGCTGCTGGTGCTAGATGAAAAAGAGTGTGTCTCACTGAGATCCTAGGAATGCAATCTATTCAATCCTTTGAGGGTATATCTCTCATCCATTCTGACAAAGGGAATCCTTACATCATCTGGCTTTTCTTTCTGCATCATACATCTAGCAGACAGATAGCAAGGAAGAGGATACCCTTGTTACCTTTTGCCAAATACATTAGAGGCTAGGGCAGTTGACCAGGAAGTGGAAGATGTTGGTTCTAGACCCACCTCAGCCAGAAATCATTTGGACACATCTTCCACTTCTGAGAAAAGTGCTGTAATCATCAGGCTAGGGCCTAGGTAGGAGTGAAGGAATCTTCCATCCCTTATGCTGAATCTGGGACACTGGGTGGAAAGGACTGGAAGAGTCAGGGGCCAGAGGGAGAGCAAGCAAGCAAGATTCTGATTCAGTATCCTAATGATACTCCTACAAGACTCCTTTTGAAGAGAGTCTTCATGATCCCAAGGGGCTGGCAGCTCACCTCCTGCCACATCATGGTTTGAGTAGATCGACACAGTGATTATAGATTAGTGTTACTGTCTATCAGTCAGGTGATCAGACTGGCCAACAAAGGGAGTAAGTGTAAGGAGGTAGGTGCAGGATGCAGATTCAAGGCCTTCCAAAATTATGCATTATATATGCATGGGGACACTATTATTCCAATCATTAGCTAGCAAGTTAAATAAATACATTCCCTGATCAGGTGCTTGCCAGCTAATCTGAATGCTATCACTTGCCAAGTCTGTCTTCCTCATATCTGATACCTAAATTATCTTTGGTCCCTAAACCTTAGCATACTAGAATTGTAATTTGTTATAGTTTGTTATCTGGTCTGGCACTGAGAAAATATTATCATTATTTCCGGCCTCTCCAATATTTCCTGGGTATATGTCATACCTCCACAATTAATTCTAACAATTGTCCCTGCTGTGCAGATGCATCCCATCTTCAACCAGTATCACATATAATTTCCTTAGGAGGCTTTCCTGATGTAAATCTATTTGGCAAAAGAGAAGAATATATATATTACCTTGGATGACTAAAAAACACAAAAATGCTAATTAGATTTTTTTTAAGTGGAATGGGATCTGAGCTAATAATAATAAAGGGGCAAAATAGATGGAGAGGGCAGAAAAATATATTTTGATATATGTTTCCCTCCAGTTTTGTCTACTTGCTGTCTATTTCATGACCTCCTGAGGTCCCTTCCAACTTTAATTTTCTATGATTCTATTTATCTTGTTATGGCTGTAAGACAGGGGCGGGCAATTATTTTGGGTGGAGGGTCGCTTACCCAGTTTTGACAAGCTGTCAAAGGCTGCATGGGTAGCCCCGCCCTTGCACCCGCTTACTCCCAGTGTCCCCCACAGGCCAGGGGCAGCACACAACCCCAACCTCACACTTGCCGGCAGGGAAGGAGCTGGTGTGGAGTGCAGGGAAAAGTGGCCCCTTCCCCTACCCCGTGGCCGGTGCCCCACACTGCAGTCACTTGCAGCCTGCCTAGGGCTGCTCCCTGCTTCCTGTGCCTGTTCCCTCCCCCCCCCACCTGAGTTTCTGGTGTGGGGCAGCCATGTGGTCCCTGCTACGGCTTCCAGCTGGGGGGGTAGGGCTGGTAGGCCCTGCTGTTCCAGGAGCCTGCAAGGGCTTCCCCTTGGTCCTACTGACCCTGGTTCTTGTCATTTTTGACAGGAACCAAGGGCAGATAAATATTAATTTTCTAAATGTTGGGCGGTCCCCATGGGCTGGATAGAATGGCCTCACAGGCCAGATCTGGCCCGCAGGCCATATTTTGCCCACCCCTGCTATAAAGCATCTGCCCAATTTTTGAATAGTATGGAAGTGCTCAACAGTAAGTAACAGTAAGTCTGATAACATAGTCAAAATCTACCCCCAAGGATAGAAGAATTTGGACAAAAATCAGAGAAAGAGACCTATATAATGTTTTATGTCCCATGATCTGATTGCAAATTATGAGGGGTTCTATTTGTTTAAACTGGAAATGAATAGTGTAATATATCCCTAAAACAAAGGAAGTATATGGGATTATTAATTAATATTTTACCCTCAGTCTTTGGGTAATTGCTCCTGAATACTAAATTTTTTCTGAACAGAAAATAAAATGGGTAATTTATCTGAGACATTTCAGTTCCCTGAAACTACACTGTTTATGGTACTGGTTTTTAGTTTAAAACAGAAAAAAGGAGTTAAATTACTTATTAGAAGCTTGAGGTGGCAATGTAAATTGTTACCAACTGTTACCTATCCAATTCCACCCTTTTTGAATGATTTATGTGGAAGGAAATGCCCTTGGACATAATAAAAGGATGGATTAATTTAGCAAAGTAAAACTCATCCTTACAAAATCAAGATATGCTCCTTACTACAATGATATGTACTCTGGCTCAACCTAGTACTCAGTTAATCAGAAACAAAAAAAAAAAAAAAATCATTGATAAAGCTAGACACCCTGCATATAAGGAATTGGCTTCTTCTTTGAAGGATACAGGATTAATATAACCCAAGCATGAAAACATAAAATATAATCACAATTAGCAGTACAGTATGGTTGGGGAACATTTGACTGATGAAAGCAATTTACTTTTCAACAAGTCATATTGCACTATGTATGAATCAACTGTTTTACATCTACAATCAAAGGTTATTTTCTGAATGAACAAATTTTCTCATGAAAGAACAATTAGTAAAATCTTGTTAAGCCTTAAAAAGATTAGATTTAAAATAAAATTTTCATCAGCATTCCATCAAATATAATGGAAATGTGAGGGAGGGGTGGAAATGCATTTTAAATGGTTTCTTTAAACTAACTAAAATTACTAAAATTATTAGGGACTGTGTCCTTTTCAGATGGAATATTGTCTATATCTGAGCTGTAGGATTGGACCCATAGTAGTGACCTGAAGAAGAATGTCTTGCATTCAAAAGCTCATCTATTTTTATTCTAACTATTCACTTGGTCCAATAAAAGACTTCAGCCCAAAATATCCTCTCTCACAGCAATCTTTGAACTGAAAAAAGTTTCAATTTGTAGAAATTTGTAGAACTGGTCAAAGAGGTGACACAGGGAGGAAAATGTGCAGGAGGAAGAGATTCTCCCCTTCCACAACCACTTACAATGTTTCTGAAGTGGGGATGCTCAACCCTCAGCCTGTGGGCCAGGTCCAGCATGTAGAGCTGTGTCATCCATCCTGCCAAGTTCCCCATGGGTCCAAAAATTTGGTGGCGGGAGAGCAGTGGCAGTGTTAATCACTCCCCTGCTGCCAAATTTTCAGCAGCAGGGGCTGTGGGGGGCTCATCAGCCCAGATAGCATGGTCCTAAATTCTGGATATGGTGCATATGGCTGGGGCAGCTTGCTCCTGATCCAGGTGCACCCAATCTGGATATTCTGGGCTCTGCTAAGACAGCTTGGAGCCTGATCTGGGTGCAGCAGAATAAGGTGGCATGTGGGTCTGGGCCAAGCAGTGCGGAGCCTGATCCAGACACATGGGGCTGGTTTGGGGTAGTGCAGGGCCTGATCTAGGCATGTAGGGCCCAACCCTGCATGCTGACTCCACAAGTGATCCCGCCCATGGAGTAGCCCTGCATGACTCATCTGGCGTATGGAGCCAAAAGGTTGAGCATCACTAGCTTAAAGTACTGATTTCAAGCCTGTAAGTTTTAAGCCTTGTAAATGCATTGCATAACCTGGAAAATTGCTTTATCTGAACAATTTTCTTTTATTTGCTGATGTTGTAGAATGATGGCATTTTTCTGGTGGGGTTAGAAATAGTTCACTGCTTGCAAGAAAAAAAACCATGAAAGAGAAGAAAAAAATAAAGGTGGAAGAGAGAAGGAGTTGTGATACCAAGAGGTCACATAGAAAAAAGAACTGTTATCAAAGTGCATAAGAGCAATTGGTGATATAGACTGAGTAACACTACAAAGGATACTGTGAGTATACAGCTTTATAATGTAATCTTGTCATTGCAGCGTGACAAAATATTTTTTATTTTAGCATCTGCATCTTTATTCACCTGTCTTTAGATATAGATATATCAGATTAATGCATGAGGCTTTGTGTGTATAATGCACTTAATGTTAATGATGACTATAGCTTCTGCATCTTGTAGATTTTCATATACTGGGTTTTCTCTCATATATTCACCCCTGAATATAAAATACATCCTTATTTTTAAAAGGTAACATGAAGATAAAAAGATCTTACCTGGGGTAAGTATCTGAGTAGCATCAGCTAGGGATCTGAGCCTACTCCAGAGTCTGCTGCTAGCCCTACATGCTAGATAGGTATGTTAGGTCTGGGGCTAATTCAGGATTTTGGGTCTGGGGCTACAGCCTGATCCAGGATGCCAAGTGTAGAGACACATGCCAGGTCCAATTCAGACTGGTATGTGTGGTGCCACAGCCTGAGCCTGATCTGGCACAGCAGGGATGGGACTGCAGCCTACGTTCAATGTAGTATGGTGTGTCTGGGTCTGTATGCCAGGCCCAACCTGGAACTCTAGGTCTGGGGACACATGGTCAGTCCAGCTGTGGACTGACCCCATATGCCAGCCTATTCTGGCCCATGGGCCCCTGCCAACCAGGTGGTCCAGGGCCAGAAATTTGATGGCAAGGGAGCCGTGGCAACATTAAATTGACATAGAACCCAGAGTCACGGTAATTACTGGCACCGCTCACCTGTCACCACATTTCTGCACCTGGGGATCCCTATTTCCAACTTCTACCAGCTGATTTGGGGGAAACAGGCTCAAATTATATGCAAGAAAGTACAGTACATATATAGGTATATACATATATATATATATATATATATATATATACACACACACACACATATATGATTTTCATGTATAATGTACACACGCACCATTTTTATTATTTACATGATATTTGTACCTTTTGGCAATTTTATCCAGCAATATAAGGCCAGATCAGGAGTTAAATTTAGTTCAGTTGAAATGAGTAGAGCTTCATGAATTCACAATGATCAGTGATTGGGTTCATAAATTTCAGATTAATGCATGAGGATTTGTATGTGTAGTAATCATGATGATAATGATGAACATATGCTTTGGTCCCCTCCATCTATCATATGACCGTATCTCATAGGTCGTAGGTACAGGCACTCAAAAAGCCTGAGTAGGAATCGATCTAAGTTATGTGGCTTTCTATAAGTGCTGTAGTTAAGATTAGTAGTGAACAGAATGCACACTCACCCTTTGGTAGGAGGTGGGAGGCCTTCTTAGACTGGGAGGCCTTCTTAGATAGCCATTTTTAAACCAATCTATGGGCACATATGCACATGCCTGATGCCTGTTCCAACACATGCTGATTAGCACACATTGCAGCAGACTTGATTAATCAAGTTTGCTGAAATGTACTAATTAGCGTGCCCCAGCAGCCTCTGTGTAACATGTATGCAGTGTCCCTGTGCTTTAAAATGGCAGTGGGGATGCTTTAACTAAAACTCATTGAATGAGCTTTAGTTAAAGTGCACCAGCTGCCATTTTGAAGTATGGGGTGCTGAATACATGAGATTCTGTGGGCACTTTAATTAAGCCCTCTCCCCACACTCCAAAGTTCATGTAAAGACACTTTATATATACTGAACTTCTGTTCTGTTATGGGTATAGACCCATTTCCAACCACTTATACCAGTAAAGGTGTAACATCTGTACCTGGCCTTAGAGTTTAGATTTATAATGTAAATCCTGAGTTAATTTCTACCATGCTACTCTTATCTAGGGTCAAGCTTGTCCCCAATAAAGTCAGTGGTACAGCCTCAGAAGAATAAAATTCCATTAATTTTCATTGTTTCCTCTTTCTTCCCATAATATTTCCACATTGAACTGCTCATTATCTTATCAGTCTTATCCAACTTATCCAGTTTATTTTCCCCGGATACTGTCCACAGATGTTGAAGATCTTCAGGCAAGAACTATCATCTGCTACTTCTTTTAAACAAAATTATCCTTGTGAGTGTCATTCTAAAACTTAATCATCCAAAATAAATTAGAGTTGTTACAAAAACATAGGCACATGATAACTGTCAAAATAAGATTGCAATTGTCTTGGAGCAAAACATGAAGACAAGGGTAACTATCTTCCTTTTTTCTCCCCTTTAAGAAATGAGTGTTCAACAGAAACACATTTGTTCAGGAAAGGAGAAAGCAAGATGTAAGGTAAATAATTTTCAGTAGCTAGAAAGCCTCCACAACCCAGAACATATCAGTTATAAGCCTCTCAGGATGGGGAAGTAGTTTAATTTATGTTGTTATTCTTTATTAAATTGTTTTTATGAACAGACTTTACTATGTATTGCTTGCCTTTATTTCTACAGAATCACCTCACCAAATAGTGGAACTGTTTGAAGTATTTCATGCTCCAAAATTTGGGGATTTTTCACCAAAAAGTTACTAATATTACTGATTTATTTTTTCACTTCATGTGATTCTTTTTTGCAGAATATTCAATCAATTGATCAAATCTGTCTATCTACACACAATCTGTCAAACACAAAAATCTTTGTCTCTTTCACATATACATTCTTACAAATAATTATGCCTTATTTCTGGGGAAAAACGGTAAGCCAAAAAGTTTGAAAGGACTGGAACAGTATTTCAAATATATATATTATCAAATAAATTGTAAAGATAAGAAATCTGATGCCTAAGTTTCAATCTGATAATGGTTTGGGTGGCTTGATAAGTCCTATTTTGTATTTGCTTAATTTTTAGTTCATCTAGTCTTCCCTTCACTTGAAAACATTTGATTTTACTTTAAAGAGGTTGGTATTACTGGCTGTTATCATAGGATATATTCCGAAAGCTGATCTCAGATATGTGGAAACGGTATTAGGAGGCAACATAGTTTAAGGCAGTTTATTAACTACATGGGCTCATGGCCGGTCCAGCTCATATATGCCTGGTCCAGCTCATGGACATGGATCATCTGGCCTAGAAGGCTTCTCATGGACTGAGCAACTCACCTCTGTGGGCTGGATTTGGCCTGTGGCAGTGCAGCTCAACAATCTAGATGGTTAATGCTACCTCCATTCATCTCCCACTTCCCCTATCTGCTGCTCAATTTAGGATTCATTGTTGCTGCAGGGATTCATGCTGCTGCTGTTTGCAAGACATCCAGCCCATGAGCAGCTCCCCAGTTTAAGGGATAAAATACAAGACTGGCTCTCAGGAGAATTGTGTTCTTTTCCTGGCTGTGCTATTGACCTACCTATGGGATATTAGACAAATCACCTGGCTTCTTTTCCCCATCCTACCAGTTGTCTGTCTTGTCTTTTTACATTATATACATGCTTTTTCTTCCTATGCATCTGCACAGCATTTAGATTATAGATCATAGCTGAGATGTCTGGGAGATGCCATATACAAATAATAGAACATAATAAATAAAATCCAGATTTAATTCACAGGTACAAAAGTAGCTGCTTGGGACTGTTGGTACAAGGTACAGCTGTGATCATAAACTACTTGAGTAGCAATTGTGTCTTCCTGCAACAATTGTATAGAGCCGTAATTGGAAACAGTTCTCAAATAATGATGATGATGTTCACACTACTACTACTAGTACAACTACTAGTACTACTAGTAGTAATACTGCTACTACTAAATAATATTATTCCCCCCAGCATATTTTCTTAGGGTGATAATAATCCAGATTATTGAGGAGCATTGAATCTGCAGCTGGAACAAGGCTTTAATCTGTGTCTCAGCAAGGCTGCTGGTCACAAGGCAAAATGATGCATTAAAATAACCTTGCAGATGCTTAGGCAAGTACCGTATTTTCACGCATATAGCCCACAGGCTATATACATTTTTACAAACTTGACGTGTGGATGCGGGCAATACAAGGGTGCGGGCTATGCATTGTCTTTAGAACAGCATAGCCCATCCCCACCTGTCCCCGGCTGCAGGCTCCAGCTCCATCTTCAGCTCCGGTGGCCATGCCCGGCAGAGTGTGGCTGGCAGCGGCAGTGGGGAGTGGGGCTCTGCAGGGGAGGGGAGGGGAGGGGTGGAGAAGGGAGGGATGAAGAGCTGTGAACCCCACTCCCCGCCACCAATCTTCAAGAAACGGAGGAAAGTGGATCCGGCTAACTATAGGCCCATCAGCCTGACTTCTATCCCAGGGAACATCTTAGAAAAGTTTATTAAAGAGGTCATCCTTAATGGACTGGCC
>NW_017728992.1:173426919-173431043 GCF_001723915.1 Gavialis gangeticus
CCTAATGTCTATGAAGTTGTATAACTGTGGGAAAAATGTATTGTTCAGGGTGGCTCCCCGGTATGTTGGTTTTTTGGGAGCTAGTCCGAAGCTGTCTCCATTCTGAATAAAGCTGTTGCAAGCAATGTGTGCAAATAGTGTTTGCTCCCTGTCTTCTGTGGCTAATGAGTAACAGGACTCATGAGCGATTGGATGGTCGTCTCCCTAGTCATTGGGCACTGCATGGAGTCAGGGTCTAACAGATTTGTTATGGCAAAATACTGAAATATTCTGGTTAGAGTTAAACATCCCATGGGTAAATATGAAGACCAAAAGAGTAGGCAGGTGTGAGGGATCAAAAACAAAAGTATTTCATTCTTAGTTCATACTCATGAGTCTCCTTATTAATACTAAATATGGTTTAAAAGAGATCTGGTATCCCAACATTAACTTTATTCCAGTAATGTATCTTTGGTATGAAATAAAATAACTCAGCGGTATTTTTCATTGAAGAGATATGTCAATTACATCAGTTAGAAATAGACAAGAGTAGATACTACCCTTCAAAAAAATTGAAAGAGTATTTATAGATCTTGATTACAAGGGAAGTACAAGGTTATTAACTTGTAAGTTCAAATCCTTTTCATTCTCCACTTATCTTTAGCATAGTGGACTTGATAATTTGCAGGAAGCTTGAATATGGAGACAGAAAATTTTAGGCATTTTTTTAAGCAGGTTTTGTATAGAAGCCTAAGTGGTCTTACACACCCTCAAACTCATGCATGTTCTCTTTTCTCTTTATACATATAGACATACATACACATAATGTTTTATGTGCTAACATTGCTTACTGATGGAATTGCACAATCAGAAAGAGCACTGTTAATTGGGATGGGAGAGCAGAAAATACATAGAGACCAAAGGGGAGGGTCTCATTGTTTCTCCATAGGCTGAAAAAGTTCTGCTTCATCAGTAGCAAAGTTCTGGGCATATTACCTAATAATAGACTTATTTGTTTTTCTCCAGTGCTGTCATATAGTAGGTTTTGTTTTACAAATGTAATCTTTGAAAATCCTGTCTACACAGAGGCTACTTTCATTGGTAGTTTATCATTTCTGACAGTTAGTCAGTCTGCTGGAACTGATATAGGTATGAATCCACCCCAGGATTCAGTTGAATATAATTCTCACATATTGAACTCTTTTGCTGTAGGTCCTCCTCCTCACTGTACCTGCTGTGCTGCAGTCTTTCATTTATTCTCCATCAGAATACATAGAATGATAGGAAGTCCTTGAGTAAGTCCCTCGATGTATCTGAAACTCTTAGCAGTGATCAAAGCAGGGTGGTGGTAAAAAAAGAACAGAGCTGTTCTTATTCTTTCTTTTATTTATATTGAGGAAGTAGAAAATCACTTCATTTCACTTATCTATTCCTCCCTACCACAAGCTTTTTTTTATTAAAAATGAGTAATAATTGAATTAAGTTTTAGGTTGCACATGATATAAAAAATCTTATAATTTTTTATTGGTTTAAAGGATTAACCAGATCGCTGTGTTTCCTGTCCCCTAGGATGATAATTTACAGTTTAACAAATAGCTTATTGTGTGTCACTCAATGGAACCATAAATTCTCCTTTTGGTTTATTCTTTTTCTTGCATTGAGGAAAGCTAACAAAGAATTAATTTCTTATAATTCTCTTTTACATAGGCAGAAAGTATTCAAGGGCCTTATGACATGACTTTGATAGGTTCCAATAGAGCTGGTTGGCATGGTCTAAGTCAGAACTAACCCATAATAAGAATAAAAAAGTATTTTAGTAAAAAAAAAATAAAACCCATTTGGTAAGGACTGGAAGGAAAAACACTGAATGTAATTTTTTTTGTTTGTTTTTAACAGAACCACATAACCAAGCAATAATATAGCTCTTCATTGTTCTGAGTTGAATATCAGCTCACACAAAAAAATATGAGTTGACTTCTGTTATGTAGCCTGGGAAAGTTATTTGACCTGGCAGGTTAAGTAGAAAGTATAATACTCATTCCTGATTAAGAGCCTCAGCCTGCAGCTAGATCCACATAGGCAAACCACTGCCTGTGGAAGCTCAGCTGACCTAAGTGAGATTCTGCTCGGAAGCAGGAGTGCAGCTTCAGTTACTGGTATGAAGGGTCCTTTATATTGCTCTTGAGTCGAAAGGGAAACTCAAGGTTTACATGTTAAGGACCAGCTGAAACCTTGAGAATGGTGTAAAGGGATCTTAGTGTAAATGAGGTTTAGGAATTCAAAGGAAATGATGTTATTGTTAAACATTCAGAAAGTCTTTTCTATGCTCTAGGTCTTGACAAATACTTCTGCTGCAGGTATCCTTATCTATGCAGTCTCATTCTACTTTGCAGCCTGGCTTTACTCCAAAGGGGACTCTGCTTTTAAGTGCACATGGTTTTTTGATGACAAACAAACATAAACTTTGATAAGCCTGCTCCCAGTGTGAGAGGCCCTTTTTCTCTGCCTGCTTCTTGGCCTCAAGCTTATCTGTAAGGACCTACCAAATTCACGGTGGCTGATTACATGGCTGTAACATGGCTGGGGCCCCCAGTTTCATGGCCGTATCATGGCCAGGACCACCACTTTCAAGGTGGAGCAAAGCAGGCTCCCCCATGCCTCTGACTGAGGGGTGTTGCAAATTCCATCCCTCCCAGGCATTGATTGAAAGCCCTACATGGAGCTGCCTGGTTTATTAATGCAGTAATTACCACCCTCCTCAAAGGGCAGGGGGTGATCATTACTGAGTAACCAAACAGTTTAAATGTGGTAATGAAACAGGTCCTATACCCAATTGAAGTGTAAAGCTAGCTATCTTTCTGAGGGTTTTTCCCTGCTCCCTGCCTCTCTTTTCCCCAACCCTGCCTCAGGAGATGGGCAATCTGACTTGTTTTTCTCTCTCACTTTGCTCCCTTTCCCCTCCTCCACCCTTCTAGGAAACCCTTTGTCAGTTCTTTGCTGGCTTTTTGAACATAGCCAGTTCCCCTTTTTTTTTTTCATGGGGAACCAGCTATTTCACGGGACACAGCCAATTACACGATTTCCATGAAATCCATGAAATCATGTATTTGGTAGGTCTCTACTTATTTGGCTTTCATCAGGTAGTCTAGACCTGCAGGCTTCAAAGAGAGGAGTTAAATCTGGCAGAGAAGAAGAGAGGCATCTTGGAATCAAGGCAGTTAGAGACCCAAGGCAGGGTTTGTGTCTGAGTTATAATTGAGTAGTTTTCTGTTTATGACTACCAAAGGCTTGAGCTGTAGCTGATTTGGAGGCCATGGTAGGGAGTGCTGGAGGGTCACTCAACCCATATAGCTCCGACAGGCTGAGGGAGCTGAATGAATGGAAAACCAGGGTTTGTAAGCTACAACATTACTGTCCCAGGGACCAAGGTGGGCTAAAGCAGTCCTACCTTCTTCAGAGCCTGGAAGATGAAGTAAGCAGAAGAAGGCAAATACATATAATTGTAACTCACCTCACTAGCTGGAAGCTGAACCAGATTTCCTCCTACTTCCTGTACTCACCAAAAAAGTGGCTGTGGTGCTCAATGTTTTCCAGGCCCATCAGGGTTTTAGGAGGTTAGAATGGTATATCTGTGATGCACATCCACTTCCCATGAGGTGTACTTTATAGTTCACCTGAGCAACTTACCTCAGAATTTCATACAACCCCTGCCACTTACCAAGTAATTTGTACTCTGCCAGGCAGTAGAATCAGAAACTGTGCATTTTTGTTTTCATGTTGTTCCTAGACTTGCTGAACGTCCCTCTGGTTTTCCTTGGCAAAGACCTTTACTAGGTCCAGTCACTCCCAGAGGCTCAGAACATATTGGATTACATTCTGGGTTTTTGCATCCCGCACTTAGCAGGTCTCAATACCCCTCAATACTGCCTCCGATAGAAAAGTTCAAAGGGAGAGAACCCTGTAAACTATTGAAGAATATCACAGATTGTGAACAGCACACAGTGCTTCCCTTATGCTTAGGGGCAATCAACACAGGTTAATTAGAGGCAGGTCCTGTCAGACCGACCTGGTAGCCTTCTATGACCAGATCACAAAATCCTTAGATGCAGGGGTAGCAATGGACATAGTCTTTCTGGACTTTAGGA
>NW_017728992.1:173431156-173431934 GCF_001723915.1 Gavialis gangeticus
ACACAGTCAAATGGGTCACCAACTGGCTGGAGGGCCACACTCAGAGAGTGGTGGTGGATGGGTCATTTTCGACCTGGAGGGATGTGGGCAGTTGGGTTCTACAGGGCTTGGTCCTCAGGCCCGCACTGTTCAACACCTTCATCAGTGACTTGGACGAGGGGGTAAAAAGCTCCCTGTTCAAATTTGCTGATGACACCAAGATGTGGGGAGATGTGAGCACCCTAGAAGGAAGGAATAGACTTCAATCAGACCTAGACAGGTTAGAGGGGTGGGCAGATGAGAACAGGATGGGTTTCAACACTGACAAGTGCAAAGTGATGCACTTGGAGAGGAAGAGCTAGCAGCATACCTACAGGTTGGCGGACTTCGTTCTCATCAGTGGAGAGGCAGAGAAGGGTCTTGGAGTCATCATTGATGCCAAGATGAACATGGGCCGGTAGTGTGGGGATGCAGTCAGGAAGGCCAACCGTACCTCGTCATGCATCCACAGATGCATCTCAAGCAGGTCTAAGGAGGTGATCCTCCCCCTCTATGCGGCACTGGTCAGGCTGCAGTTGGAGTACTGCTTCCAGTTCTTGGTGCTGCACTTCAAGAGGGATGTGGACAACATAGAGAGGGTCCAGAGGAGGGCCACTCACATGATCAGGGGGCAGCAGGGCAGGCCCTACGAGGAGGGGCTACAGGACCTGAACCTGTTCAGCCTCCACAAGAGAAGGCTGAGGGGGATCTAGTGGCCTGTTACAAACTGGTCGGGGGGACCAGCAGGCACTGGGGGAGT
>NW_017728992.1:173436934-173453564 GCF_001723915.1 Gavialis gangeticus
GAGGGATGTGGACAACATGGAGAGGGTCCAGAGGAGGGCCACTCACATGATCAGGGGGCAGCAGGGCAGGCCCTACGAGGAGGGGCTACAGGACCTGAACCTGTTCAGCCTCCACAAGAGAAGGCTGAGGGGGATCTAGTGGCCTGTTACAAACTGGTCGGGGGGACCAGCAGGCACTGGGGGAGTCCCTGTTTCCCCGAACACTACCAGGAGTGACTAGAAAAAATGGTCACAAGCTGGCAGAGGGTAGATTCAGACTATCAGAAGGTGCTACTTCACTGTCAGGGTGGCTAGGATCTGGAACCAACTTCCAAGCAAAGTGGTGCTGGCTCCTACCCTGGGGGTCTTTAAGAGGAGGCTAGATGAACACCTTGCTGGGGTCGTTTGACCCCAGTACTTTTTCCTGCCATGGCAGGGAGTCAGACTTGATGATCTGCTCAGGTCCCTTCCGACCCTACAAACTATTAAACTATTCCACAGTTCTAGGGTTTTCCTGTCACAAATTTTCTTAACCCTTTCAGAGTTCAGCTGAATCTCTCCTTCCAGATGATCTATCTGGAAGTGGTTCTGACAGGGTAGACTTTCAGAAACACCCATACCTCTTGCAGGATCCTGGACATGAAGATAGCACCTTGATTGGTTAATATCTCTTGTGAAAGCCCTACCCTCAAGAAGATCTTTAATAGTTCTGTGGCCACTGTTTAGGCCAAGGTATTGTAGATCACTACCACCTCCAGGTACAATAAACCACAAGTACCAGGATAAAATGGAACCCATCCTGGGTTCTAATTGCGCAATGATATTATGCAAACCTGATCAAATTGGATACCCACCAATAGCAATAGAACCATTGCTACCCAGTGTCATGGGTGTGGGGCCACGAGCTGGCATTTGGGGCATGAGGTATAGTAATTTTGAATACCCTGGTAAACCCTGGGCCACAATCTGGCAAGTACCCTTTCCTGGGTTTTCTCCAATCCCAGATAGCTTACCCAAAGAATGCCATGTGCCAGTTTCAAACATGGCTTTGATACCACCTTGGCATCTAAAGCTGGTTTCGTCAGGCTCTAGTCATTTGGCCCTATGAATCCTGATTCAAGACATCCTCTTGCAACTCAAGGTGGGGATCCTGGACAGTCAGGTGAGATCTATTGTCTTGTTTCCCCAGGACAGACAGCCATAAAGTGATGCAAAGACTAGGTCTTCTCTTTGCCTTTGTATGAAGTTATGCCCCTCTTCTAGGGAGCCCCCACATTACCCAGAGGTGAACTGCCTACAGAGCCTTTTTTTTTTAGTTCATTCAGCTTTCACTAGATCCAAACTCCTTTGTTTTGCCTCTTACCCAGCCTGTTCTCTACTGCCAAGTCTGTCTTCCTAATCCAGAAGTGCTCCCAGCATGCTGTAGCTCAAGGTCCAAAAATAATATCTCTCCTAGTAGCTCCTTGTGCTTCTCCAACAGTTTCAAGTTTTCCTGCGCAGACCAGCATACAAATTTGGTCTGAAGACTCTAATATGACCCAAGCTCACCAGATAGGAAAGGTAGCTGGCCACTGCCACAACCAGTTTGGCTATTCAGCCCTGATAGATGGTTGCATCTTTATAGTCCCACATGTAAAACTAATATAAAAATATGCCCCTGTCCATGAACTTTGTTTTAAGGATAAATCCATATGCAAAGAGAGGGGCCTATAAGTAAACTATACTAATATACTAATATATTATACTAATATACTAATATATATATTAGTAAATATATACCAACCCCCTTTTGGCTCTTCAGGACAGATATCTGTGCTTATCAGGGGGAAAAAGTGGGGTGGGGCAAGGGATTTCACATCCTGTTCAAGTTTAGCCATAATCATTTGGCATGATGTAAAATAGCTATTTATGATCTGAAGGTCAAAGAAGAGTTGGTGATGTGAAACTTGCTCCACCCATTAATTAATATACTAGAAATAAAATCTGTAGTTCCTACTGGCTGCAGGAAATTAAGCCATCAATGAACATAAGCAATCACTCACTAACCAAAAAGCACAAGATTTCTCACTCCAGTTTCCAACTCTCACACACAGTGAATGTTACTTAACTGGTCCCATGTCAGGGCAGAATTGATATCCAGTATAATATTCACCATTGTTTTAATAATCCAGATTTAAATGATTTAAACATTTCTTAAATTATAGAAATATTCCATAGTTCCACTAAAAAGCTATTCTGTGTTGCAATAGATACATACCTTGACTAGAAATGTGTTTGCTGATATTCACAAAACCTGTTAAATATCTTCCATTATTTGGAAATCGTAACAAAAGAAGCCACCAGAAACAATTCCTATTTATCTCTGGAGTTCTCAGTTCACATCCTTCAGTTGGTCATGGATGGTTTTTAGACTTTTTTAATGTTGGATAGTGACCATATACCCTATTTTTACCTATGTAACTTGCACCTTTCCCCCCCAAATCAGCTGGTGGAAACTGGGGTGCACGTTACATGTGAGAAATAGGATTCCCCCTGAATCCAGAAATTTGGTAACAGGGGAGTGGTAGCAGCAATAATTACCATTGTAAAGTTGCCATTGTTTCCCCACCATCAAATTTTCTGATCCATGATGGGGCTAACAGATGGCCTCAAACCTTTTCCAAGGCCCCAGACCCAGTGCTGAGGATCAGGCGCAGCGTTCAGTTACAGACCCACCATGCCAGATCAGGCTGTGGCCCCAAACCCATGCTGAATTGGAATAGCATGCGGGAGTCAATCCACAGGCCCTATCTAGGACAACAGGCTGGCAGTAGGCTTGGGGACAGGCTCAACTCCCAAGTTGCTGATACTCAGATATTCACCCAAAGTAAGAGCTCTTTTTATTCACGTTACCTTTTCAAAACCATGGTGCATGTTATATGCAGGGGCAGATTATATGTGCAAAAATATGGCACATTTTGTACTAAGGAAAGACTTCCATGTAGTTTAGGGCCTGCTTGTAGTTGTTATTTAGCCATGTCATACATACATAATTATCTTTAATATTTTCCACTCTCTAAATCGTTATTCTGCTATTCACAATGATAAGAAGTGTAGCACATCATCAGGGATCCTGATTTTATCTGTTTAAAAATCAAGATTTCTCCAATAAAATTTCTAATTTTCTGATTAAAAAAACCCAAGGCTGTGTGTGGCATGGCTGGAGCAGAGCCCATGGGGGAACAGATGCAAGCTGTCCACGGGGGGCTTGGGACTTGGGGCTTCCTGCCCTGCTGCCCTCCCCGTGAGGCCTCCATAGACCAGCAGGCAGGACCCAGTACGGCAGTGCAGAGCATGGCAGGGAGGCTCATTGCCACCACCAGGAGCCCCAGGCCACCATGGCATGGTGCCCCCTGCTGACCCAGCAGCAGTGGGCACAGTGGTGTGGGGTTATGTCACCTGCTGCTGCTGGGTGGTCAGTGCATGCCTCATTCAAGTAGCCTGTGGCTCCCAGCAGCAGTACTGAGCCTTCCCACCCTGCCCTGCCCTGCCCTGCCTTGTCCTGCCACACCAGGTCCTTCTTGCTGGGCCGTGGAGACTGCAGAGAGAGGGCAGCAGGGTGGTGAACCCCAAGCCATGGCAGCCAGCCCACAGCTGCCCCCACCCCATGCAAAATTATTTGGGGGGCATGCTCCCCATGTCTCCCCTAGGGTTCTGTATAGTGGCGGGAAGCCAGCCACCCCTGATATCCCCCAGACAAGCCACACATCACTCCATTGCACTCCCCACCCAAACCCTGTGGCTGTGCATCCTGGGCTCCAAGCCCCACACACCACCCCAGATGGATAGCAGTCCCAACCCTAGACCTGCCCAACTCCTTCCCTCCCTAACTCTGGGGGTATCAACCCCTCTTCCCCCCAACTTACCTGAAGGAAACTGCTGGAGCTGCTCTCATGCTGCCTAGCTGGTATGTGCATGTGTGTGTGGACACATACATGCGGTTCCTTCTACCTGGTCCCTACTCCTCCCCCAGCCCCTTTCAGGCTGCAACTCTGCCAGGCTGAAAGAAAAAAAAACCTTTTTTCCTGCATTTTTCTCCTTAAAAAAAAGAGAAAATCCAGTCTTTTCTACTTAAAATGAGAAAATCCTGCTTTTACCATTTTTTTCCATGGGAAGCAGAAAACCCAAATCCCTCCACATCATCAGCTGATCATCCTTGTGAATAGTAATGAGGTACCTTTAATGCCAAAAAAGGACATTGGTATTTTGTTACACCAGATTGGAATTTCATGACTAATATGTTGTCCTTAGTAGCTCCTATGGCACTTAATGTCACTATTGCTTTCTGGAGTTTTAGCACTAATGCATATTTCCATTACTGATTACTTTTTTTCTCCTAAAAATCTTACAGTTTGATTTCTTTACAGCTCATTTTATTGTTGTCAGCTAATATTGCTCATTTATTTTATGTCTTCTGGTATTTACAACATCTTCCAATTTAGAATAATCTGTTAATTAAATTAATTAATGTTCTGTTTATCTCTCTCTTCCAGGTCATTAATGAAGATGTTAAATCAGAATAAAGCTAACACCTGTCCATGTAATACCATCCAACTCAACATATTAACATTTACCAATGTTTATAGTCCTTCATCCAATGTTCAACCTATAACTCTAGCTATTTTTCAAATGAAATCTCATTAGATATCATCAAAAATCAGTACCAAAGCAAATTAATTTACTGTGTTCCATTCAGGCACTAAATTTGTAATTTTGATTAAGTTCATCTGGCACAATTTCTCCACAATTAGGCTTATAGTTTTAGTGTCCTCTAAATGCATACTGTATTTTTTATTGTTATAATTCATTCAGTTAAAAAAATCTATATTTATGAAGGAATTTAAGTTTACAAGACCTTCATTGTCAAGGATGCTTTTCATTATTCTACTCATTCTTTTTAAATAAAAAAAGAATGTAATTTTGCTTGTGTCCCATCCTGTGGAGCTGCTTCAGTTCCATGTAAGATTTCAGAAGTAATTGCTAGTTGTATAGTGAATGCATTATCTAACTCCCTTAGCACCCTGAATTTTAGTTTATGTTTCCCTTGTAATGAGTATATATTCAGTGCATGAAGGTATCTATGCCTACAGTAACTTCATCAGGGTTAGACATGATGCCCAGCTGCCAGTGAGATCAGAATAGATGATATCTGAAATGGACCAAAGGACCAGATCCCAGTAGATTTTCCCTACACAACAGAACCCAAAGTAAGTAAGTAAGGAGTTTTGTGCCCTCAATTAATACATAGTATATGTGGTTACAATGAAACTGTGAGTTACCCTGTAAGCATGAGGTGGTTTTGGCCATTCACTAAACCACGTAAGTGGAATAACTTGTTTTGGGTTTTTTTTTTTAATTTCTGTTCAGGCTGAATAGTTCTGTCTCTGCAGAGTTCTAACTGGTGGAATCTGAAAAATAAGAAAAGATGAACAAATGCAAGATGGAAAGAACTGTCAGATATGTTTCACCCATGGGGGGAGGGATGTGTCTGATAGGATCCCATCCCCTCCAATCCCTGTTCCTGTCCTGCTCACTTGTCTGCCATGCCTTTATGTTAAAGAAAAATAAACAAGCATGGGGAGGTCAGTAGTCAGTTTGGTCCATACGGGCAAGTAGGTTTGGAGGGGATCTCTTTCACAGGGTTCTACCTCCCCTACACTCTGTCCTCACTACATCTGGCTGGACAGGTGTCTACTTCCTTCATTCAGAGATCCATACTCTTTGAGTCCAGTGTTTTCAGACTTGCACACTGCACAGGCAGCAATGTCTCACACAGTTTATTACCCCACGGATATATTTCTCCCTCAGAGGGGTTATCCATCCTGAGTCAATCTGTATGTCCCTCACTCCCCTCTGGGGGGAAATTCTCAATCATCCATTAGTCCTTGTTCAACTCACTCCATCGCTGGAAGAATCCCCGGTCACACATCAGTCCCTACATAACTCACTCCACACTTGGAGGAATTATTTATCATCAATCAGTCCTTGTCTACTTCATTCTGAGAAGTAGGTGCATTTTCAATCAACCATGGTTCAATGGTCTGTAGAGACCAGGCTTTTTCTACCATCAACCACTCTTAGTTGCAGTCAATCCAACCTGCAGGCTCTCTTTACTCAATTGACTCCATTTTTATTTCCTTCCCATTCCACTTCCTCAGCAAGTAATCTGATCCTAACTTCAGGCAATCACCCCATTTTAGCAGGTTTCCCAATCAGCCCTGACTTCCCTGATACCAGCTTCGGCTCCTTATTCAGCCTTCCATAGCTAGCCCATCATCAGAACTCACAGTGCAGACTTTCCACCCAGCTTCTCTGACATCCAGTCCTGACCTAGGCTCCCTGTGTTCCTGGCTCTGCCTCATGCCTTCTCACGAGCTGTGCTGCAGCCTATGTCTGATTGCATGTTTCCCCCTGAATGGATGAAGGGACTGTGGATGGTTTGTTTTTTGCTACCTGACTTCCAGGATCCTGAGCCAATCAGCAACAGTTCCTGGAGTGTGCTGAAGCATGTGCCAAGGAGTTGTCTCCCTTCCCTAGCAGATTCCATGCTGCCACTCTCAGCTCAGATGTCTGTCTGATTCAGCATCCAAGTAAGTTTGTTTCCCCCAGTGTTGGCATCTTCCCCTTTGGAACAGAGGCTAAGACAGTCCCCTATTATACTCCAATCCTATTAGACCTGTAAATGTATGAGTGTCCTTTACATCCAAATGCCTTATATTTTATTTTCTGCTAACTAAAGCAAGCTACTGTGATGTATCATTGAAGTACTTCTATTCCATTCAATTCCAAATTAAAATATGTTTGTGCTATGAAAAATATCTTCATACCACTAGCATAATAAAGGTCAGGTGCACATAAATATTGAGAAGAAACTACACATTATTTTCTTGTGTGCAGTCACATAATGTTGATCAGTGTGAAAAACTCAATACTCCTGTGTGTGTTGTCCCATGACACCAGTAGTACATCTTACAACCAATACAGAATGGCCCAGTACATACAATTTATCAGCCTCTCTCTTGTAGAAAATACAAATTTCCATGTTTCCTAGTCTAAATTCTTTGCACACTGTGTCCAGCTCCTTTTGTCATGACTGGCATGACATTTGACATGACTCAAGCAAGACAGTAATAGAATCCTATTAATTTATCATAATAATTCTTATCCTTCAGCAAATCGTACCAATCTTTCTGAGTATCATGGAAATAGGAAAGCTACATTTTCCCCACAGTATAACCACAGTATAGTTATTCTTCAGATCAATGCATGGAATAGATGAGAGCTTTGGACTTTAAGGTGGTTATGCAAGCACAATCCTCTTCAGCAGGAATTCAAGAATCTGAGTATTTTTTAACTCTCGGTTGGCTCTGTGGTTTTACAATCCCTTTTCTCCATATGTGGATATTGTAAACGTGCATATTGAAAACTTTTTTTACCTCCTTGCCATTATTCTCAGCAGTTTCTCATTGTTCTCTGCTTGTTTCTTCAAATCCTCTAACTGCTGTATATTTAGCTGTTTTAAGATTCTCTTTAAAAGAATGAATTCAATGGGAAAGGGTGAAGCCATTCACTGAACTCTGGATGTGGCTTAATGATGTCACTTCCTCATTTTTTTATATTTTTATTTGGCATTAAATATTTTGAGATACTCCTAAAATGAACCTTTGTCTGAGGACTAACAAAGTGTAATGCTTTGGATTGTGGCATTCAGTAGACCAGACTAGATGATATGACGGTCTCTTCTACCTTGTCTAGATTTTATAGCTGCATTTCCCCTGTGATCTCTTTCACATATCATCAATGCAACTCTTTTTACTTATCAAAGAAAAACTTTGTATATTTATCAGAGCTGTTGAAACTTTCCCAGCAGAACACCATTTGATTAAAAATGTGGATTTGACAAAACTAAAATATTCTGCAGGGATGTAGTGGTTCCTTTAAAGCTTTTGGATTTACTCCCGTTTTGTTCCTTTTTAGCCAACAAGCTGGGGAGTAGGCTTTTAGGATTCCTACTCTTCCAAGCCCCCCAGTTGCCTACATGGACGTATCCCAAAGAGCCAGGCTCTCTAAGATCCCTCACTCTTGGGCAGTGGGACTGCCTAAAGAGAAAACTGATAAAATCAATTTCATTTTTCCTAAAATTTATTTTTAAAACAATTTTTCTGCCTATGAATCTTCTTTTAAAGATTTTGATCTTTTGTCCTGATTTTATTCTGTTTTGTTCTTCTTTTATGAAACTTCACTGAAAGAAAATTGCCTTTTCCATTCTCTGCTAATTAAAATTGATAAGAAAAATAGCATTGATTTGAATTAAAATAAGGGTTAAATTAAGAGATATGAACTGACTAATGTTAGCTATGGGTTTCATCTGCTTGCATCTGGTCAGAATGAAAATATCCTAGTGTACCTGACCAAGTTTATTAGGTAGGCTGATTTGAAGTCCATTTAATTTATGTTAGGCACAGATGTTCATGGAGGTTAGGGGAAAGTTAGATGCTCTTAAAAATGGCCACCTTAGTTCTCCCAGGTGCAGATCTTATGCTAGTTAGATGGTTCTAAGCATGAACTGTATGGAAGTTCAGGACAGTTAGTTCAGTATAAAGATGGCTGACCCAATTCAAGTTAGACTGCCTTGGAAATAACTACTTCCAAGGCAGTATAACTTAGATTGTGCTGGCCATGCTTAGACTAATCTAGCTGTCCTGAACTTCTGTACAGTTCCCAACACAGCCCTAGGGCTGAGAAAGCCCAGCCACTGGCCATATGCCTATGGCTGCATTTTCCCTACCCCTCTCCCTATCACACGGCTATTTTTAGCCTCCCAGCCCCTCCCCCCCCAGACAGAGAGCAACCTCTGAGCCAGCCAGATCCCCCACTAAGTCTGCCAAACTTCCCATCCCACAAGCTGCTCACAGCACTAGTTTTATATGTATTCACCAATGCTGGGCACCAAGCAAGTAATTCAAGGTGGAGGGTGGGGAAGAAGGGATGTAGGGGGTTTTGGTTTGGGGTTGGGGGATTTAGGAGGGGCTGAAAACAGTCCCTGGTCCTGGGGGATGGGGAAGACAACCTGTAATCCCTTCCCCACCCCCCCACAAACTCTCTGATCCCACCAAACCCTTCCAGACCCCAACAGACCCCCTGTGGACCTTGCCGGCCTCCCCCTAAGCTCCTTGAATATCTGTATGTAGCCTCAGATGGAGCTATTATTGTCCAACTGTTTCTTACCTGGTGCACCAGGTTATGCTTAAGAAGTAGCAGTATAACCAAAATGAAGTTAGAGTGCCCTGTTAGGTTACTAGTGCTAGTATTTATTTATTACTAGCTAAGGGCATGTCACATCATGATGTATAAATGATCAACCATGGGATACTTGTTTTAGACTGTTCAGTGTCTAAGCTGCTATTAAATGTTTTTGTTGTCATATCTTTCTACCTCTTCAGTCTGAACTGTTAAGCTTGAGTCACTAATTGTGACAAAAATAAATAGTTTCTCCTAAACATGAGAAATGGAATAGAAACCCATGAGTAGTGACATTGGTATACAACCTCTGGCTTTTGCAGGGAAACTCCTACTTGAGCAAATTTCACAAAGGAAACAAACTACCTTCCTAGTAAGAAATACTGTATATCCATTTGGTCCCCAGTAGTCTGAAAATGCTTTTGTTAGTCAGAGATAATAACCATTTGATTAGTTTATGGAACATCTGGACCAGTCTAGGGAGAATAGAAGTTTAAGAAAAATCCAAACTAACAAGAATTTTATTATAACCATGTAGTTGAATATACTATTCATTTTTCAACACTTGGTAAACTATCAAGTTACTGTGAGTTTCAGAGCTTTCCTTTAGAACTGTAATCTGTTTGAGCAGTTTTCCATTTCCTGGTAAAAATGTCCCCTAACAAGTTTATAGTTTAATTAAATAAAATGTCTATAACTTTTTTCAGATGGGATCTCAAAATGCCATACATACACAAAGGCTCACAGCAAAACTGAGTAGCAAATACTATCTCACTTTATACTCTGAAAGGGAGACACAAAGTTATAGCCAATATTCCAAATTTAGATTTTTCTAAATTGTAATGTTTCCTATTGCGTAATCTTTATTTAAATCAAATGTTGTTACTATCTGATTATTTGAAAAAAAAATGAAGAATCAAAAAGTCTGAATCAACTTATCCTTCCAAAAATAGAAAAACAATATATGGCTTATTCACATCAATAGGAGCTTGATGAGAGCACAGAAACTTTCATTACTAATCAGAGATCTGTACTTAAGTCATACTTGTTTTATATTAGTGATGAAGGGGACAGGGAATATATAAAAGTACTCTGCAAAGCTCCTTGATAAAGTGAACCTTGTGGAAATATCAAGGTGCATAGTAGACAAAATGATACTTTCACATTTGTTTCAGGACACTGCATTCTTCATTTTTATCTAAATTCAATAAAACGTTGATTTTATTTTTAAATGACCCACTGATAACCATTATAAGAAACTTAATCTAGATTTAATTTTATTTTTTCTCTCTGACATTTAAACATGCAAAATAAACTCTTGTCCATTCCTGGAAAAAAAATATGTAGGTTTGGTTACAGTTTTTCATCAACTAAGTATAATTTAGAACTGCAAGTTATTCTTGCAAGTTAATAGCCAAGTTCCATAAACAATGTGTAGGAAGTTCCATTAATAGAGAAGCTGAAAGATTATGATGCTAAATCATAAATATCTATACTTTAAGAATATAGAGCATAAGAAACTGGGATTAATACCTAGGCACTATCTTTCCCATAGTACATTTCAGATATACTTACAGGATGCATAACCCATTTCACTCTAAATCTAATTTTTGGGGTTTTATATTTTCCATCAGACCTCATATACATTAATGCTTGGTAGGTGAGTGCACTGTAATTGCTAAAATACTAATTGTCATTTAATGGGTAACTAATTGATTTTGTGTTAGGTTGATATACATACCATCACCCAGGCTAATGAACACCTAACGCAAAAGTTTTCTAAACAGAGTAATAGTACACATTGATATATTAATATAATTATGCATGTATTGCTTTTCTAATTTTACCTTAATTGCAACAGGACTAAGTGCCCAGTTGTCCTAGAGAAAAACCTGTTGGATCGACAGAATTTTAACAACTAATCCTAATATCTTAAATGATTATTAAAACCTCTGTCCACAAATTTCTAACATATGCATGATCCCTACTACCTGCATATGTGAATTTATAGGATTAGGGCCTTAATTTGGTTAAAGTAATTGAAGGACATTTTAACTGAATGGAGCAAAGTACGTCTGTTGTGCTGTAGTATTGTAGGAGAAGAAATGAAGAGTCACCATTTTGGTGCTTTGACAAACCTGGGGTGCATCTCTTCTTTAGGGGTGTCCTTCAGCCCCGGAGTTCTCTCCACTGTCTGTTGCTTGACAACTGAGAACAATATAAGATTTGCCAATAGAAGATAGGGTAGATTTGCCAACTTCTTAATTCAGTGTACTTGAGCTCAATCTGTTTCATTGACGCCCTACCAGCTCAAGAAGCAGAGGACTTTTTGCCGACTCAAAGGATCATACTTTTGCCTGACTTGTGTAAGAGATTATAGGTCCTTTTCCCCATCGGAGTGGCCATCCTGTATAGCCAACTGCTCTGAAATAACATTTACCTGAGAGTATCAGTAAGGTATAAGAAATGACAAAAAGTATAATTCATAAACAAGAGAAATCATAAAACAGTAACAATATATGTAGAGAGATATGAAAACAAACAACAAGCGATAAAAACTAGGTATGATCTCACCCTGTACCTTCCACTAGAATGAAGATGTTGGCTTTACCCAGGCAGCATTTTCTTTCACTATCTTGCTACCTTGGACTACAGAGCATCCATTAGGTGGGGACTAAATCAAGCAATGCCTTAAATCCCTTCATATGATCCATGCATCTACAGTGTTCTATTCAATTCTCAGAGGGCATATGTATACCATACTGATAACTCCCTCCCCTAAAGAGCATCTGTTTGACTGATCAGATGTTAACCTTGATCCAGTTACAGCTAGGAAATATTTACATCCTTTCAGATATATAGATAATTAATCCAATATCTTTAACTATCATTTAACTCAGATACAAGACAGAATGGAGAAAAAGGTCTTTCCCTGAAAATAATGGTAAGTACAGTATTTTCCCAGGGAAAACATGGGCAGTCATGGGAGAGCAAAACATTGTGGCTACTTTGTTGACTGCCCCGCCTCCTCCCCCCAACTGCAGCACACCACAGGTGCTGCTAATTGAGCAAAACTTCATCATCACTCCTCTCTTCTTGAGCTGAGCTTGGCGGACAGCCAGCAACACCTTCCTTTTCAGCTGAGCTCCTCATGCAAATCAGCATAACTTGCAGAGTCAACTGAGAGCCCCCTTGGCTGATTCAGCAGGAGCCTCTGCCCCAGGACCTTGGGCTCTGCTCTGCTTTAGAAATTCACTGGAGCTGAGACACTAGCAGCTTCTGCAGCTCAAGCCTCTGTCAGGTAAGACAGAAACCCCTCCTATTGTCCACAGCCAAAAGCTAGGGAGCCCTGTATGTTCACTTTGCGGCTTTCTGTGTGCTAAGTGCAGCCTTACTTTCTCTTCCCTCTCAGCAGAGGTTTGGTCTGCAGAGGCTGTTATTACTATATTTTCTTGCTTAAAACACTCACCCCAATTTCCAGCAGCTGATGTTTTGAGGAAAAAAGTACCTGTTACATGTAATAAAATATAACACTTCAGATTCCATATTTCAGCCACTTCTGGAGCATTTCAAAGGGTTTGTACAGCTGGCCCTTTGAAACGTTTCAATAACGTTTCAATAACGTTATTTCCACAGCATCTAGCATGAACCTACCCCAAAAGTAGAACTGTTCTGAGGTTCTCATGGAATGGTATGCATAAATATTTTCCTGAATTAGAGGTACAAATACCCCATGTTCTTACATAGGTACATAGATAGGCCTGACCTGGGTCCCCTTTGAAGACCCACACTCCAAGACTGAACTTCCCTTGAATATCTGCAGAGCTTAGCTGAAGTAAGGGCAGCTTCTGTCTACCCACAACATAACACAGCATCTCCTTTATAGCACTTCAGAAAGATGTAATACCTTTTCCTCCACAGTTCATTCTGTCCTTCACAGTGCAGCTCCAGCTTCTAGACACCATAATTGAGCTTTATGTTTGGAGGTGAATCTCATTTCCTGCTATGTCAGCACCAATGTATTATTGGTGTAAAATCTACATGTACTCAGTACAATGAGTGTGTGTTTAATTAGATCCACAATTTAACATTCTTGACAAAACATACAGTTTTAAAGTATTTTTGCAGGACATTGGCTTTCACTATTTAAATTCAGTATTCCACAGTATATCATGGAGGTTCAATTACCTTTATAAAATGTAGTTACGTGTTCTTCAACAGCAGCATTAGATTTTTACCCGCCTGAAATCATTTCCTTATAAAGATGTCATATATTTCATTTTAAATTATGGTCCCTTGTAAAAAAATGAAAGAGGATTTTCATTTTTCCAATTTTTGACCTTATTAAAATCAGAATTTCCCTCACATAAAATCTACTTCTACAGTTGATTTTTTAAACCAAAAATCTGTAAGACCACAAAAAGGGTATTTTAATTACCATCAACTCACAAAATCTCCCCCCACTTAAAGAATAATGGATTTTCCATATGTGCAAATCAACTGAAGGTTTTATTAATTAAACATTCTCCAGTAGATGGCAGCATTTTGCAGTGATTGAAAGTATTCAATAGTGCCAGCAGACACTATTATAGTTGAAGGCTTTTTATGTATTTCCCTTGCAAGTCCTGTTTTATAAAGGAGTTTATGACTTTGCTGTTTCAAATTAGGGACAGGCTGAAACTTGACACACGTGTTCTTTCTCTCTCTCATCCTCCCCACAAGACTGCAATCAAATGACTTGAAATCTTAACTTAAAAGCACTTAATGAAACATGAAATACTGAATGCTTCAGATGATCTCTTTGACAACATCTAAAGCCAAGATTTATTTGATTTTGAATGTAAGTGGGCTAGTGGTGTTTAGTAATTATTCAAACACATTTCTAATGAGGCTGAAATTTAGATATGACATTATTTTAAGTACTTAGATAGGATCTACAGGGCTTTTTTATTTGGGGGGCTTGGGGGTTGTTTTTTACTATTCATTGGGTTTTAGTTTTTGGGGGGAGGCTTTTTCTGTCTTCATTGTTTGCAATGTATGCATACAAGAGGTAACATAGGAGTCCACATTACTTAAAACTGAAACAAAATATATCTCACATTTATTGGGATCAATCAACAATAATTTAAAGACAATAATTGGTAGGAAAATCCCAATTCACCCAAACCCCTTCTTTGGGAAGAGCTGGTTATAGAGTCTACAGTTTTCACCTTGATCTAAAATTACCTTAATTCAGGTATCTAAGACTATACAGGGAGACAGTACAAGGATGGTTTTTTGCTAAATGTGGTCATCTGGCTGCTCATTAGATTGAATTACCCTACACATATTGCACTGTCTTCATTGGTTCCACTCTGCATATGGGTTGGTTCAAGATCTTTGGTCTTACTTTTAGGACCACTAGTGTATTATGACCTTCTATGAAGACAGTTGATACTATGTGTAAAAACACCCTCCACATACCAACTTTATATCTCATTTAAGAAGTATCTCTTCTAACCAAGGAAGAGAAAATGTTAACTTCTTGCAGTCCACAAAATGCCTTATTAAACATATTTAATTTACCTGTAAAACAGGTAAACCTGAAAAACATGGTCCTAGTAGGTTGCTACATAGAACCCAAAGCTAGATAGATCGCCCTGAAAGTAAAAAAGTCTGTATTTAGCAGTGCGTCACCACATGCATGGATATTGTGAATATGTACAAAGAATTTTCACATATGTACATGTATTTTTGATATTTGAAAGAGCATGCAATAACTCAATTATTCCACTATGTGTCAGTTTTTGCATATCACTTAAATACACCTCCAGGTTCTGGAAGGGACTGGTATTGAAAAATTATGAAGGGTTTGGTTTGTAGACCATATGAAGCCTCAGAAATCTCCAAAATATTATAGGATATTCTCTTTTCTGAAATGTCCCAAGCAGATGGGATTCCAACAAGTCTTTCAGGAGACTACTCAATAATCCATTATCTTGGTGTAAGGAAGGTTTCTTCATGGCTTAAATTGTTCTTCCTTATTTCTACCTATTATTTCCACCCATTTCCTAATACTTCCTCTCCCCCTTTAAAATATTTGTAGACTTTTATAATGTTACATTTTAATCCTTACTTAGGAAAATCATATATTATTGTAATGAACATATATACTGTTTTATGTGCTAAACACATTATAAATGCAAGTACATTGATACATATTTTTACTTAACTTTCTGGACAGATTGATCTTTTTAGCTTCAGACCATTATTATTGCACTTCTGTGAATATCCACCTGTTTGTCAGACTTCCCTTGCATACTAAGTATTTTCTAGCACTGAACAACCATGCCAGATGTGGTTGCAGAACTACAGAAGAAACAAACTTCTCTTTGGCATGATTCTTTTGTGTGTGCAGCATTTATGCAACTCAAATCTCTAAGTAAATTCAATTTTACTATAATTAAGGCTGGTCTCAAAGTAGTCCTGGTTCATCCAGTGCTACAAAGTACCAGGAATCTCAGGAGAATCTGTTTTAATGAGATTTCCAGTGTAATCTGGCAGACCCAGGAGGTTCAAATAGGCATTTGAATTTTTGAACGTTTACTCCTACAAACCTTTTGAGGTTTAGTCATCATTAAAACAGAAACTTAAAAGACAATACTGTATTAAACATGCTTTATTGCATTATTTTAACCTACCAAGTCTGGTTTGGGGCAAGCTTTTTTCTTGTGTTGGAGAGATTTGTTTTTCCCCAGGAAGTTCTCATAGAAGAACTGCTAAAAGACTTTGCAGGAGTTGAGAGTGAAATAAACTTGCTCCCAAGTGTGAAAACAAGGGAATTTTTACAGGTTTTATGATGATCAAATGGTAAGGAGAATAAGGAGGTAAGAATTCAAGAAAAATTAAGTTTCAGTTAGAGTAGAGCATGTTTTTCACTGTTCCCTTATGCAACTCTCTCATTCTCTACACTGATTTCCATAGAGTTTATCCATATTGTATACTACTCCCTTTGCTGAGACACAAAATTTTGTTGATTTTTCTTTATGGGGAGCTGAGGAAGGTGAGCTGTGTAATTTCCCATAACTGGAATGCATGTTAGCTAAAGATGACATTTGGTATCTTTGATCAAGAAGCAAACTAACCCTAGTGATAATGCATAATCTGTCCACGTAATGTTTACACTTCTAAAGAAGTGAATACATGGTTACTAAATAAAGTACCATATTGTAGAATAAATTCTCATTTGGAAGCAGCATTTAATTCCCCTGCCAAATCAAATGAAGTTCCCAATATATGTGTTAGAAAATAACTTGATGCTACTTGTTTTTTAGATTAACTAAACAGAATCTACCTTACTGAACACATTATAAAGCTTGCAATCTCCTTTCCC
>NW_017728992.1:173458564-173465592 GCF_001723915.1 Gavialis gangeticus
TGGATGGAAGCACCTAATGTGAAATTGAGATGAATGCTTAAGTTTAAGGTATGGTGCCCATGTTTTCACCAGAAAAGTGCCTACAGGTCATTTTCTGGACAGGCCCAGCACAGTCTAGGGCTGAGGACTGAAGAACTAGCTTTCTCTCCATCATGGCTAAGGCTCAATGAGATTCACAAACTAAGCATTCTTCTACCAACCTTTCCCTTCTACATACTCAGCTAAAATGAATTTACTTAGAAGTGGGTTACAAAATCTTGTATAGCCTTTTTAACACTTTCTAGTGCAATGTCCAGTTTATATACCATCAGTTTCAATTAAGCTGTATGGCATCATTCCAGCTGATAAAGCTGGCCTCAATTATTAGCAGTATATATATATTTTTGGAGTTAACAGTCTTAGATATTCAGGGAAAAGAAGAACAGAACTGAGGATCTCATCCAAAGCCCACTGAAAGTGATAGACTTCCACCGACATAATTTAAGGCCTCAGTTTATGCAAGAAACACATTACAGACATGGGGGCCTCTATAAGGATCAATGAGAAGGGATCTGTCTGTAAAATCAGTGCCTAAATAGGTATACAGTAAATATGCAGTGGAAAACCCAGGACAAAGCTTGCTCTCTCTCTCTCTCTCTCTATATATATATATATATAAATTAGTAGGTGGTTGTGTTATTTCCAGGAGTTATTGTTTGCAGTCTTTGAGGTAAAAGTTAGCATTAGGGAGTTTATTCCTTCTGCTGATATTTTCACCTGTAGTTTATCGTGCTGGGTTTCCCCTCCACTTTTTTCTCATAGCCCTTTCCCTTATCACATTCCTTGTCTTCATAACTCCTTGTCTAAAAATGATTTTGTCCGAGTTGTTTTCTTTACTGCTCAGTAAAATGAAATTATTTAGTTAACAGAACTTACTATTTATCATGAGTTACCCTCTTATAAAATGTTTTCTATAAGAAATACTGGAAGAAGTTATGAGTTTGGCCAAATGACTTCATGATAGTGGGCATGTCTACAGAATACACGCCACAAGGGGATATTTCCCTTCAGTTTTGGGTGCCGTACTTCAAGAAGCATGTTGATAGACTCAACAGGGTCCAGAGGAGGGTGACTTGTATGGTCAGGAGCTTACAGGAGAAGCCCTATGAGGAGAGGGCTTCTCCTGTAAGCCTCCACAAGAGAAGGCTGAGAGGTGATCTTGTGGCTACCTATAAATTCATTAGGGGGCGCAGCAAGGGATCAGAGATTTTCTGTTCACCAGGGCATCTCTTGGGGTAACAAGGAACAGTGGTTACAAGTTGACAGAGAGCAGATTTAGGCTAGATATCAGGAAAACCTCTTCACGGTATAGGTGGCCAAAATTTGGAATGGGCTTCCAAAGGAGGTGGTGCTCTCCCCTACATTTGGGGTCTTCAAGAGAAGGCTGGATGGGCATCTGGCTGGGGTCATCTGACCCCAGCACCCTTTCCTGCCTATGCAGGGGGGTTGGACTTGATGATCTGTTGAGGTCCCTTCTGATCTTAGCATCTATGAATCCTAGCACCTGTGAAAGACACTTACTGCACATTGGCATAATAACATTGTGCAATAGCATCTCATGGTAAAAACCATGCCAATAGCTTACTGCATAATGTTATTAAGCTAATGAGCAGTAAGCATCAGTAAGTAACTGTGCGTTGGCACTACTACGCAATAACTCTGTTACTGCACATTCAGTTAGTACTTCATGAAGGAAGTACTAAACTAAAAGTGTAGTATCTAAGGCACATTAATGAAAGTGTAGACATGCCCACTCAGTACTTTATAATCCCCAGTGGAGATTACAACAATGAGATAGTAACAATGAGTCTCTTAATTCATTTAAAATAATTCAGTAGGAAAAAAAAAGTCACATTAAACCTAGTTTACTTATTACATTATTTTGGTAAAATTAAACCTGTCATTTATTTTTTTTAAATACTCTACTTCAGAAGTAGATATAGTTATACAATAGCCATTTTAGGAAATCCATTATAACTCTGAAGATAGAAATAACTGTTTCTATAAAGTAAGTCAGATACCTACAAGAGATAGCTATTTTCTTACAGGCGATAATGTTTTGGAAGCCCCACAGGTAATCAGAGAAAAATAGGGTTGAAAGGAACCTCATGAAGTCATCTAGTCCAACCTCCTGCTCAAACAGAACCATCCCCAACCAGATCATCCCAGACAATGCTTTGTCTAGCCTCCAGGGATGGAGATTTCACAACCTCTCTGGAAAACCTGTAGGGGTTCTTTACTACCCTCCTAATGAAAATGTTTGTCCTAATATCTAACGTAATCTTCCTGTGTTGCAGCTTGATGTTCACTTGCTGCTACTTAATACTACTTAATACTTACTAAGATTTGATATATTTGTCAATACTATTAAACTCCTGATGAAATTCCAGGATAGCATATAAAAATCATGAAATGGTGTATATGTGGAACACCTAATAGACCAGAATGCACTTTCACTGGTCAGAAAGCTTCATAATATACAAAATTAAGGTTTATTTAATTATTTTTCACTTTAAATAATCTTTATAAATAATCTTGGTGTTATTCCTTTGGGGTAAAATGTGGCAACCCACTTCCATTTTTTTAGTATTATTATTATTTGAATTGCAAAAGAATTGGGGATTAAAAATAAATTGGACTGAACTAATACCACAGTTTAAATACAAATTCCACAAGTTTGCCTTGGGGGCCTTGGGATCTAACTAATGCTTAATTAGACTACCAGGAAATTGAAGGAGCCTGCCAAGTTGATAAAGACCAGAACTGTCCATTATACTTGTATTCATATTTCAGTCATATCTGGAGACCCAATCATGGTAGGTAAGGTAACCTTCCCCCCTCCCCCAATACACAATAGAACAAAGAGCCTCTTCCTAATAAATCGCAAACTATGAAAAGAAACAACAGATAGCTAAAGAGACCAATAGTGACGTACGTGACAAAAGTAACAAGACACATGATACTTTCTAAAATGCCCCAAAATAGATTATTTGAATTTGTATTTTTCACAGGAGAGGTAGAATAAGATAGAATTTTAAAAAAGTGTTGGACAAAATTTGCAACATATGATCTGACTAGGATTCTCCAACTTTTTCAGACCAAAGCTGGCCATAATGCTGAGTTTCAGAACAGCAAGTCACATGAGAACTATTAATTTTCTAAATCTTTAAATCATTATTTTCAGAATAGAACAGTTTACTGAGATGACCAGGGAGCCAGCAAACAGGGGCTGCAAACAGGCTAAGCAGTTTGCAGGCAGTTTACTGGGGGCAAGAGGAGGAAGGGGGAGAGAAGCCAGGCACCAGGAACCAGATCCTACCCAGGGAAGGTAAGTGATCCAGCTGACTGTGCCTTTAGTTTGCTGAGTGTTTGTTAGGTGGGATGTATGTGTTTGGAGTGTGTGCTCTGAGAAGCTGGGAGAGATTGCTGCTTGCTGAATGATTGCTGCCTGGGCCTGACAGAAGCCCTAACAAGGGGACAGAAGCAGCCCAAGTCTAGCAGGGTATAAAAGGAGACTCCCCAAGTGACCATGGAGCCAGTGAACAGGGGCTGCAAACAGGGTATGCAGTTTGCAGGCAGTTCACAGACCAGTTCCTAGGCCAGTTTGTGCTCCTCTCCCCACTCCCTTGAGGTGGAAGCCTCTCAGCAGGAAAAAAAAGGAACTCTTTGGGCCAATGAGCAATAAAAAGGCCAGCTTCAAGGCCACTTCATTAGGGAAGGTCTGCTTGTAAGAAGAGCAGTAAGAGCGAGAAGACAGAATAAGAGATCCATGGAAATGGCTGGAGGATGTCACAATGCCATAGCCACTGCCACTGCCTGTGCTTGCACCTGTGAGGCTTCTGTGCAGGTAGGACTGCTCACCATTGATGCTTCCACCCAGGTCCAGGTTTGGTGCTGTGGGGGCTGCAGCTTGCAGGTTCCTTCCAGTGACAGCCAAGTCAGGGAGTGCCTGTGGTGTGAGCAGTGCCTCCTGGTGATGTCTCTTGGGCAACAGGCAAGAGAACTACAGGTAGAGGTGGCAAGGCTCCAAAGCATCCTCTGCCATGAGGCATTCATTGATTCAGTGCTAGAGGAGACCGCCAGGACTGTAGAGGAAGAAATGCTAGACACAGTGATAGAGAAGAGAGAAGACATGGACAGCCAAGAGGGTGGAAGTTGGGGGCTTGTGACTTCTGGCAGCAAGCAGAGATCTTCACCTCTTCCTGCAGTGGTTCATCTAGAGAATAGATGTGCAGCCCTAACTGCAGCAAAACAAGAGTATGCTCCACTGTTGGAGGAAGACAAGCCAAGCCTTACTAAGGTAGGAATGATTGAGTTGACCACTACCAAGAAGAAGTGATGGGTGGTGGTTGTTGCAGACTCCCTTGTGCAGGGGATGGAAAAAGCCATCTGCTGACCTAACCTGTTGTCTCAGGATGTCTGCTGCTTGCACGGAGCCCAGATCCAAGATGTCACGGAGGGACTACCGAGGCTCATATGGTCCTCTGACTACTACTCCATGCTGTTTATCCTTGTGGGCACCAATGATGCTGCCAGGAGAGAGCCTGAGCATATCAAAAGTGACTACAGGGCTCTGGGTGCAAGGGTGAAAGGGTCTGGGGCTCAGATTGAGTTCTTGTTGATCCTTCTGATCAAGGGAAAGTGGCATGGGCAGGAGCAGGTGCATCCTGAAGATAAACACCTGAATGCACAGGTGCTTTTGCTGGCAGGGATTTGGCTTCTTTGACCATAGGATGTTCTTCCAAGAAGAATTCCTGAGAAGAGATGGAATTCACCTGGCAAAGAGAGTGAAGAGTGTCTTTGCAGACAAGCTTGCTAACCTAGTGAGGAGGGCAATAAACTAGGTTTGTAAGGGGATGAAGACTAAAGCCCTCAGGTAAGTAAAGAAGCAGGAGACCTGAAGGAAGAACAAGCAGGAGTGGGCAACAAGGGAGGTGTTCTAATATTTCCTGAGAAATCAGGGCAATCATCTAGTTACCTCGGGTTTCTGTATACAAATGAATGGAGCCTGGGAAACAAACAGGAAGAATTGGAAGACCTTGTACAGTTCCAGAACTATGATATGACTGGATCACTGTCATGGATGGGTAGAAACTGTTCAGGAAAGACAGGCAAGGGAGAAGAGTAGTAGCAATTTCACTTTATGTAAAAGAGCCATATGATTGCTCAGAGTTCCAGTATGAAGCTGGAGATAGGCTGTTGAGAGTCTCTGGGTTATGGTCAGAGGGGAAAGCAACAAGGGTGATGTTGTGGTGGGTGTCTGCTATAGATCACCAGCCCATGAGGAAGTGGTAGATGAGGGTTTCTTCAAACAGTTACTAGAAGTTTCCCAACCACAGGGACTTCAATCACCCTGACATCTGCTGGGAGGGCAATACAGCAATGTGCAGGCAATCCAGGAAGTTTTTGGAGAGTACTGGAGTCAACTTCCTGGTGCAAGTGCTGAAGCAGCCAACTAGGGGCCATTCTTTTCTTGACCAGCTGATCACAAACAAGGAAGAATTGGTGAGGAATATAATATAGTGCATGGCAACTTGGGCAGTGGTGTCCAATTATTGAATTCAGGATCCTGAGGAAAACAAGTATGGAGAGCAGCAGAGTAAGGAACCTGGACTTCAGAAAAGCAGACTTTGACTCACTTAGGGAACTCATTCATTCACTTGGAACTCATGGGCAGGATTGCCTCAGAAGTAGGCCTGTGCAAAACAGCACCGTTCCTTTTTGACTTCCATTTCAACATTTTGATGGAACAGTGTTTCATTTTGAATTTCATTTCAATTCAAATCCGCTGTTCTGTTTCATTTTGTCAAAACAGTTTCACTGTTTTGACATTTTGCCCAAAGGCTATAATGGAGAAGCATGAAACAGCCTATAACTTTGTTATTTCTTTCCTGATTTGGATGAAACATGTAGCCCCTTCTGAGACCGTGAAGCCTGACAAGTTTCAAGGAGAGAGGTGCAGGGGTGTCTGGAAAATTGCACCTCAAATTATTGAAAGCTAATCTCATGTCACTTGCAAGTGTGAAGGCACAGGGGGATGAAAAGAGCAGGGAAGGTAGCCCCTGCTGAGGCCACAAAACCTGCCAGCTTTCAGGGAGATAGGTGCAGGGTGTTCTGGCTTATGGGACCCTGCACCTCAGGCTGCTGACAGGCAAAACTTGTGACGTGGGTGATTGTGTGACTGACTGTGCCTGTGTCAGATGTCAGAGTCAGGAGTCAGATATCTGGCAGGTTGTAGTGTGTCAGAATTCCACTGCCAGTGACTATACTGAGTCCATGAGTTTCTGTACCTACTACCCAGGAACCTGATGAAGTGAAGTTCATAGGCCCATCTGTGAAAAGTGGTTTGTAAATTCAAACAAATACCAAATCTTGCTAACCTAACCTCATCGCCAGGACTGAAGCAACTTCCTACAGCTCAAAACACAAAACCTTCCAACAATGTCCAGTATCCCCACAAACTGCACACTAGAATCTAGCAAAGAAAACAATACCCAACAACCTGTGGGGGCACATTTCTCACAAAAAAAATCCCTCTCTGTCTCCAGTCTCTCAGGGCTGATCCAGAGAGGGAATAATATACAAACCACTTTTCACAGAAGGGCCTATGAACTTCACTTCTTCAGCCTCCTAGGTACAGAAACTCATGGACTCAGTGTAGAGGAATTCTGACACACTACAACCTGCCAGACATCTGGCTCCCTAGGTACCTTTGCACTTTTTCCTGTGTTGCTACATCCCCTGCCCCACTCCCACCCCAGCCTGTCCCTCACCCCCTAAAGCCATTTTAACTGACTGGCTTTCTTGCTTGTATTGCATGCCAGCCTCTGGCTTCTTTACTATTTCTTCCATCCAGGAACAGCACACAGACACACCAGCTGCAGGTGCTCACTCAGCCTAACAAAAGGTTTTTCAACCCAAGAACTGGCATCTCTGGCAGCTCAGCTGAGCTCACCTGGACCCTCACAGCTTAACTGCAACTATCAAGC
>NW_017728992.1:173470592-173474560 GCF_001723915.1 Gavialis gangeticus
ATATCCACTGTTTTATAAGTGATAATTATTATGTTTGTACTGCTTTTATAGTGTGTGATTATTGTTTTAGGCCTATATATGTAAGTTAGTGTAAGTCATGTCAAGTTTCCATTTTGTATGTCAAGTCTCCATCTTGTGTTCTCTGCCCGGGCATCCCTTTGTTGCAACTGTATGATTCATGTACCCCTCCCATGTAAATTGGTTCCCGGATGAATGGGTGATAGGGAATGATTGAAATACAGTGGTAGCAAGCCTCTACTGAATGGCCTGTAATGACTGGGCCATCACCTTGCATTGATTCATCCAGGAACCACGGACCTTACCGAAGAACAGAGACAAGTACCCAGCATTTGAAAGGCAAAAGACCCTGCAGAACCAGCAACTCTACTATTGTACCCCACCATTATAGACACCCGAAACTGCACATCCCTGCATGGAGCACACATGCTCAGTACGCCAGGGGCTGACCCTTGCCTGGGCATGCCTCCTGTCACTAGGGTCATACAAGGTCTGCCCCTATAAAGAGGGGCAGTGAAGACAGACCCAGTGGGATGCCCTCTCCATCTGGACCAGCACCATGCCACACCACCTATCTACCCAGAGGCCCTGCCGGCGACCCCCCTCTGCACACCACCTACTGGACAAGGACCCCTTTCCAGCCTGGATAGGTAGCTATCACCCCCACCCCCTCTTCAACCAAGGACTTGGACTCTGCTTCTCTTCACTACCTCGACTTCAGCCCTTCCACTGAGTCTCTCTCTCCTGCTGCCATTGTGAGTGATTGTGTGCGTGTGTGTGTGCGCGCGTGTGTGTGAACCAGTAACTTAATGGGGCGGTGTAGTGTGTTGTCTGTGTAATAAAACTGTTATTTGGACCCCTAAGTTGGGTTTTGCTTTACTATGGTTGGCCCTGTTCCAATCTCTGCTCTTTGCCCCTCTACCTTCTGTCTCATTTCTCCCTCTCCTGCTTCTGGCTCACTGCCACCTCCAACACCTGTCCTGAGCTCCTCTCTGCCTCCAACCCCCCTGTTTCTTTGCCACTGTCTTATCCCCACTGCCTTTTCCTTTTCCTCTGAAAAACCAGGTTTCTGCCTCAGTTTCTTCCCTGGCTATCTCCTCCTTGCCACCACTTATCTGCTCCCACCCCTCAATATCTCAGCTGTCTGCCTCAGTTTCCAGCCCCAGTCTACCTTAAGTAAACCCAAGCCTTAATTCCTCAGACGGCTTCTCTGTAGTCCACCAGTTCTAATCCTGGTTCTGGCAACGTTCACTCCCTACACTTTAACTCTCTCTCACCTGAACCTTCCCTCGAGTATCCCAGGTACCCCAAGCACACACACACACACACTGGACCATCCAAGTTAGGAAGTTACCTGTGTGTATGAGTAGCTGGGTTGTATGTATGGGAATTGGTGTGTGTGTGTGTGTGTATCATTGTATGCATGATATATGAATTAGTGACCTGCGTCTAACTTTTGGGGTGTATAGTGTATGTGCTTGAATTGGTGATAGGTATACATGTGCCTAGGATGGTTTGGATGTGTATGTGCCAGAGCTGGTAGTGTGTGTGTCTGTATGCACCTAATTGATTTGTGTGTTTGTATATGTGCAATTGTGTCACACCCTCCTGTCTAAGAGCGCAATATTGAGATCCTGAGAGTTGTCCTGACCCCACAGGGCAACAGTCACACATTGTGGTCAGCACATGGACTGTAATGGACAACAAGGGATGAAGCCATTTCCTGATGCCCTCCTTCAGCTGTCTCACCAATGCCTGCATGTCTGGGGACAGTGGTTTGTCCCATCCAGGAATATTGATTGCCTGGAAGCTCTCCTTTTGGCTCTGAAGTTCCCTCACTATGGGAATCACCTGGATAAGGAGGGCATCATCAGCACTGTGGGTCTCAGCAGCCTCAAGGAGTAGCTTGATGACCACCAAGATATGGGAGATGGTATCCCACTCAGCTCTGATCAGGGGGCCACTGATCCTAATCTCCACAAGCAAGGCCATGTCATGGATGGCCTTCTGTTGCTCCACCAGTCTCTCAGGCATCAGGTATGTGGGGTTCAACTAAGCATGATTTTATTCTTCAGGATGTTCAGCTCTGTTGGTTTGTCCCCCATCATCTTGCTCCATTTGATACTCCAGTGGAAGTAGCTGGCTACTTTCCTGCATTTTGAAATGAACTTGATGGTGGTGCTGGCACCATCACTGGCAGCCCTGTCCCCCTCCAGGGCATCCCTGACAATGAGGTGCAACTTGTGTGTCCCCATAATATCTGTTGCCATGTGGGACTCATTCATCACCTTGGCTTGAAGAAGAGCCCACCGATGGCCTGACTGGTTGCACCAGTGCCCTGTGAGGGAGAGGTAGGCGTGATCACCACTGGCTGCTCCAGATGTCTGAGGTGAAGTGTAAGTCCACCAGTAGACCTGCCTTGCACAGCTCCTCCCTCAAGTACTCCCTACATGCCTCACACAGGAAGGATTCCACCATCCTGCTGAAGGTGGTACATGTGGGCACTTGGCCATAAGTGCCACAAGCCGCCTGAACCCTGGCCACTCAACTAAGGAGAAGGGCTGGCCATCAACAGCAGGCATCTCCCCAATGCTCTAGGTGATTATGCTCACCCTTGCAACATGTCCCCCTTTCTTTCCGCCTTTCCCCCACTGTGCCAGGATGGCCTGCCTCTGCTTTGTGGGGATGGGGGCTTTGGAGTGAGAGGGGGACTTCCCTTTGGGCATGCTCCCACTGGAGTCCAGGCTGAAGAGGAGCAAGGACAAGGGGATGGTGCCTGCGGAGATGCATCAGCAACCCCATGGTGCTCATGTGTTTTGTTCCCTTGCCCCAGATGATTTTGACTTGGCAGTGCAGGAAGAACAGTGTATGTAGGATCATCTGCCAGCTCAAAATGATCCCAGACCACACTACCCACTTGCTTCTGGGGTGCAGGCTCATGTGTAGATGCTGCTGCACTTTCCCCCTCTTCAGCAGGCAGAGGCATAGCAAGAGGAGGAGCAGACTCAACTAAGCTGCTTGCCTCCACCTCTATGTCAACTTCTTCTGAAGTGCCTTCTGGACAAAGAGACCTGGCTCTAGGGGAATCTTGAGGAGTGAATCACCACCTTCAGCAGTGTGAATCAACTGATTCCCCATTCTTCTCCAGAATTTCCCTTGCTAGGGCACTGAGATCCAGCTCCAGCTCCAGTTCCAGCTCATCCTGTGTCACTGGAAGGCTCAGCATGGGAAGTGAAATGGGGGGTGGAGTATGCTATCATGCTGGTGCTTGTGCTTGTTGTTGTCATGGTGGTGGTGGTAGGGTTATGGCTAGTCCTCATGTAGGGGATGCACTCTTAGGCACAAGTAGTGGCACTGGCACTGCTCCCCTTTCCTTTCTGCTTGTGGAAGCCTCATCCCTTCTAGCTGGAGGAAAGAGGGTGTCTCAGTTTGGTGGTGGTGGTGGTGGGGGACTTACAGCTCTCCCTATACCCCCTCTTCTGCCCCTCCCTGACAGCTTGCCAACTGCCTTTCCACCACACTTCATGGTGTATTTCATGTCTCCCTTTTTTACAAATATATAAATGTATTCACACTCCTATATAAATTCAATACCATAGTTGTGTGTGTGGTGCAAAGAAGAAATGTATAAAATAAATATAAATATATATTTCTTCCTATATGAATTCTATAATGTATGTATGTATGCTGCAAAGCATTAAATGTATAGAAATAAAATATAAATGTTTTTGCCTTCCTGTATAAATTAGATTCTATAATGTGATACTATCCAATATAATTATAAAATTCAAAAGAATAAATCAATCAATATAATAAAATAAAAATGTCTAGAAGAATGACTTTGACACCGTCTCCCACCCCATCCTCATTAAAAAATTGAGCAACTGTGGCATTGATGCCTACACAGGCAGATTGATTACAGATTGGCTGAAGGGTCGCACTCAGAGGGT
>NW_017728992.1:173479560-173487245 GCF_001723915.1 Gavialis gangeticus
TCAGAGGGTGGTGGTGGACGAGTCATATTTGACCTGGCGAGAAGTGGGCAGCGCAGTCCCCCAGGGCTCGGTCCTTGGGCCCACACTGTTCAATTTCTTTATCAGTGATTTGGACAATGGGGTGAAAAGCAACCTGTTTAAATTTGCTGATGGTACCAAAATTTGGGGTGAGGTGAGCATGCTAGTTACTCCCAGTAGTGTTTAGGGGAACAGGGACTCTCCAGTTGCCTGCTGGTCTCCCTTGGCCAGTTTATGGATGGCCACCAGATCCCCTCTCAGCCTTCTCTTGTAGAGGCTGAATGGATTCAGGTCCTGTAGCCTGTCCTGCTGCTCCCTGATCATGTGAGTGGCTCTCCCCTGGACCCTTTCCATGTTGTCCACATCCCTCCTGAATTGTGGCACCCAGAACTGGATGCAGTACTTCAACTGCAGCCTGACCAGTGTCACATAGAGGAGGAGGATCACCTTCTTGGACCTGCTCATGATGCATCTGTGGATGCATGACAAGGTGTGGTTAGCCTTCCTGACTGCATCCCCACACTGCCGGCCCATGTTTATCTTGGAGTCTATAATGATTCCAAGATCCTTTTCTGCCTCTGCTGATGAGAAGGGAGTTCCCCAGCCAGTAGGTATGCTGCTGGTTCTTTCTCCCTAGGTGCAGTACCCTGCACGTGTCAGTATTGAATCCTGTCTGATTCTTATCCACCCACCCCTGTAACCTGTCCAGATCCAATTGCAGCCTGTCCCTTGCAGCTTGTCCCTTGTAGCATGCCCACTTCTCCCCACATCTTAGTGTCATCTGTGAATTTGAACAAGGTGCTTTTCACCCCCTCGTCCAAGTCACTGATGAAGATGTTGAACAGTGAAGGCCTGAGGACGAAGGCCTTGGGGACCCCATTACCCCCATCCTTCCAGGTCAAAAATGACCCATCCACCACCACTCTCTGGGTGCAGCTGTCCAGCCAATTGGTGACCCATCTTACTGTGTAGGCAATCAAAACCACAATCTCCTAATTTTTTGATGAGAATGGGGGTGAGAGAGTGTTGAAGGCCTTCCTAAAGTCCAGAAAGACTATGTCCACCATGAAACCTGCATCCAAGGATTTTGTGACCTGGTCATAGAAGGCCACCAGGTTGTTCTGACAGGACCTGCCTCTATTGTACCCATATTGGTTGCCCCTAAGCATACACTCCCCTCCTTGCCCCTCACAGATGTGCACCTGGATAATTTTCTCGAAGAGCTTTCCCAAGACTAAGGTAAGACTAACACGCCAATAATTTCCTGGGTCATCCTTACTCCCTTTTTTAAAAATGAGGACCACATTGGCCCTTTTCCAGTCCTCCAGCACTTCACCAGAGCACCACTAGTGCTCATAAAGCTGTGCCAGGTGTCCCACAATGACCTCTGCTAATTCCCTCAGCACTCTGGGGTGGAGATCATCAGGATCTGCTGATTTGAACATGTCCAGTCCCACCAGAATTTCCCTGACTAAGTCCTCTCTGACCCTGGGCCTGGCTGTGCCTCCTCTGGGACCATCAGGGATCCCGGTGGCAGGGATCACCTGGTCCCTGCTCAGAAAAATGGAGGCAAAGAAATTGTTAAATAGGTTAGATTTGTCATCTGGTGAGCCCACCAGATTTCCAAGCATGTCCTGCAGAGACCTCACATTACCAGAACCTTCTTTTTACCCCCTATGTATTTAAAAAAGAATTTATTGTTATTCTTGATCTGGATTGATAGACCCAGTTCCATCTCCGCCTTGACCTTCCTAACAGCCCCCCCTACAATCCTGAGCAACAGAGGTATATTTCTCCCTGGTGATGTCACCTCCCTTCCATTGGATGTATTCCTCCTTCTTAGCTTTGAGACATTTCTGGATGCTTTTGGTGAGCCATGGGGGCTTTTGAGCACTCTTGCCCCATTTGATCTGTGTTGGGATTGCCACCCTTTGGGCTTGGAGGATCGTCTCCTTCAGGAATGACCACTCTTCTTGGACTCCCAACTCCCCACCCCTCCGGGACCTCAGTGCCTCCCTGACTAGTCTCCTTAGTTCAATGAAATCTGCCCTCCTGAAGTCCAGGGTTGCTGTCTTGCTGTTGGCCTTTGCCACCCTGTGCTGCATGGTGAATTCCAATAGGCAATGATCGCTATCACCCAGGTGATTGAGCACCCTCAGTCCCCTACCAAGTCATCGCTTGTCACCAGGACCAGGTCTAACAAGGCATTTCCCCTGGTGGGACTGTGCACCTCCTGGTTTCCATGGAGGTCCTGTAACACAGCTAGGAACCTACGTGAGTGGTCAGACCTGGCTGACTGCTCTTCCCAGCAAATGTCCGAATAGTTTAGGTCACCCATGATGACCACTTCCTTTGACTTAAATGCCTCCATGAGCTGACCTGTTAAGTCCCTTTCCCTCCATCCCCCTTGTATTCTGAACCAGAGCACTTCAGTCTGATCCTCCTCTGACCCAGTGTCGCTTGTTGAGGATGTGAATTGTTCTTTGACATAGAGCACCTCACCCCCACCTTTCCTCCCTGTTCTATCCCTCCTGTACAGCCTATAGCCCTTGATGTTCACTGCCCAGTCATGCATTGGATCCCACCATGTTTCAGTGAGGCCCACTATGTCTGGATTTGTGTTAACTAGCAGGAGGGCAAATTCCATCTGCTTGTTCCCCATATTATAAGCATCAGTGCATAGGCATTTAAGGCCTCCTGAAGGTGTATGCACTGCCCCCCAATCCCAAGACTATCCAGGTTCTCATCCTGGGTATTTCTTGTGCTCGTCATCAGTCTTGGCTGGGCTATTCTTGTGGGTGACACTTGGTTTGGTGTTCAAGGCTCCCTCCAACCTCATCCTCCCATTCCCCCAATGAGCCTTGTCTAAAGCCTGTCAGAGGATATCAGCCAACCTGAAAGAGAACACATGCTTACCTCTGGGGGAGAGGTAAAGCCCATCCCACCCGAGCATGTCTCTTGTCCTGAAGTATGGGTTGTGGTCCAAAAAGCTGAAGCCTGCCTTGAGACACCATTTCTGAAGCCGCAAGTTGACCTCCCTGATGCAGGTCTCGTGGTGTCATCCACAACCACTCACTGGAAGGACAGATGAGAAGACCACCTCTGCCCCTGTCTCCTTCAGCTTGCTCCCCAGAGTTTGGTAGTTCTTCATCAGGTGATCAGGGCTGCTCCTGGTCTCATCATTAGTGCCCACATGGATTAGGACGATGAGGTAGTAATTGGTGGGCCAGATAATGGCTGCGATCATCTCCATCACATTCTAAATCCTCACTCCAGGCAGATAGGAGACCTCGCATGTCAGGGGATCCTGGTGACAGATCAGACTCTCTGTATCTCTCAGGATGGAGTCACCTATGATGAGCACTCAGCATCTCTTCTTCTGGGTCAACTTGCCTCCTTCAGTCTGTTCTGCACATGGACTAGCCTCCTCTCCAAAAATAGTGAACTGGTAGTGCACCGCCATGAGTAGCCCTGGTTCTGTAGGGAACCTTCTGCCATTCTGCTGTGGAAGGCATGTCATGGGGTGCTTCTCCCTTTGGTGCTTGGCCCTGCAGGGAAAGGAAATACCCGTCAATTTCATCCTCCACTTCTCTGATCCCCCTCAGGTTACCCAGAGAGTTGGTAGAAGCTCCATCATTGGAGGTTTTCAAAACCCTGCTAGACAAATCTTTGGCTGGGATGATCCAGTTGGGGATGGTCCTACTTTGAGCAGGGGGTTGGACTAGATGACCTCCTGAGGTCCCTTCCAACCCTAACTTTTTATTATTCTATGATTCTATGATCAAATTTCCAGTGACTTCAGACCAAATTCTGCACTTCAGGTATTGCTCTTTAATTACCTAATTTGACCCTGGCATATGTTGCCATAGCTCACTAACTGAAGTGGAACTCTGAATATTTACACAAAGGTTGAATTTAATTAATTTCATTCATATAAACAACAATTAGAACTTCCAACTTTGATTAGAACAAAATACCACATCTGACACAGCCCAAAGAATTTAGAAGTTTTTAAAAAAACATTTCTTTTCTCAAGAAAACTTAGCAGGGGTTATGAACTTTTGAATGAATAATATTTTGATGTAATGAAACTATACGCTAAACATCCCATTTAAACATATGGATCTGGTGATGAAATGGACAGTTTGGTAATAATTTAATTCCTTATTAGGTAATGGCTGTTAAAAAATATGTGGATTCATAGGTGCCAGGGTTGGAAAGGAGCTCAATGGAGCATTGAGTCCAAACCCCAGCCAGTGGCAGGGAAATGTGCTGGGGTTTTGTGACCCAGCCAGGTGCTTGTCCAGTCTCCTCTTGAAGACCCCCAAGGTAGGAGAAAACACCACCTCTCTTGGAAGTCTGTTCCATATTTGGGCAACCCTAACCATAAAGAAGTTCTTTCTGATGTCCCATCTAAATCTCCTATTTATCAGCTTGTGGCTGTTGTTTCTGGTTATTCGAATGGGTGCTCTGGTAGACAGGGCATCTTCTATTCCCTGATGCCCCCTGCTCCCTGATTAATTTGTATATTGCCAGAAGATTCCCCCCTGAGCCTTCTCTTGTGGGGGCTGAAAGGTCCAGGTCCCTCATCCTTTCCTCATAAGGCCTTCCCTGCACACCTCTAACCATATGAGTGCCCCTCCTCTGGATCCTTTCAAGGTTGTCCACATCCTTCTTGAATTGCGGCACCCAGAATTGGATGCAGTAATCTAGCTTCAGCCTGACCACCTTGTCTCCAGGCAGCAATACTCAAGGAGTCAAGGCATGCTTGATTTTCATTTAGTGGCCCAATTTGCAAACTCAGTATTAAACAAGTTTGTTTGAGTGTTTCAGGAAGGGTTACATCTTTGGACCATGTTTTCAATAATAATTCATTCTTATTTGATCTTGTGTTTCCTCCTAGAATCCTGAAGCGGACTTGTTGAAGATTCATAGCTTCATAGATTGTAAAGGGGTGAAAGGGACCTCACACGATCATGGGGTCCAGCCCCGCTGCACTAGGCAGCAAAAAACAACTGGGGTCAGATGACCCCACTGAGGTGACCTCTTCAAGATTTCCAGGGTAGTTGATTGCATAATGTGGAATAAACTCTGGAGGGAGTTTATTCCACAGCTTGGACCCCCTAACTGTGAAAAAGTTCATCCTGAAACCATCTTCCAGGAGTATATATATTCCAAGATGTCACACTACCTTTCAGGAGACCACTCCCTAAGAATTTGTACCTTCTATCCTAGCTACTACTCAACTGGCTGTGGAGACAGTATAAGTTTTTTACAAATGAGAAAGGTGAGAAAGATGGGGAAAGGTCTGTTGCTCACGGAATACCTGGAATTAATACATGTTGCTACTCCTGTAAATATTGGGGTGGTTGCTTTTTATGTTGGTGTGTTTGGATGTTTTCAGATGTACCCGGTGCTTTTATTCTGATGATTCTTCTATTGCTTGTCACCTGGAGGAGTCTTTGGATTGCTTCTGAGGCTTCTCCCAGGGAAGCAGTTTCTTCCGCCAAAAAGAAACTTTTTCACCTTTTCTTTCTCATTTTTCATGGTCTCTCTCTCCTTTCATTCTGCCACTCTACTTCACATTTTCTCTTTATTTTTTCAGAAATTCCTGTGCCTGTCTGTACTAATTTTAGTTATTCCTTTGCCCTCTTCCCTTCTGCCCCCATTCACTCTCCAAATCATCACCCCCCATTCACTCTCCAAAACATCAGGTCCATATCTGAAAGGGCAATGAGGCTTTTTAGTTGAGTGGTGATTGGCGCTGTTCCACTCCCAACTTCTGCCTTGAGAAACAGAGTCCCTAACATGCCCAATTGGAAGTGTTTATGAATATGAAAAAAGTTAACCTTTGCCCTGTAACTCCAAACACAGTAATGTTGGAAATGACCATCTAGAATTTTTCTTGAAGAACCTGAGAGGAAAAGTAGGGAGTTGAAGATGCTGCGCCCTCTCTTCAAAGACAAGGTCTGGTAATTAGTCATAGAAAGTCTAGGTATTAGAAAGAGTGCTGCAAAACTTTTACTGGAAAACAGTCTCGTCCTTTAGAAATAGGATATTATGATATCTGTAAATTCTTCAAAGATGGGTTGTCTTTCTGTGAAGAAAGATTGAGCACAGCTCCCAATTTGTGCTAATGCATCCAAGATTTGTCTCAGCCAGCTGGAAAACTACTACAGGAACACTTCAAAAGCTGTACGAATAGCAGCAATATTTGTAAAAAATGAAACTCCTTTGGAGTAAGATTGATAAAATAAATAAATCCATTAGTCTCTCTACTCTTGTGAAGTGAATATGAAATAAAACAAAATCAGATAGGCAATATACAGAGGAGTAAATGGGTGAATAGGATTAGAAAGGATATTAATCAGAGAAAAGAGATTAGTAAGATTATCTCCTTCCTTTTTTATTAGTGTCTCTGCTAAGTAGTTACTGATGGCAAGAAGTGATGGGCAACCAGGAAATAAACACAAAGAGGAGAGAGATAAGTAACTAGAAAGCAAATAGTCACTATAAAAATGCATATAAAACTTCATATATGGTTGTTTCTGTTGATGCTACTATATTTCCTTACAAAGAGATACCATATTAGAAAGCGTGTGCATAATGGCATACGGTAAGCATGGTATTTTCAAGTTGTTGCATTTGGCATTGATTTTCACGTGGATTTTGATGAATAATCTATCATGTTATCAAGTATTTTACAGTTATAATGCATGTGCAATCCAGGTTGTAGCCATATTGGTCTAGAGGCAAAATAAATCAAAACTTGTGGCCTATGTGATATCTTTTATTAGACTAATTATTTTCACACATATCTTTATTTGCAAGCATTCAGGAACAGACACCCTTCATCAGGCACAGAAGATTGCAAAGATGGTAAAAGTTTCATAGTTTCATAGTAGGGTCAGAAGGGACCTGAGCAGCTCATCAAGTCTGGCCCCCTGCCATGGCAGGAAAGATTACTGGGGTCAAATGACCCCAGCAAGGCGATTGCCTAGCCTTGTCTTAAAGACCCCCCAGGGTAGGAGCCAGCACCACTTCACTTGGAAGTTGGTTCCAGATCCTAGCTGCTCTGACAGTGAAGTAGCACCTCCTGATGTCTAATCTGAATCTACCCTCTGCCAGCTTGTGACCGTTATTTCTAGTCAATCAGAGTGCTCGGGGAAACAGGGACTCCCCCAATGCCTGCTGGTCCACTCTGACTAGTTTGTAACAGGCCACTAGATCCCCCTTAGCCTTCTCTTGTGGAGGCTGAACAGGTTCAGGTCCCATAGCCTCTCCTTGTAGGTCCTCCCCTGCTGCCCCCTGATCATGTGAGTGGCCCTCCGCTGCACCCTCTCTATGTTGTCCACATCACTCTTGAAGTGTGGCGCCCAGAACTGGACACAATACTCCAGCTGTGGCCTGACCAGTGTCACATAGAGGGGGAGTATCACCTTCTTGGACCTGCTTGAGATACATCTGTGGATGCATGACAAGGTGTGGTTGGCCTTCCTGACTGCTTCCCCACACTGTCGGCCCATGTTCATCTTGGAGTCGATGACTCCCAGATCCTTGTCCACCTCTGTGCTGACAAGAAGGGAGTTCCCCAGTCTGTGGGTATGGTGCTGGTTCTTTCTCCTCAGGTGCATCACCTTGCACTTGTCAGTGTTGAAACCCATCCT
>NW_017728992.1:173487442-173487854 GCF_001723915.1 Gavialis gangeticus
AGGCAGAATAAGACCCGTCCACCACCACTACCTGGGTGTGACCTTCCAGCCAATTTGCGACCCATTTGACTGTGTAGGTGGCGACACCACAGTCCCCCAATTTTTTAATGAGAACGGGGTGAAGGCAGTATCGAAGGCCTTCCGAAAATCCAGAAAGACTATGTCCATTGCTACCCCTGCATCTAAGGATTTGGTGACCTGGTCATAGAAGGGCACCAGATTGGTCTGACAGGACCTGTCTCCAATGAACCCATGTTGGTTGCCCCTAAGCATAATCTCCCTTGCTAGCCTCTCATGGACATGTGCCAGAATAATTCTCTCAAAAAGCTTACCAAAGATCGAGGTAAGACTAACTGGCCTATAGTTCCCTGGGTCCTCCTTCCTTCCTTTTTTGAAGATGGAAACCACATTG
>NW_017728992.1:173488692-173489655 GCF_001723915.1 Gavialis gangeticus
AGCTGACTTAAGAATTCCTGGTCTAGCTCTTCCCCTTGGTTGGGTGGTCTGTAGTAGACCCCCACCGTTAAGTCTCTTTCCCCTCGACTGCCTTGTATTCTAACCCGAAGCACTTCCGTGTGCCCCTCCTTTGACTCTGTGCTACCTGGTGAGGATGTGTATTCCTCTCTAATGTAGAGCGGCACACCCCCGCCTTTCCTCCCTGTCCTTTCCCTCCTGTACAGCCTATAGCCCTTGATATTCACCTTTCAGTCATGCTTTGGGTCCCACCATGTTTCAGTGAGCCCCACCATGTCTGGGTTGGTGTCAGCTAGCAGGAGGGTAAGTTCCTCCTGCTTGTTTCCCATACTACAAGGATTTGTGTATAGGCATTTGAGGCCTCCTGTGGATGTGTGCACTGTACCCCTAATCACAGCATTGCCCTGGCCCCTGTTGCTTACCTGTGTATATGTTCTGCTCGTCGGTCTATGCTGGGCTGTACTTGTAAGTGCTGCTTGGTTTAGTATTCCAAGGCTTCCTCCTCCCTCATCTTCCCCTTCCTGTGATGAGTCTAGTTTAAAGCCCGCCGGAGGAGATCCACCAACCTAGAAGAGAACACACACTTACCTTTAGGGAAAAGGTGGAGCCCATCCCATCCGAGCATGTATCTCATTGTGATGTGCGGGTTGTTGTCAAGGAAGCCAAAGCCCACCTCAAGACACCATTCCTGAAGCCACCAGTTGATCTCTGCAATGCAAGTCTCATGCCGTCTTCCACATCTGCTCACTGGTACAACAGAAGAGAATACCACCTGTGCACCTATGTCCTTCAGCATGCCCCCCAGAGCATGGTAGTCTGCCATCAGGTGATCAGGGCTTCTCCTAGGCACATTTTTAGTACCCACATGCATTAGGACCATGGGGTAGTAATCAGTGGGCTGGATCACGGCCTGGATCATCCCCATCACATCCTGAATCTTTGCTC
>NW_017728992.1:173489728-173496872 GCF_001723915.1 Gavialis gangeticus
GTGACCATCTGCCACTCTGCAGTGGAGGGCACTTCCTGAGGTGCTTCTTCCTTGGGTGTGTGGCCCTGCAGGAAAAGGAAATAGCCATCAATTTCTTCCTCCACCTCCCTGATTCCCCTCAGCCTCCTAACCTCCTCCTGGAGCTCCCTCACCTGCACCTCCAGGATCCTAAGGTGGGCGCCTGCAGGACAGGTGTGGGGGTCACCAATCCCTGCCTCCCCAGGCCTTGCTGGGCAACCCCCGCAGGCCAGGGGGTGGGGGGATGTCAGCTCCCCCATGGGCTCTGTCTGGGTGGAGGCCTCAAACAAGCCCTTTGGGTCCTGCCTCTGGCAGCACCAGGGAAAATGTAGCCAGGGAACCTGACTCCACCCTGCGTCCCTCCCAGACACCCCACCACCTCAGGCTAGGACTGAAGTTGTCCCAGCAATATCTGGTAAACCTTCACCCCCATCCCAGCTTGTGGGGCTTGTGAGCGGCAAGGCAGAGAGAGAGAGAGTGCCTACCTCCCCAGCATTAGGCACAGGAAACAGCAGAGGGTCCTGACACCCCCCCACCCGCTCCCCTGCCCACTGAGGCCAATGAGAAGGAGATGGAGTGCCTGCCCTCCAAGCACCGCAAGCGGCTCTGGGAGTGGGATGACATTTGCCCCCCAAAGCGGATGGGGATAGATCTCCTGGAGACAGTCCATGACCCAGATGCTGAGGGGGGCCTGCTAGGGAGCCTGGCCATTGAGGGCACCTTCACCAGTCTTAATGGGAGGTCACCTCCCAGAGTACAGTCCCACCGGTTCTTGGTTAGCAACATCCAGCTCCTGCTGGAGAACCCACCCTGGGTAGCCCCCAGCTATGGAGGCCTTCTCAACCTCTTAGACCAGATGAAGAGCCAGAGGAATGTGGCAGAGAGTATCCGGCAATGGTGCCCGGACCCTGCACAGTTTGTCCGTGCCACTAGTGACACGGCGAGGCTCATGCGTCGGGACCCGGGCACACATCAACATGCCTTCCTGCTTGAGAAGCTGGTGACCCAGGTGAGGGAGGTGTGGGGCTGAGGCGGGTCCATGAAATAGGGTCAGGCAAGAATAGGTCTTCCCCTGTCTCTGTGGTTTTTGCCCAGCTCTGTCACCTTCTCTCCCGTCAATACCCTGCCTACCCTTCCTCTCTATTCTGCCTCACTAAACACCAACAGCTGCAGAGACCCGGTGAAGCGGACAGATGTCCTGGAGGGCTTGTAGCAAAAGGAGGTGGTGCTCGCCTTCCTCCAGGAGATGCACAGTGACATGTATGTCCAAGCTGACTGGCACACTGCCTGGAGAGGCCGCTTATTTTTGAGCCATGGCACCAACCTCAGTTCAGGAGTGGTGACCCTCTTCTCTCTGCAGCTGCAGTATGACTCGGCGGTGGCACGAGAGGTTGTCTCTGGCCAGCTGCTGACCGTCCATGTCACCCTGGCACATGAGAGCTTGCTCCTCATCAAAGTCTATGTGCCTACTGATGAAAGAGAGAGGGTAACCTTCCTAGACACCCTGGGTAACCTCTTGCATGACGCCAGTGAGAACGATGACCTGCTCCTCGTGGGCAGGGATTTCAATTGCACCATCGATGCACTGCTAGACCGGACAGGGCCGGAGCTGCACCTGCCTTCAGCCTGTAAGCTGAGGACCATGCTGGAGGCGGCGGATCTCGTCAATGCCTGGTGGGTCCTCCACGATGACGTACGCCAATACAGCTGGGGAAAGATGAGTGCCAGCGGGATCACCATGGCCCACCTCGACCACCTTTACATCGCCCAGCACCACCTGCTGTTACTACGCAGCAGCCACATCATCCCGTCGGGCCTTTTGGACCATGCCCTGGTCTGCTGTGAACTGAGCCTGCCTGGCAGAGCAGGCACGTGAGCTCCTTACTGGTGCCTCAACATCAGCCTGCTACAGGACACCCACTTTGGGGACTGCTTTGCCCACCTCTGGAGGAGCTGGAAGGCTGCGGGAGCATACTACCCCTCCTGGCAGCTGTGGTGGGACATGGGGAAGACCCAGATTCAGGCATTCTGCCAGCAGTATTCCCAGCTGGCGGCAAGCGAGATCCGCTGCTGCACCCAGGAGCTGGAGGAGGACATGGCAGACTTTGAGACAGCCCTGCTTCATGCAGGCAATGATGCGGCACTTCTCGAGACCCTCCAGTCCCACAAGAAAAGCCTGCGGGAGCTAGTGGAAGGTGTAGCGCACAGTGCGCAGGTTCGTGCCCGCTGCCAGGAGCTGTCAGAGGCTGATGCCCCAACCGGCTTCTTCTTTGGCCTGGAGAGATGGCAGGATGTGGCAAAGATGCTGTACCATCTCCAGACCCCAGAGGGATGGCTGCTCATAGACCCAGGCGAAGTGCAGGGGCATACCATCACCTTCTATTGGGACTTGTTTGAGATTGACCCCATTTGTCCAGAGATTGCTCAGCAGCTGCATAAGAACCTGCCATGCCTCAGCGCTTTGCAGGTCTAGGCCCTGGAGTACGAACGCTCCCTAGCAGAACTCGAGGCTGCTGTGGGGGGACTTGCCTCGGGCAGGGCCCCGGGCCTGGATGGACTGCCCATCGAATTTTACAAAGCCTTCTGGCCTCTCCTTGGGCCCAGCCTCCTCCGTGTTTTCTGTGAGAGCCTCACTGAAGGGACCCTGCCAACCAGCTACCACAGGGCAGTGCTCACCTTGCTGCCCAAGAAGGGGGACCTGGGCTGCCTTAGGAACTGGTGGCCCATGTCCCTTCTGTGTGCCAACTATAAGATCCTGGTGAAGGTGCTGGTGAACTGTCTTCACACCATCATGGCCTCTGTCATTGGGCCAGTGCAGAGCTACTGTGTCCCGGGCAGGGCCATCCAGGATAACCTGTTTCTGTTGCGTGACCTGCTCACGGCCACGCATCTTTTTGGCCTAGACATCGGCTTGGTCTCCCTGGACCAGGAGAAGGCCTTCGATCACATCAACCACCGGTACCTGCTCGGCACCCTTGAGGCTTTTGGCTTCAGGTCTCTTTTCATCACCGTCCTCTGGGTCCTGTACCATGACACCTCCAGCCTGCTCAAGGTGAATGGCGTGCTGTGCTCCCCGTTCCTGGTGCATCATGGCATACGTCAGGGCTGCCCCCTCTCAGGCATGCTGTATGCACCAGCCATCGAACCACTGCTGCACACTCTGTGACATCACTTGACCGGCTTAGCCCTGCCACCGGCACCTGGCCTGACCACCGGCCCCCCGATCCAGCTGATGGTATACGCGGATGATGTGACAGTCTTTCTGGGCAGCCAGGAGGATGTGCAGGCCCTGGTGGACTCCCAACGCACCTATGAGCTCGCTGCATTGGCCTGCATCAACTGGGGCAAGAGCGACATGTTCCTGCTCAGGATGTGGACTGGCAGGCCACCTCCGGACCTGCCGGGGGGGCCTCACCTGGCACTGGGAAGACTTCAAAGCCCTGGGAATGGTCCTGAGGCCACCGGCCTTTGCAGCCCACAACTAAGAGGACCTGGAGGAGGGAGTGGAGACCCACCTGCAGCGCTGGTGCTGGCATTTGCCCACCCTCTCCTACCATGGCCGGCTCCTTGTCACCAACAACCTGGCAGTGGTGACCCTGTGGCACTGCTGCACCATGCTGGACCCTCTGTCAAAGCTACTTGAAAGGTTGCAGCAGCACCTAGTGGACTTTTTCTGGGACAGACGCCACTGGCTCCCAGGAACTGGAGGAGGACATGGCGGAGCTTGAGGCAGCCCTGCTCCGTGCAGTCTAAAAATATAAGAAAAGTTACTGCACAGAAGAAATTAGGCAGGAGAGATAATTGCAGTTAGATACTTTATGGTGAATATGTACATCATTCTGCAGATTATTTATATTATACACTATCATTGTAGAGAAAATGAGAGCATTCTGGTGGATTGTATGTCTAAAACAGCAATCAACCTTTTTCCATATAGAAAACATGACTCATGTTAGATAATGTACACAACATATTTACATTTACATACATTTTAGCAGTTGTTTGGATTTTTTTATATAGTTTTCTTAAGTCTGGATAAAGCACCTGGGTAGCTGTTTTACTGAAGAAAGGTAATTAACTTGAATATAGTTTCTCAATATGACAGTCATTCTCCAGTCTGCAGTGAATGCTACTAAAAGTTCATCAAGTGTCATAGAATCAAAAAATCCCAGAAAGAATTCACTATCTTAAAGGCCATTGGTAGCAAGATGAAAAAAAAAATCTTTATTTTCCTTGTTGTTGTTTGATTTAGATTACGGTAGAGGCCAGAATTCTGCAAAGAGGTTAGAAAGCCAGTAGTTTCTACTGTGAAGAGTTTACAGCCTAAAAATATAAGAAAATCATCAAGAGAAAAGGCTACAACATGAGGGAAAACCTGCAAGAATTATGTTAGCTCTAATTTTAGTACTGGTTGCTTGGGGGTTTTCTTTCTTTGCCTTTGTTGTGGTATGACTAGGGAAAAGCTATGGATTTTGGGATCCTTCCTTTCCAACATGGATGGAAACATAGTGGTTGTGATGCAGTGGGAGGGAGAATGGAAAGATAAAGAACACTTGGCTTTCCTTTGCTCCCAGTATACAGCTGCTGCTCCAGGTCCTATCTAATCTAATATATTTTTTATTCAATTCATAGTCATTTCTGAGCATCTGCCAAGTACATAGAAATAGAAATAACAGCAATCTCTCTTCTAGTTAGCTCCTTCCCAATTTGAAAGAAGAAATAGATTCTTTAGCTCATGTTTTGACTTGTGCACATAAGTCTCTATATGAGTGGGTGAAAATAATCACTTCAGGGTAAAACTAAAAAGAAAAATTGAGCTCAGCTTCTGATTCTAAGACTAATATTTCCCGGTTCAGGCTTATAAAGTCTTAGAAAATTAGGGATGGAAGGGACCTCACAAGGTAATCTAGTCCAGCCCCCTGCTCAAAGCAGGACCATCCCCAACTATAGCATCCCAGCCAATGCTTTGTCTATCTTGGTCTTAAAAGCCTCCAAGGATGGAAAGTCCACAGCCCCTCTGGTCAATCTGTTCCAGTGCTTCACTACCCTCCTAATGAAAAAGGTTTTTCCTAATATCTAACCTACATTTCCCTTGCTGCAACTTAAAATGATTGCTCCTTGTTCTGTCATCTGACACCACTGAGAACAGTCCAGCTCCTTCCCTTTGGAATCCCCCTTCAGGTAGTTAAAGGTTGCTATCAAATCCTCCCTCAGTCTTCTCTTCTTTAGACTAAATAAGCCCAGTTCCCTCAGCCTCTCTTCAGAAGTCATGTGCCCCATCCGCCTAACCATTTTTGCTATCCTCTGCTGGGCTCTCTCCACTTCATCCACATCCCTTCTATAGTGGGGTTCCAAAACTGGACACAGTACTCCAGATGTGGCCTCATCAGTGCAGAATAGAGGGGAATAATTACTTGATCTGCTGGCAATGCTCCTACTAATACAGCCCATTATGCTGTCAGCCTTCTTGGCAACAAGGACACACTGCTAACTCATATCCATCTCATTGTCCTGTGTAACCCACAGGTCCTTTTCTGCAGAACTGCTGCTAACTATTCAGGCCCCAGCCTCTAGTGGTGTGTGGGATTGTTTCATCCTAAATACAGGACTTTGCACTTGTCCTTATTGAACCTCATGATATTTCTTTTTGCCCAATCCTCTAATTTGTCTGGGTCACACTGAGTCCTAGCCCTGTGGCAGAATACTATCTCTGTCTCTCCCCAAACTCTGCTTCCTTAAAAATGTGGTCTAACTAGATATATAGTTTTCAGTAACACAGTTGCATAATCAAAGGTTACCCAGTCACCCTGTTTGCTTTATGGGATTTATCTGATATTGCTCTACCCTGTAATCTATTCCAAAGCTTGTAACCAATAAAGTTCTCCTTTGTACCTAGCATGGGAGACATATTGGGAGGGGGGTCTAGATTATGCCTTGGGGTCCCTTTGGTTCAGCTAACTAAGGGTGACTATACCCTCCAAATTGTTGTCATCTGCAAACTTGCTAGGGTGCAATCCACCATATTGTCCAAATCATTCATGAAGATATTCAACAATACTGGCCTCTGACCAACCACTGGGGCACTCCACTTATTAACAGCTACAAACTAGACCTTGAACCATTGATAACTACCCATTGAGGTCAATGATCCAGGCAGCTTTCTATCCACCTTACAGTCCATTCATCCCAACTCATACTACCTCAGCTTGCTTGGAAGAATGCTTTGGGCTATAATATCAAAAGTCTTGTTAAAGCCAAGGTATATCACATCCACTGCTTTCCCTACATCCACAGAGCCACTTATTTCATCATAGAATGCCATCATATTGGTCAGTCATGATTTTCCTTGGTGAATCCATGCTGACTGTTTCTGATTTGCTTTCTTCTTCTCTTCCAAGTCCTTAGACATGGATTCCTTGATTTTTCCAGGGACCGAAGTTGGGCTGATTTGTCTGTAGCTCCCTGGATACTTTTTCTTCCCTTTCTTAAAGAAGGACACTATATTTGCCCTTTACCAATACTGCAGGACCTCCCCCAATCACCATTAGTTTTCAAAGATAATGGCTAGTGGCTTTGCAATCACATCAGCCAACTCCCTCAGCATGCTTGGATGCATTACATCCAACTCCATGGAGTTGGATGTAATGCATCCAAGCAAGGTAACAAAGGCATGCAGTAGGGCAGCGGCCCTGGATTTTAGGAGGGCAAATTTCAATGAGCTAAGGAGGATAGTTGGGGAAGCACTGAGGTCCCGGAGGGGAGGGGAGACGGGTGTCCAAGGAGAGTGGTTGCTCCTCAAGGAGATGATCCTCCAAGCCCAAAGGAAGGTAATCCCAACGAGGATCAAAGGGAGCAGAAGGGCTCATAAGCCCCCATGGCTCACCAAAAGCATCCGGGAATGTCTCCTTGCTAAAAAGGTGGCCTACACCCAATGGAAAGAAGGGGTCAGCACGAAGGAGGGCTATTCTGCAGTTGCTCGGGGATGTAGGGGGGTAGTTAGGAAGGCCAAGGCAGAGATGGAACTGGGGCTAGCTTCCCAGATTAAGGACAATAAGAAGTCTTTTTTTAAATACATAGGGGGTAAAAAGAAGGTCCCAGGTAATGTGGGGCCCTTGCAGGATGCGTT
>NW_017728992.1:173496972-173503521 GCF_001723915.1 Gavialis gangeticus
CGGGACCTGAACCTGTTCAGCCTCCACAAGAGAAGGCTGAGGGGGGGTCTTGTGGCCTGTTACAAACTGGTCGGGGGGATCAGAAGGCATTGGGGGAGTCACTGTTCCCCCGAGGACAGCCAGAAGTGACCAGGAACAACGGTCACAAGCTGGCAGAGGGTAGGTTTAGGTTAGACATCAGAACGCGCTATTTCACAGTCAGGGCGGCTAGGGTCTGGAACCAACTTCCAAGAGAAGTGGTGCAGGCTCCTACCCTGGGGATTTTTAAGAAGAGGTTAGATGAACACCTTGCTGGGGTCGTTTAACCCCAGTACTCTTTCCTGCCATGGCAGGGGGTTGGACTAGATGATCTTCTCAGGTCCCTTCCGACCCTAGAAACTATGAAACTATAAACTATGAGTTGTGCATGTCCATCTTTTTGAAATAGCCGCACTTCAAAAAATCCCTGGAAAACTAAAAACTACCTTTGCTTTCTTTCTTCCTAATGCTACATCCAGGAGACAACAGGAGTGATTTGAAAAGGTAAATATTAAAATATGCTAAAGGAGAAAACTATATTATAACCCATTCTGTTTCTCGTGGGAAAGATTCAGGCCTTAATTTCTATTTTAATTTGCTGAGCTCAAGGACTTGCAATAACTTGACTAGCAAAGATTCCAGTGAAAGGGCCAGTACTATTGTCCAGCCTTGTCTATTGTCACTAGAAAGATAAAAATAGTATAGAAAACCATTGCTATTAAAGGGGTTGGCATTCATGGTTTCAAATATTCACGAATGCTGAACCCTCATCTGAAATACACTTAAAGGAGCTCCTCAGGAGCTCTGCACTTGCTGCTGCTGGGTTCCTGTTGTCACTGCCACCGGGCTGCTGCCGCCACTGCACTCCCACCACTGCCAATGCAGCTGTGCCCCTCCCCCCAACCACCAGGGACACTGCATTCATGAACTCAGACAGGTTTCATGAATGCAGTGCCTTATTTATCATTTTTGCCATTTGTGGGGAATACAAGAATGAATGGCAAGGGTCTCCTGTATGCAATTTCTGAACCAAACCTTGTGAATCTTATGTCATGCTCATTTGTTGAATGAAACTGAGAGAGATTTTTTCTCCTCAAAAACCATTCTACATGATCAGTGCTCCTTCAGTATTGAGAAAATCCATCCAAGTATCCAAGCAGAGTGGTCCACTTGCACTTATTTCCATAAAGTATTTTGTCTGTATATTGAAATAAAACCCCCAAGAAGTAACAAAAGAAATTATTTCACACCTGACTAACGATTGAGGGTTATTACATTTTGATTCTTCATTAATATAGAACAATCTTAGCCAAAATGATGGTTATTAACCATGCAAAACCAGTTTTTCAAGACAGAGTTTTAAGAGATAAGTAACTATGTAACGGTGTAGTTCAGGGATGAGAAATTATTTGGATCCATAGAGAATTATTTGGGTACATAGGGAATTTTGATGAGCTGCTGTGGGTGAGGTTAGCAATGCCCCCTGTGCAACAATTCACCAAAACTCCCTAGGGGTCTTTGGTTGAGTGGGCAGTAGGGCTTAGGAGTGGAATGGGTGGGCGAGGCCAGGATCATAGAGCCAGGTCATGGGGCAGTAACAACTCAGGGCTGAGACCCAGGCCAAGCCTCATTTTCCTACTTGCATGCTCCTGCTCTGTGGGGGAGGGTAGAGTGTATGTGTAAGTGTATGTGAGGGCATGTGTGTGTGTGTGGGGGGGGGCTGCCTAGGTGCTAGAACCTGCCAGAGGTGAAGGGAGAGAGAGGGTCACAAGCACCAGAGTGTCTGCCCCCGCAGTGCTTTGCATGGGGCCAAGCCCCACCTGCTCCTGCCTCAGGCAGCCCATGCTGCTCTTCTGCCCATGCTGCTCTCCTGCCCATGCCTTCAGGCCTGGCCCTGGCCCTGGCCCCAAACAATGCATGCAGCTTCTGGTGAGGCTGTTCCCAATGCGGCTGCAGCTGGCTGGGTGCTGCTGTGTTCCCCTTGCCTCCAGAGGTGGTTCCTGCTCCTGTTTCTGCCGCTGCTGTGCCACTCCAAGTGAGGGAGGGGGAGCTTCATCAGGGTATCTCCTGTCTCAGCTCATAGGGCTCCTGCTCCTGCTCCCAAGTGACTTCTACTGGGATAAGCAGCTACCTGAAGATAGGTGAAGTAGGTGGAAGGCGGCACAGAGGTGGAGTGGAGTCCATATTCTGAGGCTAGAGCCACCTGGCTGAAGCTCCCCCCGCAGCCAGAACAGGGCAGCAGGGACAGAGGCAGGAAGAGGAGCTTTTCCTTGAGGTGAGGAGAGAAGAGCAGCACCCAGCCAGCTGCAGCCACATCAGGAACAGCCCTGCCAGAAGCAGCACACACTGGTAGGGGCCCAGGCCAAGGGGACAGGCTGGAGCACAGCACAGGCTTCCTTGGCAAAAGTGGGTAGGGCTCAACCCCCTAAGGCTCACTGCAGGGGCATTTGTGAGCCAGATCTAGTCACTTGGTGGACTGCATTTTGCCCACCTTATGTTACTCATTCCAGGGCAGTAGATTTTGGATGATAGCTAGTCCATGAGGGGAAGGGGGACTATGAAGCCCAGCTCCTGGGATACTGGAGGACTGAAAATTGCTGGTATTAGGCTTGTGGGGCAGACTGAAGTTCCCATAACACCGGTTGTCTAACACCAATCTTTGCCTGAAGAGGTGCCATATTATCTCTGTCAGGGCAGTAAGAGGGTACTTAGCTTGTTTTTCTGTCTTAACATGTGGACACTCTCATTTTAAGAACACTTAGTATGTCTGAAACGTAATATGTAACAACAACCTAACAAAACACCTGACTTTGATCATCTGAAGAGATGGATCATAAGAGGAACTTAATAAGAAAGGGTCTTGCATACCATTTTAGGGACAGAGGTGGAGGTAATACTAGAGAAGTCCCATATTCCTGAAGAGAAACCTTGTGCAGGAAAGAGGGCAAGGATAGGAAGGAACATAAATTACTTAGAATGGCTCTGGAGTTTATTGCTCTTGGGCATGCCATTTCAACATGCACCCAGGAGTAATTAGCTCTGGAATGTATTCATGTGCAGCATGTGGAGCTGGGTCAGAGCAACCCCCACTAGCAGGGAGACCTGGAGGTCAGCCTGCCAGCTCAGAGGTGCCCCAACCAGGTTCAATATGCTGTGGAGGGGCTGGCTGGGCATGAGGATGCTTCAGCATGAGGATAGCCAGCAGACAGCTCCTGCACTGAGTCATCCTTGTGCCCCCGCCAGCTGGGTCAGTCTTTAAATGTGTGCTGCTGCTCATGAAAGAACTGTGCAGTGGGGTAGTACTTGTATTTACAAGTACTACCTTGCTGCAGAGTCTATTAGTTTGGTGAGGCCTAATAGGGACACACGTGTAGATGTTGAGATATTTACTGTGGAGCTAGTTAGTCAGTAAAAGGGCCAATACTATTGTCAGTTAATATCTTTTGTTGATGTGTCCTGTATTATGTATTTTTTGCTCCAACTATCATGTTTTTGAAAAGGTGAATTGTAAAAAACATTTGGAGAAAGGTGTGATTAAACTACCTGAAAAATCCAGGAAACTGCCACAAGTTCTTGAGACCTAATGGTCTTCAGCCAGAAGGCCCCATTTCTCTGAAGGAATAATACATGGACATGCTGCCTTAAAATGAAACACCCATCAAAGAGCAAATTATGCAGTTTATTCAGACTAATAAAAGCCTAAATACATTGAGGTCTAATATGACAGGACCTAAACTCAGCTGCTTGTTGTGCACCCAGCTAAATACTTGTCAGACAACCTGAATAACAGAAACTCCAATCCTGTACTCAATTTCTCAGTGACTCCAAGTTCAAACTTATTGGACAACTTGCTAGCATAGAGTAATCTGGAGAAGATTTATTTGGATGGCTTTTCCCACGTACCTTTAATGCTAAATCATGTTCCAAACATATTCCAGCTTTTGTAAGTGCTGTTCATTTGCTAACATAATATGGTGTATTATTTTTCAACTGCCTTTCATTTTCTGCTCAAAACATTTAACCAAGAATGGCTTTCATTGAAACAGAAAAGTAAAAAAATATATATTATTCTGAGCACTGGAAATTTTTTCCCACCCTCAATGTTGCCACTAATTGTTCCCAACTCTAGGCCAAGGACTGATTGAAAAGCATGCAATGAAATAGAATGACAGGTGTTTCCCATTGTGTGTTTCATGAGACAGACCCAGAAAATGAAAAAAGTCTGTTTTTATAGTCCTTGGGCTTCATTTTTTACACCTAATTCTATCCTGTCTCCAGAATATTGAGAATATGGAGCCTTTTTAGAAGAGATGACTAGTTTTAAGGAGGACAAGATTTAGATCTGAATATTAATGTGTTACCCTTGACAGAAGAATTATTGCAGAATTCTTATCTTCTTTCATTTATGTATATGTTTAGATATGTTTTGTATTATTTCACCTAAGCATTCACTTTAAAATATATTTGGACAATAATGAATAGTAGGTCTGTGTGAGTCAGCAGTGATCTGATTTGGCTCAGATCCATCCACTTTGGATGCCAGAGATCTGATCCAGAGCTCTGAACTGGGTTTCTCCTTCGATCTGGATGAAGCAGCCCCAAAACTTTGGAGCCACCTCGGAGATCCAGCCATAGGTTATAACATGGAATCAAGGAAATATCTACAACTTTGTTAATTTTTGTCTGATTTGGATGAAACATGCAGGAGTGGTAGCCTCTACTGAGAATGAAGCCCGCTATGTTTCAAGTAGATCAGTGCAGGGCTTTGAGGGAAACTACCCCAAATTCGTGAAAGCAAAACCCATGTCACATCTATGTGCTACACCACAGTGGGGTGAAAACTGCAGGGGTGATGGCCCCTGGTGAGGCCTCAAACCCTACTAAGTTTCAAGAAGATCAGTGCAGGGGTTTGGGGGGAAATGTACCTCAAGCTGTGGACAAGCAAAACTCATGACATGGTTGACACCGTGTGTGTTAAGGCGCAGCAGGCTGAAACCTGCAGGGATGGTAGCCCCTGCTGTGGCCACGAAGCCTGCCAGCTGTCGAAGAGATCGGTGCAGGGGGTTCTGGGGCCCTTCACCCCTAGCTGCTGACAGACAAAACTTGTGACATGCGTGCTTGTGCAACTGACTGTCTCTGTCTTGGGGCACTTGATTGTCTGTATTGATTATTTCCTCCCCTTAGTCTCTGGTTTTGTAGGTACTAATTGGTAAAAAAACTGGTTACATTAGCTAGGTCCTGTGTATTGAGCTGTTCCATGAGTGAATCATGATTGATTGGTAACTGGTAACACAGTAGCTTAGCAGCCAAGCCTGCAGTTGTGTCTCCCACACCCCAAGCAAGACACAGTTGCACAAGCACCCATGTCACAAGTTTTGTCCGCCACCAGTTTGGGGTGCAGGACCCCCGAAGCCAGAACCCCTGCACTGGTCTACTTGACAGCTGGCAAGAGTTGTGGCCACAGCAGGGGCCACCATCCCTGCAGCTTTCACTCTGCTGTGCCTTAACACACACACTGTCACCGATGGTACGAGTTTTTCTTGTCTGCATCTTGAGGTGCAGTTCCCCACAAACCCCTGCACCTATCAACTTGAAACTTGGCAGGCTTTGTGGCCTCACCAGAGGCCACCACTCCTGCAGTTTTTACTCTCCTGTGATGTAATACATAGACGTGATATCAGTTTTGCTTTCAAGAATTTGGGGTGTAGTTCCCTCCAAACCCCTACACCAATCTTCTTGAAGCTTGGTGGGCTTTATGCTCTCAGCAGGGGCTACAAGCCCTACAAATTTCATTGAAATCAGACAAACAACAACAAAGGTATAAATATTTCATTGATTCCCCATTATACCCTATGGCTGGATCTCTGAAGCAGCTCCGAAGCTTTTCCGAAGCGCTTTGGAAGCTCTGAACAACTTCGGAAAGCCTAACAAAGCCAGTTCTTCAATCTGGACATGCTGCTTTGGGTGCTGAAGTGTCCAAAGCTTCTCCAGATCCGGAGCTCTGTCCGAAGCCTCGCACAGCCCTAATGAATAGCAAGGTGAATGCTGATATATCTGTACTGAACAACAACAAAATGATAAAACCTATACAAAGAATGTGAGCCCATTTAATGGGACCATTTTATCTATATCCCCATCAGGTGAAAATTAGCCTAGCTCCATTGTTATCAGTGGAACTACTCTAATTTATACTTCTGCTCAGAGGAGCTTTGGATCCAAAGTTTTGTCAAAATCTTTGTAATAATTTTGTAAAACAAAGTAGAAAGCAAACTAAAAGTGACCTATTGAGCATCCTGATGCATTGTAGAAATAGAGCAAGTAGGTAATAAATGTAAGTATGTTAATATTTTTTTTTATGATACTATACTGCAAGTTGTTTTAAGTTAGTATACTGCTTTGGCTCCATGGATATTTGAAGACATACAGGAGCTGAAGACCTCTTGTTATAAATGTGCCATTTACATTTTTTTAATCCTTCCTGAATCATTAATGATTTTTTAAAATCATAGTAGAAAATGAACTATTCCATTA
>NW_017728992.1:173508521-173514716 GCF_001723915.1 Gavialis gangeticus
TTTCCTGACTCTGGAGGTCCATGAGCCAACCAAAGGTAATGCTATTCCATTAATTTCCATTATCCAACAGATATATATGCTGGTGAATTTTGGTAGTATGTTTGCCAAGGAGGAGAAGAGGTTTTGGATCTTGTTCACTCAGTTGCCTTCTCTTCATCTTATGCTCATCCAAGAAGTAAGCAACAAATGGTTGGTGCCATTTTCTTACCAGATATGCTATATTTGATTCTGCATTTTGGAAATGTTCTTTTAACTTAAATCACTGCTGCTGCTGTGGTACAAATGTAATGGGTTCCTTCTATTGGAATCACCACCTTCTGGAGGTGTTTGCCATGTTAACTAATACAATCTGTCTGCTTTTGCTGGGCCTGATGATATGTTTCTATTTCTTACATTTGAATATTAAGTATGAAAAGTAAAAGGTAGAGTTGCTTGGCACAAGAACTTGTGGGGAGTCTTACCTGTTGAGCTAGCTTTTTTCCCTAAGGAAAAATAACACTGCTGTCACACATAAGCCTGAAAGGTACATATCATGGGGATATAATTGATTGTAGAATGAAAAGGGGTGGAGGTCATTTCCCCTTTTCTGTGCAGCATAAATTAACTTTCATGTGTGTAGGCATATTTACAGTCCACTAGATATAGTTGATTCTTCCCAGTTCATTTATGAATTAATTGTCTGGTCAATTTCTTGGAAACTTACTCTAGTCCCAGCCTGCCCACTTCAGAAACTTTTTGTGCTAGTGTTTTAGATCCCTATGATTTTACCCCCTTCTGCTCATAAAACAAAAACAAAATTCTTGTTTATCACATCAAGTCTACTAATTACTTTTCCTTTCTTGTGTGTTATACTTGCAGTCCCAGTATGTTCAAGGATGCTGATACTCAAATTCAGGCCATGGCATTTGCATTTTTCAAAGTGAGAATGTTCTTTCTTTTACTATCATACTTTCTCAAGTTTTCATGCAGTTTAAATTACCCTGGGCACCCACTTTGCTCTCATTGAAATAAATGAGGTCTAGATTGTTACTTTACCCATGGAGCCATACTATCCAGGCAGAATACTGTGCTTGGGACTGCATTGTGCACATGCATGTGTCTAGAATAGATTGCCTCTACTGCTGTGTAGTCCTTTTGATCTGGATGAGTAATTTCAAGTCAAGGCAGAAACCCGTTGCTAAGACATTGTGGAAAAAAAATAATAATGCTGCTGTCAGACCATAGCTGTTCTGTGGATAAACAGACTATTTTAGACTCTATGGATATTAGTATGTCACTTTTCATGAACACTACATGAAAAATAAATAAGTAACTTAGAGAAATGAAGACAAGGAGAAAGAGGTTAAAGCTCTATCAGGGAAAGCTTAATATAAAGGAGAAAAATGTAACCACTGTTTCAGCAGTAAAACAATGGGATAAGCTTGCAAGCATGGCTGTAAAATTTCCATTTCTGAAGTTCCTAGGCACTTAAGGATATGTATGCATTACCTTCCATTTGAGCATATGAGGACTGAGACACATCCACTCTGACTTGTTCCTGTTTATTACAGTGTATGACAAAGCCTGAAAATTAGGGACCATATCTAATTTAGTGTGACACTAGGCATATGCTGTAGGCTGGAGCTGTAGTTTAACCAATGCTATTTTTAAAGCAATGCTATGTAGCCGAGTTCCCAAAATAATAATTTCTTAACATTTAAGATGCCTGTAATTCCTGTTAATTTGTTTTGTAACAGTAGTAGGTTTTGTGGTGAAATGAAGCATAGATTGATGTTTGGTTTGTGTAAAATATTACAGGTTGAAAGCAGAAGCTCTGGAGATTCACATTTATTTAACTTTCGAGGTGAAGAAACAGCTACAAGGAAAACACCATGAGATTCCTGATCATATGAAGAAACATCTGACTAAAGGAGTTGATTTAGAGGTGTAACATGAAATTTTGGCACTGTGGATGGTGCAAGTTCAGGGTGGAGGGACACATGCAGGGAGGGAAGCAAACACATCAGTGTTGTGTGTTCCCTAGGGGCTGCTCTTCTGGGGCCTGAATCTGCACCCAGAGCTGGTGCATCACCTACCACCCAAAATGTGTTACTGAGTTCTTCAGCCAAGATAATCATTTAAGAATCTATGATTTTAGTTCTCTAGTAAGGCTGTGAAAAACAGCACTATTTCGTTTCAATTTCTCTTTTGCCAGTTTGAGGGGACAGTGTTTCATTTTAGGTTTCATTTCATTTTGAAAGCACTGTACCGTTTTGTTTCATCGAAACTGTTTTGCTGTTTCGATGCTGTTTTGACATTTTGCCCATAGGCTATAATGGAGAAACATGAAACTGTCTATAACTTGTCATTTTTTTGGCAGATTTGGATGAAAAGAGAAAGGGTGGTAATGCCTTCTGAGGGCACGAAACCTTTTGAGTTTCAAGGAGATAGGTGCAGGAGTTTCTGGGAAACTGCACCACAAATCTTGAAAGCAAAACTTCTGTCACTTGTAAGTGTGAAGGTACAGGGTGGGTGAAAACAGAAGATTTGGTAAAACCTGCTGAGGACATGAAGCCTGCCAGGTTTCAAGGAGGTAAGTGCAGGGGTTTATGAGAAACTGCACCTCAAGCTGCTGACAATCAAAACTCATGTCACGTGTGTGTGTTAAGGAACAGCAGGGTGAAAACTGCGAAGATGGTAGCACCTGCTGAGGCCATGAAGCCTTCCAGCTTCCAAGGATATAGGTTCAGGGGTTTCTGGGAAACTGCAACTCAGGCTGCTGAGAAGCAAAATTCGTGACACAGTTGAGTGATCCTGTGTGTGCGTTAAGGCACATCATGACTGGCTCTGGGGCCTCTACACAACATGGTAGTGTGCCCCAATGAGGTCTCCTCCTCCCCTACAGCCTCAGTTCAGTCCACCACTTTAAATAACAACAGGTAAAATAATAAGTTAGTGAGGAGCAGCACAGTAGCACTAGCAGCATCTCAGGCAGCCAAATTGTGACAGAGCCTTTCTTTCCTCTTCTGCAAGAGCTTCTTCTCCAGCATGTGTGTTAAAGTGCGCCCTCACTATGTCCTCCCCACCCCCTTCCCTCTCCCTCTCCTTATTTCTGTTTCCCTGCAGGCAAGCCCAGCTTGAGCTTCAAAACTTGAAACTTTTTGAAACATTTTGACTGCCCTGGTTTAATTTCAAGGCTGTTTCAAAGCCCTTCATTTCATTTCAATTTAGCTGTTTTAAGCTCAAAACGAAGCAAAACGAAACAGTCAGTGAAATTTTGCACAGCCCTATTATCTAGATTTTGTGCTTTCTCTGTTCTTTATTAGGTAGACTGTCATTTTATCTTTGTAAAACAAAAGGGTCAAACTTAAACTCCTCAATTTGGATCGAATTGCCAAGGGATACTTCAGAAGTGCCCCAGATGAAAAGCCTGAGAGTAGCTTTGGAGTGTGACTGACTCTCATTAATCTAGCTACACTGGTTCTGACCTTGGGCACACTATGAATGGGAATGAGGGAGTAGGGTGTGCTCCTTGACAGCACTCTTGAGCTCAGAACAGAGCTAGTGTATATGTGTACCCTAAATTTCCACTGGTGGAAAAGCACAAAATAGCCTAAATCCAGATGCCAACACATGTTTGGGAGGTGGGAGATCTGACTTTAAGTCTCTTCTACAAATCAGGGAGAGTGAGGATTTGAAAACAGATCTCTCTCTTTTCAAAAGGTGCTTTAGCCATTGGATGTTTTTTTTTTCTTGGACAGAGCTGACCTGGCCTAGGCATTTTAGTCCAAAAAAGAAAAAGTATGGCTGACAATCCAAAGTAAAGATAAGCACCTAACCATTTTTGAGGGCACAGTACTTAAGACTTAAGCATTACAACACCTTGTTCCCTTTTGTGGAGTTAGCTTTAGGGTCGCTCAGAATGCCTATGGCAGAATAGAGGCTAGGTTCTTTAATTCCCAGTTTGGCAGCATAACTATTGAACTTAATCTTAACTATCATCATACACCACTTGTAGGCACTTACTAATTTTATGACTGCCACAATTCATGAAGAAAGATTTAGAAGGGGAGCCAGTCAGAATGGAATCAAGGTCTTCATTTGCTTGAGAGAGAACATTTAAGTGATCGATGGAGGCTGAGATCCCATTGCTTTCCCTGTAGCAGGGTTGTATTGAAAATGTGTGTGTGTGCATATGTTAGGAAGCTGCTAGTATGGGCACTTGGAAACATGATTAAATTGGCCTTTTAAGTGGTTTAATTGTCCTTGTTTTAATGGTGTCACTATTTACACTTGTGCCAGTGTATTTCCTTCTAATTTTGTCACACTGTACACATGCAGTGGCATATTTCACTTCAAGGGACTTTGTTACATAGCAAGGTAAAACATATCCAATGTATTTTAGTTTGCTACGTAAATTGAAGCAATACATCTGGAGAAGGTAGCAGAGACTGTGCCTAGGGCACTAGAAACCCAGGTATGCTCAGGAAACCACCATCCCTTTCACCTTCTCTGGTTGCCACCACACCAAGCTGCAGTTCTGGCACATTCCTGCACTGCCTCAGGGGCAAGCCAGCCCATTCCCAGGTGGTCCCAGCTGGTGGGTAAGTAACTGATATGGTCCATGGGGTCCACCAAGCCAAAGCTTCCTTGAACACACCCAGGCTTCCAGTTCCCTGTGCACCGTCGCATAGGCCAGGTGCTGCCTGTGAACTTGGGCAGCACCTGCCTGCTAGTACCCCACCTGGGCATCCTCAGGGGGCACTCGCACCATGGAGGGAAGCACTAGGCCCTGCCCCCCCCCACCATAGTTCAGGGGCTGCACAATCTAGCAGCAACTCACATGGGCAAGTTCTGCTGAGGGGAAAAGAAAATGGTGAGGGACCCACCTATTTTCTTTCTGGCAGAGCCTACCCATCTCTCCCACAGCCACGGGGTGAGCTACCAGGGGCACCGAGCTTCAGGGGCCCCAGTCCTTCCCTCCATGGGGGCAGTGCGCACCAGCCAGCACCCACTCACTAGCAGCCTACCTGGGCAGCCTTAGGGGGTGCTGCCGCTGCAGAGGGCAGCACCGCACCCCCCCACACACACAGTTCAGGGGCTGCTCAGCCCACTGGCAACTTGCCCCCTGGCTGCAGGAGAGGTGAGCAGGTTCTGGGAGAAGAACAAAAGGATCAGGCCCCTTGTCGCTTTTTTCTTTTTTTTTTCTTAGCGGAGCCTGCCTGCATGAGCTGCTGCCAGGTCATGTAGCCCCGGAACTGTGGGGAGGGTTGGCCCTTCCCTCTACGGTGGCAGTGCCCCCTGGGACTACCTGGGTGGGGTGCTAGTAGGTGGGTGCTGTTTGAGGGGCACTACCACCATGGAGGGAAGGACTGGGCCCCCCTGCAGCTCAGGGCCCACTGACAGCTCATCCCCCAGCTATGGAAGAGGCAAGCAGGCTCTGGCGGTGGGGGCAAAGAAAAAGAATTGGACCCCTTACCACTTTTTTTTTTTTTCTGGCAGTCTGCACATATCCAAGGAGGGGTGAACTGCCAGTGGGTCATCACTGTTCCATAACAGTGGCGGAAGTCCCTAAATTGAAATGACACAATTAAAAACCCACCATTTCAATTTAGGGAGAGGTAAACCCCCGTCACATGTACAAGTGGCTTACAATATTTGGACAGCTAAAATTAAATCTTACCTAGAGAGGAAAATGGACCTATGACATTGGTGTTATGGAGAATGAAACAGAAAATGTTTTAAATTCTCTCGTACTTTAATTTTGGGAACTTTTACATCAAGGCAGCAGGCTGCTCAGACTTGCTTCCAAGGAAATAAGCCCTGCTTAACCCAAGCACTGTGAGTTGACCTTGGAAATGAGGTAGTGAGGACACTGTTCTCGAGGATGCTGGAAACTGTGGATTAATGTATGGCACCAGGTGTGCCTGTTAAAGTAGCTTCATCACCGTCTGAAAAGACTTATCAGAATGCCGATGACCAGTTTTGGAGCCTTCTCAATTCTTTTTGCTTGAAAAAAGTTTCTGCGTGGAATGGGTGTTGTCAACTACTTAGTTGAGATAAATGTATAGTTTCTGAATAAGGAAGAAGAAGTACAATTCAAAACTATAGAGTAAAATTGCAAAAATTATTATTTTACCTAGCACTGTTGAGGGGTGAAATATATGACTCCAGTCTCCCTTTTAAGTTCATGTTTCCCCTTTAGTTAATTATCTT
>NW_017728992.1:173519716-173521528 GCF_001723915.1 Gavialis gangeticus
TACAATTCAAAACTATAGAGTAAAATTGCAAAAATTATTATTTTACCTAGCACTGTTGAGGGGTGAAATATATGACTCCAGTCTCCCTTTTAAGTTCATGTTTCCCCTTTAGTTAATTAGCTTCTTTGATGGCCCAATTCTAAGTGATTTTTGTGGTATGCAGTACTATGTCCCTAGGGTTGAAGGTAGGAAGTCTGTGAAGGAACTGTAGAAGAACATGTTGTGCTATTTAGCTGTAGCTAGAAATGGTCATGGAATAAGGAGATCTTTTAAAATTTTTAGACCCAGAGTTGTTCCCAGTCACCAAAGACCTAGTGATCCACAACAGGAACATACAAGGAATATTCCTTTCTTTCATTTATTCTGTGTGTGTTGGAGTGGGGGGGATTACTTAAAATTATAGTCACTGTCTTGCCTTTCCTTTTTTTTGTCCTTCAGATATACTGGTGGCTTTTCTTGGGGGAGAGGGGGTTGGTTTTGTTTGTTTAGTGAGGTTTTTTGCTCTAAACTTTTAGTAAATAAGCATCCAATTTCATGGCTGTCATAAACAGCTAAGTTTCTCAGATGTGAAGTTTCTATGAAGTTAGTAGCTTTAACTCTGCATTTTACACATTTTACATGTACTCTTCATTTATGTATAATTGTACTACTACTTGTTAAGTATATATCTTCACTTTTCTCTTACATTAATATATAAGATAATAAGGTAAAATGCACTTTTAATATTTTACAATGTTTTCTGGAGATGTAGTGGGATGTTGATCTTTTTAGATCCTATCTTTTCTATTCTGAACTGCTTCTGCTTCTCTCAATCAGTCTTTTAAAACAATGCGAAGTGAATGCAAAACAGTAACATCCTGAGTTAATAACATTTTAGTCCCACTTCACACTGATACAGATGGCTATACAAGGTGAAAGGCAAGATTCACTCTACTGGCTTACCAGAGTGCCTTCCAGTCTTCAATTTGGTATTTGATTAGAGTCAGCTTCCAAATCATTTGAAATGCCAGGCATTTCTCATTCACCTCCTGCCGGTTCATCCTCTGTACCTGAGCTCCTGAGGCTGCAAAATCCACATTAATAGCTCTCTCTTCATACTCTTCATGTTCTTATAAATTCATATTTGTTTCCTTATGCACCATTTTCCTGTAGGGCGTAGGGGAGAAAGATCAAATATGGTGGTGGTGTTGCTAAAGGATAAATGTAATGAAAATATTGAATAATTAAAATTTATATTGTTCTAATGTCTTATCCTTCTGAGATAAAACATAATCGCCTTTGTTCTTTTATTTACAAAATCTTTTTTGAGATTTATTGATAAAAAGTTGTCAAACACAGAAATCTGTGGAACTACTTTGCTGAACTAATTTTTGCCCAGGTACAAACATTACACTTTTACTGGTGTAAGTGATCAGAAACTGGTCTATAGATTTGTCCTCCCCACCAAAAGGGGAATGTGCATTTTGTTTGCTACTAATCTAAAGTATGCCATTTATAGAAAACCACGTAATTCAGATAGATTCCGCCTATGGCTTTTTGAATGTCTGTACTTAGCCTATGGGCACCGGTAGAAGTGCAGCTCCCTGCTGTGACTCAGAACTCTTTGCAGGAAGTGTTCTGAGTTATAACAATCCCCCAGGCCAAACAGAAGTTCAGTTGGTTCCGGGTAGGGTTGCCAGCTCTGTTTGAATCTATTCCGGGAGGTAACACCAACATGCCTATGACACACAACATGAATGTGCCCGCATGTTTGCACCAGGAAGGCAAATGCACTTACTATTACATTTTAAAAATCCACTGGACTACTGTATA
>NW_017728992.1:173521615-173524851 GCF_001723915.1 Gavialis gangeticus
CTAATTCCTGGAGACTCTAGGGCAATCCTGGAGGGTTGGCAGCCCTAGTTCCAGGTGGGAGGGGAATCTAGTTCCTGGTTGTGAGCCTGCAGCCAGTTTCCAATAGCATTGGCCCCTCCTCCCTGACAGCCTGCCCTGTTTTGAGAAGGGGGGGGGGAAGGGGAAAAGAGAGAGCTCATTCTAGGGGTTCTCCAGCTAGTGCTGGTGTTTTGGAGCCACCTCAGGAGAAGGTGCTCCAGTATACCCACCCCACCCTCGAGCGGGGCTGAAAAGACCACAGATCAAACTCCCTCTTCTCCCTTTCCATTCTGAAAACAGGTCAGAGGCTGGCGGGCAGTGCAGACAGAACTTACAGAAGATGCTATGTTTCTAAATGTGGTCCTCAAGAAATTTAAGGAAGATTTTTACCCAATTGGTCATTTCTTAAGAAGTCTGTGGTCATGCACTTGTGTTTGGTCATGACTATAGACAATTTTCTGTGCCCAGATAGGGCAAAAATTGTCACTTCTGTTTGCATTTTTTGAGACTACAGATTTATAGATGACAGATTTATCCTGGTAGAATTAAAGACTGTGATTCTCCTTTATGGAAAAATATATTGCAGATTAACTTAGTGGGGTATACTGGGTCAGATCTGTACCCAGTGTCCAGTGTCCATCAACATCTTCAGAGAAAGTTGCAAGAAATTTTAAAATGAACAAATTATTACCCATGAATAAAGTTCATCTTTTGTTTTCCCCAGCTGGAGACTGGTTTGTGGCCTAACATTCTTTGTAATTATTTTTTACCAATTACCATTATAATGAACACATTTTTATTATTAAGATTTTTTCCAAATGCCTCTATATTTCAATATGATCTTGTGGAAATGAGTTCCCCAGATCATTTGGTGATATATAGTATTTTCTTTAATTAGGTTTATATTTACTACCTTTCAATTTTCTTGAATGCCTTTCAGACTTCAATTATGACAGACAATGAACAGACCTTCCTGAACTGAACTTGTGGCCCATCTGGTCTTAAAGAGGGACGATTCTCTATTGAGAGTAAGTCTATGCTAGAACTAGCTCTTGATTTAGTAACTTAAATACCAGATATCTATAATGAAAAATGAAATGTATGCAGTCTCAGCTAGACCTAGGAAGCACTTCTAAACCAAAATGATTTGGGAAGCCATACTATACAACATGCAACAGAAGAAGACATTTCATTTAAAAAATGTTGGCCCACTCCCACTTATGTTATACATCCAAACCCCTATGAAGTTAATGATTTAATTAGACATGCCAAAAACAAGTGTGCTCAGTCTGTGTGACAATAAAACAGACATTGATGTATTATTTTTAATAATTTTAACCTGATTGCTAAAATGCAAAGTTAAATGGTGAAGTTAATAAAAAATAATCACTTTTGGATTAAATAAGAATTACATTTCCTCTTTTAATTTCAACTTTGTCAAGAGAGAAAAGTAATGCTTTATAGCACGGAAACATGATCTATATTAAATCATACTAAAATAATATTACAAAGCCCACTTTAAATAATCCCAGGAAAATGTGATTTGATAGTAGTGTTTCAATATGATGAACACCTGAAATATTCATCCTATTGAGGGTCAGGTTTTGGCATCTTCACCTCCCACTGACTTCAATCAGTGGGAATCTGGGACCAGCGTCTGCAATATTATTGAGCCAATACTGTTGAGCCAATAGCTTGATATTGTTACATTTCTGGTAGTTTTATGTTTCTGAAGAGTTTCTGTATAGAGCACAAGATGTGAAGCCTGCTTAATCCACTGCTTTTTTTCAGTGACTTTGAAGTATTGTTGCCTGACCTTCATTTTGTTGTACCTGCTGAATTCTTTTCATAAGAACAGTTGGGCCTCATCTTCACACTTAATCCTAAACTTTTGAAGCCACAATACATTCTTTAGATTTAAATCTTTTTACTTGAAATCTAAGGTATTATTGAGTGAAATAACAGAAAGAATTAAAATTTGGGGTAGTGCTTTTCTCAAGATTAAAAGGACCTATTCTGGAGAGGCATCTCTGGGAAGGAAAGGGATTTATTAGTAACACTTTGATATAGGAATAACTTTGAAGTCCTCCCTTAAAAATAGAAAGGAGAAAAGAGGGAGGATTCACCAACCTGTCAGTAGTTCTAAGAAATAAGATGGTGGTATGTATAAGGGGCCAAATTTTGCTATCATGTCTACTAATGTGAATCCAAAGAAAGCATCAACTAATACAGATTATGGGTGAGATTCTAATCCTTGTTACATCTTTAATTCATGGAATAAATTCACAAACAAATTGGGACAAGGTTACCATCCCCCCCAAACTTATTCTTACTGACAATCTGCAAACTTTTTACAGACAACTATTTTTTTACATAATATGAAGAGAATACAAATCATAAAAAGATGTTATTTATTTGGCTTGTGCGAAGTGGCTAGTATTTATTTTGGATTTGGATTCGGCTGATTTGGAGGACAGTATTTGGATTCAGTGATTCAAATCATTGTCCCAAATCAGTTCAGTCCAATCTGATTCAGAGATTCAGCTGCTGCTGATTCAGCTGAATCTCTGAATCACACAGGCCCCATCCCCTGCCCGCTCTCAATGACTGCCCTGCCTGCCCCAGCTCCCAGTTCTTTGAATCCCCCCCCCCACTGGCTGCTGCTGAGCAAGGAGAGGCAATCCTCGCTGCCCCCCATTGCTCCACACCATGTGGGGGGCTCTGCCATGAGTTTCCAACCCCTGCCTGCTCTCCCAGCTCTCCCCCCATAGCTGCCTCGCCCATCTCAGCTCCCAGTCCTTTAAAAAAAAAAAAAGCTCCCACTCACTGGCTGCTGCCCAGGAGGGGATAATCCTCACTGTCCCACACTGTCCCGCTCTGCATGGGGGTCTCTGCACAAGCCCCCAGAATCCCCAAGGCTGCTGCAGCACCCGGTGAGCACAGGAGGGTTTTTGGGTTTTTTTCCTTAAAAGGGCCAGAGCTGGGGCAGGTGGGGCAGCCATGGAAGGGGACTGGGAAGGCAGGCAGGGGTTGGAGGGCTCATGGCAGAGCCATCCCACATGGCATGGAGCAGTGGGGGGGAGTGGGGATTGCCCCCCTGTCTGGCAGCAGCCAGTGAGTGGGAGCTTTTTTTTTTTAAAGGGCCAGGAGCTGGGGCTAGCTGGGGCAGCCATGGGGGGGGGTTGGGACAGTGGGTGGGGGTCAGAGGGTGCTCGGGG
>NW_017728992.1:173525029-173535412 GCF_001723915.1 Gavialis gangeticus
AGGCAGGGGATGGGGCCTGGCAAGGGGCCCCCCATAGTCCCCTCCTCCCACCTCCCCTCCTCTGCCCCCTACTTACCAGCTCTGAGTCTGGGTCCAGTTCCCTGCTGCAGCCAGCAGAGACTGCATGAATCACTGAAGCTCTTCAAATCTTTTGTGAATCAATTCAGAGAGCTTCTAATCAGTTCAGACCTTTTAATTTGTCCCCTGATTCAACTTGGATTTGGAGATTTTGCCACCGAATTGAGCCGATTCTGCTCCAAATTGAATCAGCACCTGAAAATTCACACAGCCCTATTATTTATATAGTACACAGGCATAAAAAACACATTAATCTCCTTCTCTTTACTGCCAGAAGAAAGTACTTTTAAAAATTCCCAGTATCATTAAATACAGCAATTTACAGTGGTTTCCATCACACCTGCATTCATGTTATCTTTTTATATAGCAAAACTCTTCTTTCAGCAGTGAGAACTAAAGCGTCCCTGCACAAAGGACAGAGGGAGTGGGAAAATCCAATGTAGAACCCACAGAGAGACAACTATCCCGCTTGCCTTACTCTGGTAATAACCTGCCTGACTGCATACTTTAGAAACAGCTTCAAGCACCTGCTGCTCTTCCTCAAATAAACTTCCTGTCTCAGTAAAGGCAGGGGTGTATTTTCTCCCACCCCCACCTATTCAATGTTTTATCTCTGCTAAATCACAGCACACTCCCCCAAGAAGAAGGATGAGGTGCTAAGGGTCTCCTGATTGCCCCTTCCCTTCTAGAATATGGGAAACGACCCCTAGTGGTGCTGAGAATAGGCTGTGAATAACTTTCTTTGCTACAGCTACTGCTCCTTGACCTGTTGCAACAGCAAAGAGCTTGATCCTCCTCTCCCCTCCCATTTGTTTCTGCAAACAAAAGGGAAAGCCTTGGAGAAGACTGGAGGGAGACGGTGGAATGTACAGGGGATGAGTGCACTCCACAATGCGGACAGGAGGGAGGAAAGAACTCAAGCATGGGATGGGGCATTCCAAGCCCCTGTGCTCAGGAGATGGTCCTTGCCAGCCAGGCCCACCCATGCCTGTCCTTCTACCCCAGAGGGCAAGCATGAAAGAATCCCCCATTCCACACACATAGTACTCAAAGTGTTTTTGTAAACCCCCACAGGTCCCAGTGGAAAGCAGCAGGGAGGGCATGGTTGCCAACCCTCTATCAATTTTACACACATCTAAATATTTTTACAGACTTGACAGACAGGCACTTTTAGCCATTTCTTTTATAGACTGTGGGGGGCTAGCAACCCTGCAACCCTGCACTAGGCCCAGTTGATGGAGGGCTAACAACTCTGGACTGGGGCTAAAATCTGTCCCTTTATTTTGAGCTTCTGCAAATAGTAAGATGGGAAAAATAAATTTTCCTATGTAAAAGTTAACATTAAAAAAAGAGGAAGAGGAAGAGGAAATAAAATGTTGAGGAGGAGGAGGACATAGGATATGAACAATGGAATATTGCCATTGAATTAACTTGCATTTGGTCTCACACCAGTTTTACACCAACTTCTGCATCATTGAAATATTCTTGACTTGTGCCCTTGCCACAGATGGAAATATATGGTTCTTTAATGTATCCTCAACTACTTCTTAAATATATAAAATATATGACATCCGCAAAAACTACTTCACGGTTAGGGCGGCTAGGAGCTGGAACCAACTTCCAAGGGAAGTGGTGCTGGCCCCTACCCTGGGGGTCTTTAAGAAGAGGCTGGATGCCTACCTGGCTGGACTCATTTGAGTCCCGTTTCTCTTTTTGGGGTTTTTTGTTGTTCTCCCGCCCTGGCGGGGGGTCGGGCTAGAAGATCTACTAGGTCCCTTCCGACCCTTAATCTATGAATCTATGAATCTATGAAAAAGGTGTGCATTGCATTAAAACTAAAGATGCACATGGATTTCACTATGGAACATGATCCTGGGCCAGATTCTTTACTGTCCTCACCTATGCTTGGTTCAGGGGAAAAGGACGGAATCAGGGAATCATGATTGCCAGATCTTAAAATTATTTTTGTCCAGATCCTGATTTAAATTAGGGCTACCTACAGTCACTTGGTTATGGTACCTGAATGGATTATATTCCAGGTGAGAATACAGCTGGAGGAGTAAGACACAAGTTCAGGATTCTATATTCCTACTACTCCATGCTTTTCACAGTAGATCTTTGATCCTCAGCATCATCAATTCCAGTGGTCAGTTGATTTATGTAGCATTTAGGAGCTTCCAAGCCCCTTTCTGCTTTCTTGACTGGTCTTAGAACTTGGCTTACGCAGGCCACCTATCCCTATGGATACCTTTTGAGCTGTATCAAATTTTCTGCCTAAATTTAGGAATTCTCTTAATAGGAAGATTAATGGCCACACTTAAAAACCCCACTGATTTCCAAAAGAAGTCCTCAGTGTTTGGCACTTTGAATATCTGTCTTTCTTTTAAGGGATTAAATATTAACCTTAAACCCTGACTCTAGTCACTCATTTTTTAACAAGCATAGAACTGGACTACTGGGGTATAATGTCTAGTGTATTGGGAAATGGTGTTATAAGAGAAAGAAGATTCCTTTATTTGCATATTAATTTCAAAGAGAAGACCCAAATCATACATTCAGAAACTGACAAAAACTTGTAGTGATCATTTGAAGAACAGCTTGTATTCAAATTATAGATAAAAAGTACTTAAAATATATTTCTGAATTATATCAGGATACTTTCCAGTTCACAAACTCGAGCATTTTTAACATTACTTCTGAGTTTCCCTTCCACAATATATTTTGATGGAATACTTCAAACTGTGGTGGTGATGGATCCCAAGTCTCAAATAAGAGGAGTTTAGTTTTTACTGCTAAATGCCACTACACAACTGTATCATAGCATAGTAATCTTCTTGAGACCTGCTATAAAAACAGTGACATAATCTCACTTCATATAGTATAATGTGATACTATTTAATGAGAAGCAATTTCATTTTCAGAAGGTATGACCTGGGGTATGATCTACTAAGGTATGATCTACTAAGAAGTAGAACTTAGATTGGAGCCATATCTGATTTTTGTACAAAATAAACAGCAGGTGGGAGGAATTATTGGGGGGGGGGGGGTTATACATGTTTTGCTTGTCCTAATTAAAAAAAAATTATGATTGGACATAGTCTGAGTTATTCTTCATAGTAGGTACTCCATTAAGAGTGGGCAAACATCAACACATTTCAAAAATATGTTTGGTTAAAAAAATCCAAGAGTTCAGGTATTTTCAAAGAACAAAAAATTCTGTATCTTTTTGCCTGTAGAATTGGTTCATAAATGCAACATAAACAGAGTGGCATTTCTGGACAATCAAAGAATCATAGCAAATTAGGTTTGGAAGATACCTCTGGTGGTTATCTTGTCCAGCCCCCTGCTCAAAGCAGGACCAGCTGCAACTGTATGAATCCAGCCAAAGCTGTCTAGCCTGGTATGAAAAAACTCCAAGAATGGAGATTCTACAACCTCTTTGGGTAGCCTGATCCAGTGCTTTACTACCCTCCTAGTGAAAAAAGTTTTTTCCTAATATCTAACCAAAATTTCGCTTGATGCAACTTGAGACCATTGCTCTTTGTTTTGTCATCTTCCACCAGATCAATACACAATAGTTAATAAGCAAGGATTATCACCTACGAAACCACAGACTAAGGAGAGGAAAGAATCGATACAGAGCTGGGAACTGCTTCTGCCCCAAGACAGAGACAGTCAGTTGCACAAGCACCCATGTCATGAGTTTTGCCTGTCAGCAGCTAGGGGTGCAGGGCCCCAGAACCCAGAAGCCCCTGCACCTATCTCCTTGAAAGCTGGCAGGCTTTGTGGCCTCAGAAGGGGCTAGCAGACCTGCAGCTTTTACCCTCCTGCACCTTAACACACAGTGTCAGCCATGTCACGGGTTTTGTTCATCTGCTGCTTAAGGTAGTTTCCCCCAAACCCCTGCACCTATCTCCTTGAAACTTGGCAGGCTTCATGCCCTCAGAAGGGGCTACCATTTCTGCAAGTTCCATCAAAAACAAGCTAGAAATGACAGCATTATAGACTGTTTTGTCCTTCCCCATTATATCCTATGGGTGAAACGTCGAAACAGTTTCACCGTTTCCACTCTCTTTCAACGGAACAAAATGGAACAGCTGTTTTGAATCAAAACAAAATTCAAAATGAAACTCTGCTCTGTTGAAATGTCAAAACACTGGTTGAAATGGAACACTGCCATTTTGCACAATCTTATTGAACACCTTCCTGGGGTTATTTGACCCGAGGAGTCTTTCCTGTCCAGAGCTGGGGGGCTGGACTTGATGATCTTATGAGGTCTCTTCCAGCTCTAAACTTCTGTGAATTTGTGAATCTGTTCCATGACAGAATTTCATTGAAGTGCCTTTTGTATAAGTCCTGGTTCCCCTCCTCGTGAAATATTTCAGATTTGAGATTGTGAGAGCCAGCAAAATTATATAGACATTCGAACCACAGCTAATGGTAAACTTGTGTACACCCATCTACATGGTGTGTATTCAGCATGTTAAATTAACATCAGAAAATGTGTGTGAATTAAAAGGTGATGGACATTTTTATGACTAATGAAAAGATATATAGCTTTATAGAGTAAAGCAGATATCATATCAATATTTCAAAGCCTCAGCTGATTGTAACAGTGGCAGGAAGGTACTTTCTCATTATACTTTCTCATGAACACCATTGCCCAATTGGTAGAGTGTATTATGAATGCAAAGTTCACTTTCCTCAAATGTTTTAGGTATTCAGTGCCCAAGGTACAATTATGAACTGTTTACCCTTTTTGGCAGATCTTACGTGCTTCATCTGTGATGGTCTGAACTTTGTGAGTTAAGTTTTTGCTGTTTTTCATACAGTTTTACAATTTCCTAATAAGCAATCACAAATGCAGGCATACACAATGTAACATTTGGCCAACCATGTATTTAAGCCAAATTGAGCAAAGGAAATAGATATGTTAGAATATACAAGGTACTACATAAGTGCCATTTTGTATAAAAAGAGTAACCACAGCAAGGGACCTACAAATTGCCTTTTGTGATGCCAAACAGCTGCTTCATTCATACTGCTGTTGCTAGACTGCTTTATGAATTAGGCATAAACCATAAAAATAAAATATGCTTCACAGCAGGGGGGGAAAACCCCCACAAAAATATTATTGTTATAATATAATAATAATAAATATTTCATCTAAGGCTGAAATTATCTTCCATGAAATATATCAAGTTAAAAAAATTCTTAATAAAAACATATTAACACATGTACAAAAATATATTGTCTTTATATTTCTAACCAAGCATTGTATTCTAGTGACTTCTATTGATAAAGATCTATTAACAAAACCTGATGTTGCTAGGAGCTATGAATCAGACCTGAATGCAAACAGGGAATTCATTTGTAAAACCATTACTGGAGATGTATCCCTGATCTCAATTAACTATCAACTGAAGTCAGATACTCTAATGTGATTCATTTTAACATAACAAGAGTAAATAGTTTTGCCACACAGAACAAACTGATTATTTCAGAAGCAGCGCAAGCCTTACTTAAAATGTCAGCTAGATTATGAATTCATGCTAAATGAGTTAATGAAAAGATTAATATCTGTGACAACAGTGTTTCCAGATATATCTCCTTATTATTTCTAAAAAGGAAGCTCTCATCTTTTTCTGTAACTAATGAAAGTTTTCTTTGAAATCCTAATTCTCTGTTCTACTTGAAACTAATTGATAGGTTGGCAGTTTCACTCCATTTTTCCAAGGTTAAAAAAAAATCCAAAAACTAATCTCTTTCCGACCATGATTGTTTTGGGTTTTTTTTTTTAACTCTCCTATATGAAAGTCTGTGCAGTAAAATGTTGGATTATATTTTTGAAATACTGTGTACTAAGTGCAATATTTTATCCTAAAAGTCTCACACAGGCACACATTTATTTATGGTATTTAGAACATGGACCTGCAAAGTACTGAGGACTGTGGCCCAAAGGTAAAAACATTATTATCCTTGTGTTTATCTTGCAACACATGAGTAACTTCATTGATTTTAAAATACCGGGGGGGGACTCTTTTTTGTTTTTCTTTCTTCTTCTTTAACTGGATTGTACCTCTAATGGATCATCCTCTTTTTGCTTTTTCCTTAGTCTTTTACTCTTGTTCTGTCCCCATAGCCTGCATCTAGATTTATAATAAATAAAGTAACACTTCTTGCTGTTAGCCTTTCTTGAAAGATTGTTTGATTAGATAAACATCCCGCCCATTAGTGATACACATTTTTAAACTTGTCTTCTGAATTCTTACTTTTGGACAGTAAAAGTGCTAAAGTTCAGTCATTTCAGCTTGGTACACTTGCTGGTACCTTGCTTGTAATAAAAATGTTTCTCAATGTCAGGAAAAAAATACAGATTTGAAGCACAGTGTATAATTGTACATAAAGAGCTAATTGATTTAGGCCAGGGGCAGGCAATTATTTGGGCACACGGGCCACATAAGCAGGTCTGGGGAAGTGCAGTCAGCACCTGCCCACCTAAACAGCCCAGATCCTGTGTTTCCTGTAGCTCCTCCCCACCACCACCACCAGTGCCCAGCAGCATCTGAGCACACAGCCCCGGCCTTGGCCTACCCCACACCTGATCTGGACACACCCCAACTGAAGCAGAATAGGTCTAAACCAGCTGGGAGACACGTGCACAGTCCTGAACCTGGGCCACCCTGCACCTGCTCTGGACCAGCCTGTCCGTACTGAGCGGTGGTAGCAATGGCATTGGCCAGGCAGAAGCTAGGCATAGGGGAAAAGCAGCCATATCCTTCCACTGCCATGGCTACCCTCATGGCTGGCTCAAAAGTGGCACAAGTGGCGGTAGTGATGGCAGTGGAAAGAAATCACAGGGCAGCCCAGGCACATGTTCTGAGTGGCCTCAGCAAGAAGGCAGCAGCAGAAAGGCAGCTTTTATCCAATGCATTTCCCCCATACCCAGCTTCTACCCAGCCACCACTGCAGCCACCCCCAGTTATTGTGGGCAGGCATTCTGGAGCAGGCACGGGGTCAGTCAGGATCAGGGTTGTATGTGTGGGTCCCAGCTAGTCAGGAGCTGGTTCACTCTGGTCTAGCCAGGGCTGTGCATGCAGGTTCCCACCAGTATCATGCAGCTGGGGCCAGCAGCACCACGACCTGGGCTGCCTAAAAAAGTAGTCCACCTACATTGCTGCTGTGTGCCTGGGGGCAGCAGGACATGTGCCACAGGCCAGACATCCTGCCTAGGCCAGGTGGTATTGTGGGACTCATGCAAAGTCCCTCCATGGTCTGGATCTGGAGCATGGACTGTATTTTGCCCACCTTGATTTAGGCACTTATGAAAATTCTTCTAATGGAACACTTTGTTTGGTGACACAAGACAAACTTGTTAGTGATGTAAATCGAAGTGGTTTAATAACAGTTTCAAAGTCCACCTTCTCCTGTATTGTGTACAGTTCCTGCCAATATGTGGATGAAATTAATATGAACAACATGTAATAAAAAAGTATGCAATTTGTTTCACCACTATCATAATATCAGTAATAGGTCTGTTACTGACCAGAGTTCATCTATGTACATTTTATATGTGTACGGAAGTGGTAAGGCTTTTAATATATATATATATAATGTATTTAAAGCTTTACCACTTCTGTCTGTCTGCCTGTAATGCTCCAGGCCAGCTGTGCATGAGTGTCCCAGAACCTTAGGACAGACAGACAGATGGAGGCAGAGGTGGGGACTGAGGTGGGAGGGGCCAGACTGTGCTCCCTGCTGCAGGGCACAGGGACCAGTCATGCAGGGGCGTGGCTTACCACAGTGGGGGTGTGGCTTGTGACCGTGGGGGGCATGGCGCGCAGCCATTCAGGGGGGCATGGAGCATGGCCATGCAGGTGAGAGGCATGATCCGCTGCTGCAGGGTTCTGCGAGGGCAGTGGGGCATGGGCAGCACCCACTGAATGCAGCACACAGCCATGGGGCGGGGCATGTCCCCCTGCCGGCTTCCTGCACAGCACCCTACAGCCATGTGCTACACCCCTGCAGTAGGGTCACGCGTCCCTACTGTTAGCCAGTGGCTTGTCTTGGTTGCTGTTTTTGACAGTTGCAAGCATCAGAAAATTAAGAGGCTAAACATGAAATAAAATGATTCAGCTATAAAAGGAAAAGCGAAAAGCTTCAATAGTTATGGGATAACCTGTCCACAGAGAAAGTTTTCTTCTTGATCTTCAGTAATTAGACAGTGGCTTAAACCCCTGATTCATGCTATTTACATCCCTTCCAGAAGTCTTATTTATATGTATTTTTCACCAGTCACCATCATAATGCTACCTATTCTGAATACTCATATTGGCTCCATGGAAACTAGACACAGTAGGTACTCATGAAAAATATTTTCTTTTATTCAACAACCTTCTTTTTTCCATCTTTCTTTTTTTTTTAAATATATTTCTATTAATTTTCCCTAATGTGGTATGAAAAGCACTTATGCAGGATGGAAAAACATTAATATGTTATACTACGATATGAATAGGCCTATTAGTGTTATTTCCCAGTACAATAAAAAGTTACTAACACAGTGTGAATCTTCCCTTTTAGCTTTTTAAAGCCATTTTAAATTTACTTACGGGGAAACAATTAGAAGCCACTAAGATAACTTTGTATTTGTGTCTGTCACCATTTGTCCCATGACTGTTCGTTGTACCGCTTTAGTGATATATTTGCACAGAGCAGCCATCATTTATCTTCTGTCTTCATATTTGCCTCTCTTATTTTATAATGACCATGTTTGGGATCCTTGCATGGCCTGAATCTACCTGTCTCCCTCTGTTCCACAAACAAAAAAATTATATAGGGTACAAATATTTTTTTTTACCTTTTTTAAACTTCCCCATGTGCTATGCCAATATGTGTCACTGCAATCCACAGTGGCAAGTCTGATTAATGGGATTTAACATGTAATATCTTGTTTGGAGATTATAGAAAGCAGCATTGCTCAGAACAATGTGTATCTGACCTGGCATATGTGTAACCAGGAAGATCTGCAGGCCATACAGACAAGATGCATGCATGCATTTCATTCCTTTTGCACAGGAGCAAAACTCATCAGGAAGAGGAACACAGTTTGCCCTGTCCTACTCTTCTTCAAAGGAACAGAGCTCTTCCCATGGTCTCTGATGACCATCTTTTTTTTCATGATAGAAATGGAAATTTGTTCATTCTGGGGCTGTATCACAGAATCATAGAAAATTGGGTTAAAAGGGGTGTCAGAAAGTCATCTAGTCCAACCCCCTGCTCAAAGCAGGACCACCCCCCATTTTGTGTGGGTTGAATTTACTTAAAAAAAATGAGAAGGGTATTTGAAGTTGCTAGGAAGACTTCTGGATTGCAATAATGGGCACATTTTCAAAAGCAAGTGAAAGCTGTAGGTGCAAGAAGAGATTTACTAAAAAAATGGCACACACAAGAACTTGTTACAAAATATGTTACAGAACTTGTTACAGACTTTCGAAGTGCAGGGTTTGCTCGAAGAGTGGATGTATTCAAAATTCTTATGATTCTTTTTAATCAAATTTAACTGTAATGTTTTTAATCAGTGGGTTTGATGAGAGAGGGGAATACTTATAGCAAGGAGATATTGGTTCCGTTGTATGAACCCTCTTCATTACTGCTGTGACTTCTGTGAAAACATCCATTTATTCCATATGTCCATGTGGCTCTGTTTGAGGCATAAACTGAGATCTGTCTTCCCAATTCAAACTTATATAACATATATGCAATAATTTTGGGGGTTCTGTTCTAGTTTCTGGACTGTAGTAAAAAGCATGGGGTTATGTGTGTACCATTTGCCACAGGTTGTGCCTATTGTGGTTTGCTGAGCCATTACTTGTTTAACAATTTCGTTGCCTCCGTCTTCATAAGTAGGGACCAGAATAGCCACCTTCCTGCTGGGCCCCCCTCGGGCCCCGGGGAAGGCACACCTGAGCCAAGGGTTAGCGAGGATTTAGTTGGGGAGCTTCTGGAGGGGCTGGACGTATTCAAGTCAGCTGGTCCAGATGATCTCCACCCTAGAGTTCTAAAGGAATTGGCTGAGGTCATTGCAAGACCCCTGGCACAGCTTTATGAGCACTCGTGGTGCTCTGGAGTGGTGCCGGAGGACTGGAAGAGGGCCAGCGTGGTTCCCATCTTCAAAAAAGGGAGGAAGGAAGACCCGGGAAACTATAGGCCAGTTAGTCTTACCTCGATCCTAGGCAACCTGTTTGAGAAAATTATTCTGGCACACATCCAGGAGGGGCCAGCAGGGGACTGCATGCTTAGGGGCAA
>NW_017728992.1:173536279-173537255 GCF_001723915.1 Gavialis gangeticus
GACTAGATGATCTGCTCAAGTCCCTTCCGACCCTAGAAACTATAAAACTATGAAACTTACAACCCACCCAACTTACCACCTTCCTGTTTTCTTGGGCATCTGGACTCCTTCCAGGCCTATCTCTTCCAGGTAGTGTAACAATTATGTTTCTCTTGTTTTTAGGGCCGTTGCACAAAATGGAGAGAGAACAGAAAAAAAGCTAAATTGATTAGTTTCTCTGAAAACATTTTTATATCCTGATGATAGATTAGGCACTAAGGACTGAAGCTGTCTATGGTTATAAAAGCTAAACTTTCCCCATGTTCCTTGTTGTCCGTCAGCATCAGTTTAAGAAGCCCCTTTGTTAACTCCAAGAATACCTGCCCTAGTTTTGGTGCATTATATAAGGCCAACATTACTGACTGTTGCAAAAAGGGTCGGTGCTAAATCTTTGCATTCCAAAGTAATCTAGAAAACATCTATACCTTCACTTGATACAACCAGTGCCTTCTCAAACAGTCACTGTACATTTTATTGCTGGCTTTTTGAGAGGAAGTCCTACTTCCATACTGGCTAATGTAGGGTGACAGTATTTTTAAAGTCTCAAAACAGGACACTGCACTTTCCCACTTTTCTGTGTCTTTCCCCCAGCTAATCTTTGCCAAATCTTTCTATGAGCTCTGGTCTTAGTTGAGTGCACCAGACAATGCAGAGTGAGAGAGTGGGGGAAAGAAGGGAATGAAACAAGCCCATTTTCACTAGGACAGTCTCGTTTTAAACACCTGTCCAGGACATTGCACTGAAAATGTTACTGAACTGAATCTACAATATCAGGGAACTAAAAAATGTTTAAACTGGGGGAAAGTAAGCTCTTGTAATCCAAATGTTTTTTGGATTTTTTTTTCTCCAAGGAAGAATAGACTTTAACAAGTGTAAAGAGAATGGCATTCAGACATTAGTCACAAAGAATCCCCCCCCCCCCCCCCCCCCCCCCCCC
>NW_017728992.1:173537398-173558832 GCF_001723915.1 Gavialis gangeticus
CGCACTTACCAAAATAACCAAACTTAAAAAGAAAATTTCTCTCCTCCATCATATTTTTCTGGGATGGATAGATAAGGTTTGTAGAAGGTGGAGTTTGAAAAAAGAAAAATAGAAGAGCAGTCCAAAAAAATAAGGAAAAATTAAAAAAGCTATCCTTGAAAACTCAACTTTGTCTTTCCTCATTCTATTCTTTCTGCTGTAAATAATGTGAATGACAAAGTAAAAATGAATGTCTCTCTTAACCATTGCTTTGCAGAAATTCATTAAATATTGCCTCTGTATCCCTATTCCACTTTTGTTAACAACAACAACAACAACAATAATAATAATAATAATACTGTAAGAGGCAAACAAAAATAGGTCAGTTTCTAATTGGAGATGCCACTGAAGAAAATTGTATTTGTAGGAGAGCCTGAGCATATGTTTTCCAGGAAATGTCTAAGTCATTGTGACTGTAGATACTCTTCCCTGATAGTCATGTGATTATAAGCTAGTTTCTGGGAAATGGAGTTGAAGTACTGACATAGAGTAGGGCAGGGCCTTAAAATACATGGACTGAATATAAAGAAAAAATGTTTGAAATTACATGTAGAAGATTAGCTAAATATCACTGAAAGCTGATTTTAAAGTAGGACATAAAGCTTCACAGAAAGGGAAAGATTCATGTTGTTTTGCTCCAGTTTGTATCCACTAGAAAGAAAATCAACAATGCTGTTACAACAGTATATGATATATGTTTCTTTTCATACTGATGATCAATCTAGCAGCTGACTAGCATATGTGAGTAAAAATCAAGGTAATGTGGAAACTTGTGTTGACACTTCATCCATAATGTACTACCTACAGGGAAAACACCATCTGCAATTGGAAAAGGACACAATAGCTCAGTCCAGCACTAAATAGTTAGAGTAATGGATTAAATATGAAGAAGAAAAAGGTAGCAATGGATAACTCTGAGTACTTCAGACATTTTGCATACCTGCAAACCTCAGGCTCAACTTGTGTCATCTATGGGGAGTGTATAACACATGATTAAGAGGAAAAGCTGGAGAAGGGCTAGAGGAATAATTGAGAGAGACAACTGAATATTTTTTAAACAGCCAGGCAAAAAGCCTGGATATACTACGAATGTAGGATGGGACAAATTAAATAAATTCAATAAACAAGAAAACACATTTTAAAAAATGAAATCCTTTAAGTGGTATTGCTTTCTTAACAAAAAAAAAAAAAACCCTTTAAGGGGTTTTGCTTTTTTAAAAAAAAAAATCCTTTAAGGGGTTTTGCTTTTTTAAAAAAAAAAATCCTTTAAGGGGTTTTGCTTTTTTAAAAAAAAAAACCCTTTAAAGGGTTTTTTTTTTTAAAATGGGTTTTTTTTTTTTAAAAAAAAAAAAAAAAAAAGTATTGGTTCTCCTGAAAATAGTCACTTCTGAACTGGAAATGTGTCTAAAATTGAAGTTATTAAAGTATAGTAAAATACTTAAAGCTACTAAACTATATTAAACTTATTTTCTAGCTTTTTTTGCACCACTTTAAGATCTAAAAATCAAGCCATATATTGCAGGTAAGAGTGTTTAAGAATCAACATTATGTATCTTGTGTGTGTATAATATCACAAAACAACTTAAGCAGGAAGAGGACAAGTTAAGAAGGAACTTTGAACTTCAACTTTTGGTTAAAAACATTGCTACAATATTTTCTATTAGTGTCCCAAAGGACTGTATAACCACGTTTATGAAATGGACTGCTTTGAAATGGACTGTATAACCACGTTTATGAAATGTTCCTACTACAGGAACTACAGTATTTTTAAAAGGATAAATCTTTACTTCATGATATCAGACTATTGATTTTACATGGAACTTCCTTGGATCTTTTTACCTGTCTTTTCAAATAAAAGAGTAAGGGAATAAAAACAGAAAAAAAATGTTCATTTCACCTGTGTTCCATCATCTGGAATTATGTGACTCACCACCTCCTGAAAGATGATACCCTTAACTGTGGCCTCTTGAACTCTGTTCTCATTAATGAAGGCCCAATGATTACCTAGGATAATATATACATTAATCTGTTTGACAGTATTCTAATTGAAATCTGATTAAACAGCAGTCATTAACATTCACTACCAGTTGATTATATCAGTTTCCTTGGATTCATCAGATCAGGCAATGATCATAGCTAGGGCAACTAACAAACTAACACACACACACACACACACACACGCGCGCGCGCGCGCACACGCAGTAAGGTTTCCAATACAAAGCAGTGTATCTTAAGAAGAAGTTGGAAACTGTTGAATGATATATTACAACACAACACAGCACAATACAAAACAGTTACTCAGAGTATGAAGTATGCCCCATGTAAATGAAATTACAGGATATTTTAGACACTATAGGCAGGCTGCAATTACCTGTATGGAATTTGAAAAAATATATGTTAAAATATTCCCATTTTAACATGAATACTTCCAAAAGCGGCATTTTAGGTTTGGTTATTCGTTTTTGCTTTTAGAAACTGGATTGTATTTCAGTATGTCAAACCGGGTTAATTTTAGTTTCAATTAATTTTCCACTAAATGTAATCCCCAAGAACACACAAGTGGCTTAATTACTGGTAGAATAAACTCATCTTTTCCTAAAGAATTCCTGAAAGACTTTTTCTGAAAGCATATTGACTTTCTGTACCCTGGCTTTTGTTTCCCAATGTGGCCCCAAACCAATCTTTTCAATAACATGTTTTTAAGATACTTCATAGTAATGATGACAGACTAGTTGTTCTATATTTTCCAGGCACTTTGTATAAAAAAAGAAAAGAAAAAGTTTATTTGCTTTTAGCAGAACTGAGTTAGAACATGCAAACTATCTCTAATACATTCTTTCAGTTTTGTTTCCATATTTCTTTAGGAGCATTATCTGCCTCCAAAATCTAGTGTAATATAAAAGCCTAATTTTAAGACCTGTTAGAAATAAATAAGTTGGTATATTATTCTGAAATAATGCTTACAAAATATGGGACATGGGACAGGGATAGTAAAGGTAGGTGTATGGAACCAATCACTCTGCCTTAGCATTTTTATAATTTGTTTCATTTTGCAACTGCTTCCTTAACTTTATGGGAAATCTTAGCTCCATGTAATTTTGCTATTGATTTCAGGCTGGCCGTTGAAAAGAAATCCATGTAACATTTCTTAAGTATACTCATTCATGGTAACTGGACACAATAATTTCCCTGGGAAGTATCATCAAACTTAAAGTGGCAGCTCATTAAGGCTCCTAGGAATGAGTCTGTATTGTTCATTGCTTTCTGGAGATGAAATGATATTGCACGCCACTGTAGGTTACAGCTACAGTAAAAGAATGCCAGTGCAGTTCCTTCTGGCTTGACAATAGCCTTTGGGGAATCTCCATTACAAGGAATTGTCCAGGTTTCATGACTCTAAAACAATAATCTCAGCATGCAGGTTTCCTCATTCCTTCTCCACTGTGCTAAAAAATGAAGCAAGTTTCTCTCTCCATTTCCTCCCAGACCTGATATGAGTCTATGTCCCTGGCATCAGCTCTTGTTATACGTATAATATATATGAAGGGAGAGGGACAATTGTTTTCAATGCATCAACAAAAGCTCAGGCTGTAAGAAGAGTGAATATCAATAGAGAGTAATATATCTGACATTTAAATAAAGGATGTTTCTACTTAATTTTATCTGACATATTTTTGTGTCCAAATACTGCATATGGATATTCATGAATATGCCATATATTTTACAAAATCTTAAAATTAATAGGGATGTTCTATTTGTTGATGCAAGTGTTATGTCCTGAGAGATATAAATAGGGGGATCCTGGGCACATCTACATGTGCAAATGCTGCAGGGTGGGTTTACTCTGGAGAAAATTACTGTACAGTAAACCCACCCCAGGCAGGTATGTACATATGTGGAGATGAGGGAGCAGATTTGCTGCTCCTGGGAGCATTTTATTCCCACTCCCTCTGGCCCTGCAGCAGCCAGGGGGAGCTCTAGACACCTGTCTCCTGGTGCAGGCTGGGAGATGGATCTCTGCCCCCAGGAGCTGCCTGATGCTGGGGTGGGCTCCATCCCCAGAGCCCAGGCAGGGATAATGTCCTCCTGCCCCAGAAGCAGGGAGCTCCTGGCCCTGGCTCCCTGATTGGGGGCAGGGCACTTGGAGAGAGCTACAAGGGAGGAGCAGGTCCCAGCCCTCTGCCGTGATCCACCACTAGGGGAGCTAGCAGTGAGCTCCTGGCTAGGCACAGAGTTCTCAGCTACCAAGCTTAGGGCTTGCTGGTAGCTGCCCCACCAGCAGACCAGGGCAGGGGGCTGGAACTTGCTCCTCCTTTTCAGCTCTTTCCATGTCCAGTACATCAGCCATCCAATCAGAGCACAGGGCTGGGACTTGCCCCTGACTGGGACAGTTCCAAGACAGCCCTGGGCTGTGTGCAGATGTCTATATGTGCAGCTTGAAACAAGACAGTCCCCAGCCAATGGCAGTCCCCAGCCACCTCCAGTCTGCATGTGCAGATTTCCCCATGCAGCCTGGGGCTGTCTGGGAACTGTCCCAGTCAGGGACAGGTCCCAGCATGCTCTAGGCTGGGCAGAGAACTCCATGATCATGGAGTGATGACTGGAGAACTTGTTCCCACCCCCAGGTCCGCAATCACAATCAGGGAACGGGGCTGGGAGCTCTCTGCTGCCAGGTCAGAGGGACATTGTCCCCAACCAGGTTCCAATGGCAGAGCCTGTCCTGGCAGCAGGTAGCTCCTGGGGGCAGAAAGCAATCTCCTACCTTCTGCTGCCTGGCTGACCAGGAGCAAGTTTGCTCCCAGTCAGCTGTCTACATGTCCTGTACAGTGAAGTAACAAATCACGAGTAAATTTGCTCCTTGTATTTACAGATAGTAAATTTACTCATGATTAGAGCAAGTTACTGTGCAGTAAGCATCTGCATGTGTAGGTGGTGACACTTACTTTGCAGTAATTTTCACTAATCTCAAGTAAAGAATCTTATGTACGCATGTCCCTGAGGTGGAAATTGCCTGATTTCAGGTAAAATTTTAGACCCCAGTACCCTTCATTGTAATATCATGTTACAAGGAAGAGGCATGGGTGCATTTAAATGTAATTCTTTACAACACAATTGATTGAAGAAGAGAATCATTTTGCAAAATAAAGCTTCACACAAGGTTGTGAACATTCCTAGAAAATGGTAAGCCTCTCTAAGTTTTATTTCAGCTTGAATTTCTGTCCAGAATGTTTCTGCTCTATTCTGTAATATTATGATGTTCTCAGTAAGATCAAATACAATGTTTTCTCTAAAATGGCTAATTGAAAACATATTAAATATTATTATTAAATTATTTTAGATGAATAGGTTCACAATATATTTTCCTCTGGAGGCAGGAATAGACATTAATAAACAGGCCAAGACATTTTTCTAGATTTGTTTTCCCTTCAAAACAGGGAAAGCTGGAGTCAAGTCTTGCATTTTTTGTGTTACTGCTTTGCATTTTTTTTATAATATTTGACACTCTGGCACAATATAAGGTCTTTTAAAGGGGGTTAGAAAAAGGTCTTTAATGAAGCCACAACTGACACTACAAAATCACTAAGAATAAATAATTTTTGTGTTAATATGGGTCTTCAAGTTCGATTAAACATTCTATATTTGTTACTAACTCCCAGAACTCGAGTAAGTATGTGTGTAATATCATCCAAAATTGCTGGTGGGGAACTTGGAGAGTTTAGAACTGGATTAAGTTTTCTTTAGTGGATGATGTTGAATCGTGATATCATAATGTTTAAAGAGTTTGATACAGTCCCATAATTTGTGTTCTCTCACACTCCATTACAAAATTATCTTTTTTTTTTTGACAAAAATTATACTATCAGCCTCTTGGATTTGGCAACTGGCCCTGTTGTAATATATTGCTGCAATACATCATCAACTTAATGTTACACTGGTAATGTATTACTGTAATACATCATCAAAACACCATCATTCTGATGATAACCTGCTATAATGAATTATCAGAGGAATGCCAGCAGGTACATACTAATGACTGGCATTGTATAGGATTCTTTTTTTCAAAATGAAAATGAAAGATCAATATAAAAAGTTATGATGGGAAAATATGCTTATGCTTGTTAGTCATTAGATAATCTTTGGGCTCTTCTCAGTCATGTTTTGATTTAATGAGTAACATCTTGAACTATGTTTAATAGATGTGAAAAAAAACATCTGCTGAGGATACACTCAAGCTGAGATTTTTGCTCTCAGACTTGGGGTAGGGGACAAATTTGAAAGGCAGAATTGGGATTTAGAAATCCAATTTTCATCTGAAGTCTTAAAAATGATCCCTATCCATGGACAGATACTATACATAGCTCAACATGACAATTGTTCAAAATGTTTGCTTGATACTAAAAGGTAGAATTAACTGTCCATGTGTTCCTCACATTTAAGTAAATGATTGTTCTGTGCATCTCCCCCAGATTAGTCTTGATTAGGTTTTAATAATGATTTACATTGTGGGTGGTGGGGGGGCACATCATTTCAGATATATGTATGCACTTTGTATTTACTATGTAAATACTACAAAAAATATCTGTAGGACAAACTTATCTGTTCATAAGGTAAAATTGTGTACTAGGCAAGTTGCACCGGTGGATTAGCTTTGATGAAATGTTCATAAACCATAAAGTTCTGGCTTAGAACATATTTTTCAAGCATGGGTCAGTATGCAGAATAAATAGAAACTGTAGAGATTGTGTTTATTTTTGTTTTAAATTAAAGCAAAAAAAAAAAAATTCCATGTGCAAGAATGAATTCAAAAAGTGGTTTGCTATCTGTAATCCTTGTATCAGATATTTCAGAGGCCCATGGCCCATGTTAAATTTGTTGCATAATTAATGTGGAAATCATAAGTAGACACATGCTACATGCTCGGCCAATCAATGGTACCATAAAATAGCAAATCAGCAGCAAAAGATATTCCACCTTAAAAAATTACAAAAACATTGACTGTTTGAGATGTCCAGTGCTGACAATCAGCTGATTATCAGTATTGGGACCTGGGCAGACCCATGCCTTGCCATGACCCTGTACTTCCAAGTGCCTTGCCCTATAGGTCTAACAGCAGCTGTTTAGCAAAATGAGCAACATGCCAAATGACTGTAGTCCAAAAAAAGTACTTATTTGTTGGCCCCAGCCTTGGGTCTTAAACAAGCCCAGGGCTGTCCAGGGCCAGGACTTACTATCAGCTGATTGTCAACCTTGGGGCCAGACATTCCCGATTTCAGAGATACCCCCACCCCGATTCCCTTTCCTGTTCCATATCCAATCCCACATCCAGCATGACATGATGAACATTGGGATGGGACATAAAGATCCCAATCATGACATGGTGTGGCAAGGCATCTTTGATGCTTGCCACTTTAAGGGCTTGTGTAGGCTGTAAAGGAGCCTGCAGGAGGGAGTGGTAGAGGGATACCCCACCTTGGAAGGATTTTAAGGGGGGAGGTGTGTGGTGGAGCACCTTGGTGGGCTACCCACTTTAAGGGCTTCAGTAGGCGATGAGGCAGCCTGCAGGTGACAGCACAGCCAATCATGTAGTCACATGACAGCCAGGAGGCTACCTGATTGGAGCAGGGCTGAGTAGCCTCAGTATAAGAGCAGGGCCTGAGGAGCAGGGCTGGCAGTTGTTGTAGGGGACTGGAGGATGAACATCACCCAGCTGAAGATCTGGTGCTCCCAGAAACATTCTGGAGGTCAGAAATAAAATGACAGAGGCTAAAGCCCAGCCTCCTGATGGGAGGGATCCTGCAAGGGGCCTGAGGGAGAAAATAGGCCAGCAACTGAAAATCAGATTATGTGGTGAAGACTGCAATAGAGTGCCCAGGAATGTGCAGCCCAGAATGAAGAACATCTAGGAGTCCAGAGAGGAAATGAAAGACCAGGGAAGGTAGGCCTGCACCTGGTCCTGGAAAATGATCTAAAACTCCACCCAGCTGGGGTTGGATGGTGTAGTGGGACTGCCTATGTTGGAGTAGTCTCCAGGAAATGCAACACCAGTGCCTCCCTAGTGAAAGGTGTGTATGGGGTGCCAGAAAGCCTTTCCTCTCTACAGGGTCACCCACAAGGCAGTGGGGGCTGAGGCTAAGGGAGCACACCCTCACAGAAAAACAGGCTTGGGCAGGAGCCAGGAAGGCCTGAGGCCCAATGTTTGAAAGAATGAGAGTGGGGCCTAATGGTAGGCCTGAATGAGAGTGAGGTCCAGGCATGTCAACGCACACCTGAGGCCCAAGGGGTGTAAAGACCAGAAGCCCAGTGAGGGGGCAAAGTATGAAGAGCTAGAAGCCTAATGTGAGGGAAGGAGCCCATAATGTGTGTGGGAGCCAAGACCCCAGAGACAGGGCAGAGCAAAACCACCAGAGAGGGAACAGGTGACTTAGGCATGTCTAAGGACACCTGAGGCCAAGTTTGGGCCAGCGGCTGAGTGTGGCCCAGCAGTGGGCCCAGGGAGTTGGAAGTCATTTTGCATGCCATCTGAGAAGCATGGGACATGGTAAGGGGAAATTCAGAGCCATGTATTACATCCTTGGCATCATGGCATTATAGGTGTCACAGGGTACTAGGGTGCCTTGCTCTTTAAAGAGCTGAAACTGTTAGGGGAAGAGCCCTAGCAGTGAGTTGTAAGCCCCAGCTGCTGGTCACCAGGGCATCCGTAATGAGCCAGTGACCCACACCTGCCAGTGGTCAGCTGACCAAAAGGGGCAGGGCCTGGCTCATGTATAAACCACAGGGCTGAGGCCAGAAAGGCAGTTCCCTGGCAGCAGCCAAGGGGGAAGGAGCTCTCCCAGAGCAACCAAAGGGGAGAGGCCTGATTGCAGGTACAGCTTCTGATACTGTTGAGGGATGGAGTACCCTTGGTGTGGCTTGAATGATTTTATAGCTGGGTGGCTTGAATTTAAGTTATAGCCCATGGGCTTGCGTTTTGTTTGCTGTTGTATAAGACCATTGGTTTGGGTGAGGCTATTCGGGGAAGGAGAAGGCCTCATTGAGGGCCAATGGCAGCGTGGGGACCCTGATGTCACAGAGAGTGTGGCATTTGGGGTGCACAGACCCTGGCGTCAGAGAGGCGCAGAGTGAGATAGGGCTGTGGAGAGCCCAGGTAGGACAAGGTGGCCAAATTACAACAAGGCCCAGACCGGACAACATCGGTACCTTCCATGAGGCTTGGGGCATGGTAAAGGGGTGGTTGGAGCCATGCATAGCCCATAAGCCTAGCGTGCCCTGAAACACCCATCATGACATCTGTTTTGAAGTGGGATGCACAAGGGGTCTGGGAACCCATGGGGTCCAGAGAATCAGTCAAAACTGTGTCTGAGAGGACTTAAAGGCAGACTCCTTATTAACCATTCCATCAAAGATGTGGTGACCAAGAACAGAGGGTGCTCATTGGGCCAACTTGGCATGGTAAAAGGGCCTTGGGGACATCATGGCCATCCTTCAGGACCCCATCCCGTGACAACAGGGACAACCTCCCGCATTTTTCCTGTATTTATGGCAACCTCCTGTAACTTTACATCAAGACTTGACAGGAAAATCAGGGCATACTGCCCTAGACAGGTCGGTGGGCTGACATTGTGACTGACCCCTGGGAACGACTCCTGTCACACATGGTTTTAACATCTTCCAAGGGCCAGAGCAGGAAAACCTGGATTCCTACATTTTCTTCAGTCAGAAAATTGGGGGCAGGGGTTGGGGCTCGCACACACACATGCGCACACACACACGCGCGGATACCATTCTCTGTCTTGCTAAACAGATCTTTCCCAATTCAGTATTTGAGAGAAAGGTAAGATTTAAACCTTTCAGAACAAATAAATGTAGCCAGGGAAGCAGCATGGTTAAAAACAAACAAACAAATAATATAAGGAGGAACCAAAAGAATCAGAGAGTCAGTGTCTAAAGGGATTATTTTAAATACTTACATTTTAATTTTGGTATTTTTAAAGGGTTTTCGGTACTTTTAAAAGAGCAAATGGCTTTTAATAGCTTCTTCTTTTTTCTTTTTTTTTATTATTTAGGGGTTTTTTAATTATTCCAATTTAACTAATTTTAAAAAGAGGTTTCTAATAGGCATCAATTAACAGTGCTAACAAAGGTTAACATAATTTACTTGAAAAGTACGTTTCATCTGAAAATATTGTACATATTACACAACTATTAACAGTGCAAAACAAACTCAAGGCATAACATTTTTCTGTCTCTTTTTCTATGTTTTTACAGTGCATATTCAGCAGCAAATTTCACCATTTTTAATTGTTAGTTGCTTTGTTTTCATTTAAAAATAATATATGATATTTTACCCTCTTTTTGACGCAGGCTAGTTATCAGATTAACAATAAATGAAAAAAGTGAAGCAACATTCATTCTATCTTTGTAGCTCTATAGAAAACTAATTGCAGTTTTGAGCAGTTGTGCCTATGTTGAACATCATGAGACACAATATATCATGGAAGGCCACTACTTTTCAACTTCCTTAAGGCCTGATCTAAATTCTGTAAAAGTAAATGGAAAGTCTCACATATATAAGAGCTTAGGATCAGCCTCCTGGTGTTGTCACACAGTTTCCCACCACTGATTGAACAATCTTTTCAATGGTGATCCATCATTCACTAGAGAAACAACCATTTGAGAACCATAGCAAAAACTGCTGAGAGGACCAGCATGACTCAAATAATATGATGACTCCATTTAAAATCAGCTGGAGATCATCAAAGACTTGAAAAGCACGTTTACAGGGTTAAAAAAAGAAACATTTGGAATCCAAGCTGGATACTACCCAGGATCTCACCAGTGTCCAGATGCATGTGGAGTTGGATGTGTGAAATTGTCCTTTATTTCAAAAAGGAAAATAAATCTGTTACAATGTCTGTTTATCCTCTTATTGTCTCATAGTTGGAGGCTGTTAGTACTCTGATCCAATATTTGAAGATTTACACTCCTAGAGAGAGATATCACAAGTCTGAATCAAAGAAGAGACAACCAGTTCAAAAAAAGAAAAAAGAAGAAAAAAAACTTTTGCAGAAATACCAGCAATTAGAAATTGCATTAATTTCCTGATTAACGTATCTCTAAGGCTCAGTCCTTCTTAATGATTTTAGCAGTGGCATTATATAGCTTATACTTCCTTCCGATGCATGAACTGTCTATATAGTCGTGACAGTTTTAGACCTTTCTTATTAATTCTTAAGTTCACATGAACTTACTATGTGTTAATAAGACAATCTGTCTCACTGAAGAACCTAGTTATGTGCCTCTGTAAAGGACATGCAAGAACTGCATACCAGCTGCTAGTAAAAAATGTTACTTTTTCTGTTACACATAGAAATAAGAGTATTACCATGATACAGCAAGGGGAAAGTCTTAAATTAGTCATAGGATTTAGCTAGATAACTCCCACTTACTTCAATGGAATCTGTAATGCTAAACCCTAACGCTTTTCAGTGCATAGTTTAATAAATGAAATACATCTTTAAAATTCTTCATTATTCTTAGTAATATTTATGATCTTATAATTAGTTTGTTTGTTCAGTTCATACATAAACTGTTTATCCTATCATTTGCTTCTAAATATATGTTCTGGCTTTTCATCTGGAGGTCTTCTCCTTTTCCTCTATTAGGACCAGGTTTCTTCTGGCCTTCTCTGCATCTGTACTGAATCACTCCTTTGAAGTATAGAAAAAGCAATCCTTGTGCACTTCCTGAGGGTCCAGCCATCCCCAGATAATTCCAAGTAGACATTTTCTCAAGAGGCATCTACATGAGATGCACAGTAGACTAATTCTACTGCACATTAGCATCGTGGGCAAAACTCACGCTAATACACTAATGCACTGCAGATTTAGTCTACTGCGCATTAACATCACAAAAAGACTCTTTGTTTGCACTAATGTGTAGTATCACTGATTATGATGCATAAGTTAGTACCTGTCATTACAGGTACTGAATTTAATGTAACGTAATTATGGTGCATTCATAGACATAGACACACTCAAGGAAACCAATTATAGGCAGACATTGGCCCATATTCTGTCTTCTTCTAAGACACGGAAGTGACACTTAAGCAGCTTTCAGACATTTAAAGAGCCTTCACCTCATGCATCAGCCACAAAACCACAGAGACTTTTAGATTCCACATATGTCTCCACTTTGGCCGGAAATGATTCCTATGTAATGTACTATGGTGTTGAATGTCATGTAATGTAATGTTGTAATATGAACTACAATGCCCACAGGCCTCCAGGAGACTGGAGGAATGCACTACGTTGTGCACTACAACTCCCAGAGTGTGGCAGGGGACAGGAGGAAGTGGAAGGAGCTGTGGGTCTCCTAGCAGAGAGGGTGACTCATGGCCCAAGTCGTAAGCAGCAGCGGAGCTAGGAGTGTGATCTGCAGCAGTGGGGCTCAGACATGGAGCCTGGGCAGATGTCAGTTAAGCATTTTATGGGATCAGAGACTGGTTTGGAGCCGTCCAGAGTTCTAGGAGAGTTTAAGGTCCTTGGGTGTATATATCACAGTGTTAGTGTTTCCTACCGGTTACTATTCCCGGGTGATTTAACCACAGTGTCACTGTTTACTGCCTGGTACCCAGATCCTAAGTGTATGTAACTTAATCTTAAAGAGTATTTACCTGTATCTGTCCCCCTCTCTCTAGCCCTTTGGCTTGTGACCCTAATCACCAGCATCCTTTATATAAAAGTGGGAACTTTGCTTGCCAGCTGTCTGTGCTAGTTCCTGTGGTTGCAGGGTTTGGTCTACCTAGGCATGTAGACTTGATCTATTGCACTTGGTCTAAAATAATCCAGATTGGGCCACTGCACATGCTTAAAATCAACCCAGAATGCCTACCCAGTTTTAACATTAACCTATTCAGGGTTTTGTTCCAGTTCTGTCTGGGAAGTGCATAAAATCTATGTAAGTCCCGAAATCTTTAGATTGGTGATTCTCAGTCAGGGTCTAAGTGCTGTGAGACCTTCTAAGAGTGTTGTGGGGTAGTGCACAATATTATCACTATTAGGTGCGAAAACACTTATATATGATTCACAAGATAAATCCAGAGATTTAAAATAGGAATCCACAGGGTCTAAAACATTCTGGTCTGAATTCCTTGCAACAGAAGTATTGATCTATTATTTCTCGAATAATCAAAAATGTAATGAAAACTAAGAACTAGCAGTTTCTGACAGGTGACTTGAGTCTAACAATGAGTGCCTTGAGTACAAAAAGGATGAAGGAAAACCATGGTAAGCAGAAAGGAGAACTGTTCACCAATTGTTTGCTCACTGTTCTAATGGTTAAAGCCCCCAGTGATGGGGCCAGGTATAAGCCCTCCTAATGAAGAGGACATTTGAATCTCTGCCTTAGGCTTCCAAAGAAAGTTTTCTTACACCAGGCTAAATGATGAGAAGAAATAAAGGACACTCTCCATCCTATTGCAGATGGGCCATGAAACAGAAAGTACTGGTAGAACTGGCTGGTAAAGAAAGTACATTCAAGAAGGACCCTATTTCTGTAGCTCAGTGAATCAGACTTCTCTAGGAGAGAGGCATAGCACCCATGCTGCTTATGCATTTTAACCAGTAAACTATTAGGCAAATGTGGGTTGTTTCTTCTTTTTGAGGGTGTTTTTGTGAGCTGGAACCCAATGTGATAGAATCACATAAGAGAATGGGAGTTATGCATATATCAGTACAACAGGGCACACTTCTGAGGCAAGACATGTACCCTTACTTCGTGGCAGCAAAGATTGAGGCACTTTGAAGTAGACTACGGTCTTGGCCATTGTGTCTACTCTGGGTAATGGCTACATGCTGTAATCCATCTCTTAGAATTGTAGCACAATGCCACATCCAGGTGAGCAACAGTGTGTGGTTTGTAATGGCAGAAACCACATGCGGTGAACATTATAACATATCCTGCACTGCAAATTTGCTGTGCAGAGACAAAATTTGCTACTGGGATTTCCCAGTAGCGAAAAACAAAAACAAACTTAGAACAAATAATGTGTGCTGGAACAAACAGAGGCTTGGTCTTCCAAGGAGATGCTTTGGCTGCTGGCCAGAGCATCTCTACTTTTTCATTTGTGTACTGACTGCTGCAACATACTGGGAGCCAGGAGGATCCAGGAAAGGGCAGTTTGCCCAAAATAAGACAATTTGTTCCTCAACAAAGTGCATGTGGACTTTGGCACATGCACTGTGGCACAAAGTAGTGGTACAAATGTGCCACTACTATTTTTCCCTCTGCAAGTGCATGCCCCTGCTGGTCTCGACATAGCCCAAGAGTACATTTTAAAGTAGAATCAAGGCTGAGGAAAATATGTTGGGGCACTGGAATTTAAATAACTAACATTTAAAAACAAATGCACACAGGTGTGTTCCAGTTATTAGTATTTTTACCTTGTGGGTTTCAGCTGAATTTCTAACTTCTATAAAAGGTGATGCATTTTCCTTCTGTTTCCAGGATGTTATCCCAACTTTTGAACTTTCCTGTTAGAGTTGGAGTTGCAGTCCATTTACAAGGGGCATACCTCATAAATAGACTAGAGGTAAAGATGATAGAGCCACTGTAACACAAAGGGAGCTATCTGTACTTTGACATAATTAATTAGCTACTTTGTGTAACTCTGAAGATAAAATATTGTGAGCTATTTGTAATTCCTATCAGTAAGCAAACTGCATAAGGATGTGGTTTCACAACTCAGACTTTGACAAACTTTGAAGGGAGCAGTCTGAGACAGCATGGTACAGGTGGTACATAAACAAGTGAAGTGACTAGTCACTGTTATGGTATAGCAAGCAGTCACAAAGGTTGCAAGGAAACCATACCTAAATTTGTAGAACTTAGATTGAATTGTGAAATGTTATTGGCTCATTCAAATGTGATTAGTTTATGGTTAAAACTACAACAGCCCATCCCCAATAGAATATAAAAGCCTAAGCTTCTGAAGCAAGTTAGAATCATTGACAATTTACTTCGCAGCATTTGTTTAATGTCTAATTGAAGTATTCCCCAAGATGTCTTAGACACCTGCCCAGCAGACCCAGGAATCTTAGCACTGAAGCCTTCCTAGCCTACTTTCAGCTGTGCATGTGTGGTATGTGACCTTTTTTACTGGGCAAGTTTGTAGTTTGTTCATAAAATCAAGCCAATTGGTAGAATGGTTCTTTGTTCTTAAACACCATTCTACCCGCCAATCCCAAAGTTATTTCCGCTATCCCTAACACCTCATCCAGACACGCATGGATGTGCAATTTGTGGCACCACAAACCACATATGGCAAACATTAAAATGTGCCCCATGGTGCAAATTTGCAGCATGGGGCAAAATTTGCTATCAGGATTTCCCATGCAAATAAACTAGGAGTGGCTTATTTTTGAGTAAACTACTTGAGAGTAAGATCTCCTGGGCATGTGTCTACATGTGCAGGGACTTGGGAGCAGATTTGCTACTGTTGCCCTGCAACAGTCCCCAGGAGCTGCCTGCTGCAGGCTCCACCACCAAAGTCCAGGTGGGAACAATGTCCCCCTTCCCCCTCTACAGAGAGCTCCCAGCCCCTGCTTTGTGGTCCCCAGGGCCCAGACTGGAAGATCCTTGTCTCCCAATGCCAGATCCATAGTTGTGGGGCCAGTGCTGGGAGATTCTTCTCTCACAACACCAGCTCCAAGGTCTTTTTAGCTTTTTTAAAAAAAAAAGTAACATAAAATGCATAAACAGCCCTGGGATTGGATAGGCTACCTGCTGTTGCTTGTCTAGATTATAGAACCTGATTTCCCTGAATCTGCAGAATCCAATCTACTAGGGAGAGCATTTTAATGGTGACACCATTTGCTAAACTAGTTTTTTTTTTCAGCATGCAAGGATGGTTAAACATCCTTTGAACATGTTTCTAAAAGTGTTCCTTTGGAACTAGTGTTTCTGAAAAGAAGGTTCTAGCAAGAGTCTGCCAAGGAATTCCATTTGTTCCACTTCTACCTTCTTTGAAACTGGAATGGGTTTCCAAGGGAGGTAGTTCTCTCCCCTACCTTGGACGTCCTCCTCCTACATAAAGGGGGGTGCATCAGGATCTGGGAGAACAGTTGTTCACCGGAGCTCCCCAAGGAATAACAAGGTCCAACAACCACATACTTCTAGAAGGCCAATATAGATTGAACATATCATCTGATTCTAGTGCTCTTTCCTGCTCAGGGCAGGGGATTGGACTCAATGAACTACTGAGGTCCTTTCTGACCCTAACATCTATGAATCTATAGGGAAAAACTTCTTCACAGTCCGAGTGTCCAGGGTCTGGAATAGACTCCCCCCGGAGGTGGTGCAACCATCTACTCTGGGCTCATTTAAAAGGCATTTGGATATTTATCTTGCTAGGATTATTTGATCCTAGCAAGTCCTGCAGACTTCCTGCCTGTGGCAAGGGGGCTGGACTCAATGATCTCACAAAGTCCCTTCCAGCCTCTAATGTCTCTGAAATCTATGAAGAGGAGACTGATCAAGCACTTGGCTGGGGTCATCTGACTCCAGTGCTCTTTTCTGCCCAGGGCAGTGGGTCAGACTTGATGATCTACTGAAGTACCTTCTGACCCTAAAAATCTATGAAACTAGAGTAATGGATATATCATTACTAGAATAGTGAACACACATGGTTCTAAGACACCATGCAAATCAGGTGCAAACCAATATCCCACAATTTAGGAGACTCCTAGGGCTTATAAATCCTTCTTACGTTTTAGGGCAATTGGTACAGATAAGGAAGGACAACACAATTGCCCATGCCAGAAAACAGGGTGAAGGAAGATCATTACCCTTCTCTCTCTCAGATTGATATATTAGGAACATAATCTCCCTTTCCAAGATGCATTTGCACAACCTGCAGAAAATGTTGGCAGATAACCTGAATGAACACTACTCTTTAAATAAGAAATGGGAAATCCTGGGACACATTTTCAGAACAAGATAATCCCTAAGTGGAATCTTGATTCCAGTGGAGTTCTTACTACAGATTTCATCAGAAGCCATCTTAACGTTGTAGACAATGGCTCTATGTTATGCACACTCACCAGTCCATCTAATTTTTGGAATAAAAGCAAGATTCTTACACACTTATATTTATCACTCTGCCCTGTCCAAAAAAAAATTGTTTTCTGTCATGTTTATTTTTCAACCTCTCAGCCTGAGATTTGTCTTGAATGTGAAGTAGTCTTAGATTTGGGTAAATATGAGAGTGACATGCTTCAACTACCGAGAGATACTGAGTTTCCTAATGTGGAAAGAGCACAGGCCAGAATCACTTCCACCTCAGACAGCTGTATTGTCTTTTATCTGTGCCAGAACTAGACTGCTCTCCAGTGCAGGAGCTATATCCAACTGGTTAGTGAGGTGTCAAGAAAAATGAAGGTGCTCAATAGATAATAGGTATATTCACAACCAGTTTATGCTTAAACAACATTAAGGTTCCCAGGCCACCTGGAAAAAATGCCCCTGAAAGGCCTCAAATCATTAGTTTAGGATAAAGCTGCTGCCTCCCCTTTAGCTTTAACTTAGCCTCTCCTGGGCGCAATAGAGAGAAGAGGCTGTATTTCACCAGCATAGTAAGGAATGCAACTTGGCTGTGGATTCTCAAAATGCTCTAGTGAAGAAAAGGCAGACAAGGTTCTTTGGTATGTGGTATCAAGGTTCTGATATCTTTTATTAGACCAACTCAAATAGTTAATGTGCAGTAACACACATGAAAACGTGACCCATCACTAACTTTAGTGCCATGTCTGCCTAGGCACTGGGGGACCACCCTGACCCCAGCACCAGGGCTTCTAGCTGGCCACCTCTCCTTCCCTAGCCTGGATTGAACTGTGGCAGCCCCTAGCTGCAGGTTATAGAAGCCAGGAACCATTTTGTGCCCTGGGGCACATACCCCAGGACCTTGGACCACTGCAGGCCCTGTCTGCCCCCTGAAGAGGACCCAGACTGCCTCTGCCAATCCTTTCCCCTAGCTAGTTGCTGCTTGGCCACAAGTGAGTGTTGCAAAGGGCTGCAGCCTGACGTTCCCACTTCCCAGCCCTGACATCTTCCCAGGGCTATCACAGGCCAGCTGGGCACTGTGAGTATATCAATTTAGTTGCAGACTGACTGAGCACTGCAACTTTATTAGCCACTGAGGTTTTTGGTTCGGGATTGAGGAGGTGATGTTGGGAAGGAAAGCAATGACAAGTTTCACTTATAAAAAAGAATACATTTTACTTATAACAACAAAAGATATAGTTTGCACATAGGACAGTTAGTAAAAAGGTTAAGCTAATAAACAGACAACATAACAATACAGATTTAAAATTGTACTGATAATAAAACAGTTAAAGAAATTAACAAAGAGTTCCCACTTGGTTAGCGACTTATCAATAGCCCTTCAGTTAGAAGATACATGTCAAGTCAATTCATTGAATACAGGTGTCCCCGAACTAAGCTGTCAGAAGGGGAATCAGGAGAGGGAGGCCCCTCAGTCAGGATCTGGTCCTTGCTCTCCCAGGGAGTAAGAGAGATCCATGGGGGTATGGGACAGCAATGTCCCTTCTGTTCCATCCTTCCCAGGGGTTACTTGATGTGCGTGTTCTTTTATATCCTATTTATGCTATTTTTTTGGTTATATAGCCATTCATAGTGTTACTTTATAGCTGTTATCCTATGGGGTTAAAAGGTGTTAGAAATCATTATAATAAGTTACTGCCCAAGCTTGGGTTTACCCAATAAGCAAATCACACCACATCACTTTGGGGTCTGAGATTAACATGTCCCCACCTAAGTTCAACCCACTATGTTAATTATATTTTGTGATTACATTTGTTAGTTTTTTACTGATTCTAAGCAAAATTTCATAAATCAGGTATGTCTGCAATTACAATTCTTAGTTCCACTTTTTTTAAAGTTCATGCTGTCTGGAGATTAGTATAAAAAGCTATATGTAAATCTTCTTCCAGACAGACAGGAAAATGCTCCTATAGCAACTTTTTCAGATACCTTCAAAAAATAGATTTTTTCAGGTTAAAGTTACCCGTTTGACCTGTCTGGTTCTGGCCATTCTGGCCATCATGGCTGCTGCCTGGCTGGCAGACATGTGGCCAGAGGCTGGAGCTCCCCCTGCTGTTCATAGGAGCACATATCAGGGCTGCAGGGATTTGGTACTAACTTTAGTGCCAAGTGCACTAGATTTAGTGCCAAGTCCCTGCACATATAGACACCTGACAAAAATCACTTAATGTGTGTTGGCTTAATGCACATTAAATTTAGTTTTGCTTAAGTGCATGTGTAGATGCACCCCTTGTGTCTTAGTTTTTATTGGTCTTGTGGGTAAGCCAACATGTTCTCTATGGCAACATGGGAACATAATTCTTGACAGCAATAACTTTAGTAAGAAGAGATCTATACTCTTATGACAGTCCCCTCGATATGATCTTCTACCTAGCTATAGTGTCTTCAAGGACACAACTGTGATGGGTCAGCAATTTCCCTGCAGATGAGTCAACCTTTTGGCATGAATTTTATCCTTGAAAAAGCTAGCGCTTGATTATTGTACTGACATAAAACTGACTTTGCCTCGGATAGTCTTAAAACCAGCAGAGTAGCAAGATGTCTGCACAATGTCGTGTAGAGATTTTTTCAGACTGTTTGATCTCAGTATCTAGTCCCTCATCCTTGCTGTTATTCCTGTGTCCTAAACTATGTTTAGCAGCTGACCCTGGCCAAGAAACTCTGATAGCTCCCTGATTCTGAGGTCTTACAGAGTTCCACCTCAAACTACAGAATCAAATTCCTTTATATTAATTTACTTTAATTTTTTCAAATTACTTTATTCCTTTATAAAATATATTAATTAGAAATGGCATGGTGATGCAGATATCTTTCTTCTCAGGTGAGTAATCTTTACTAGTAGCCTATTCAGTTGTATTCAAGCTCTCCTTCTCTATGACTTAATGTATATTTACATCTAATAGATCTGTATTAGTGGAAGTGAGGGAAAAGTTGCTTCACAAAGAGTTCAGTATGAGAATCTCATGTGAAAAGAAGAATCATCCTGCAAAACAGGTATATTTTAAGGACCCCATCCGGCCCTTTCCTCTTTTTTTCTTATTGGGTAACTTCAGTGGCTTTCAATTACTTCACTCACTCTTGTGATTCTGTTTTAGCTACTGTAACTTTCTCCATACATTGTCTAGAGAGAATCCTAGATATTTAACTTGACACCATGAATTCCACTAGGTGGCAAGGCATTTGCAAGTGTGTTGTCTCAGTGTCTACAGTCTTTTCTGAATATAGCTCTTAAATCTAAGTCTGTTGCATGATCAAATTCATCACTTGAGAAACCTCATCACTTAAATACTTCTGCGATTAGTTATTCAATTAAGGGTGGTGATTTTCATAGTTTCATAGTTTCTAGGGTTGGAAGGGACCTGAGTAGATCATCTAGTCTGACCCCCTGCCATGGCAGGAAAGATTACTGGGGTCAAACGACCCTAGCAAGGTGTTCATCTAACCTCCTCTTAAAGACCCCCAGGGTAGGAGCCAGCACCACTTCTCTTGGAAGTTGGTTCAAGATCCTCACCGCCCTGACCATGAAGTAGCACCTGCTGATATCTAGCCTAAATTTACCCTCTGCCAGCTTGTGACTGTTATTCCTGGTCACTCCTGGCAGTGCTCGGGGGAACAGGGTCTCCCCCAGTGGGAACAGGGACTCCCCCAGTGAGTACACAAGAGCACAAGATACAAGATTTCCAATTGTTCTTGTTTTTGTCATTATTATTACTACTAGCCAATTTCCCATCAAGAATGATGGTGGGAAACGAGCAGATGGGGGATGGAGCCCTCTGCCCCTTCCCCCATCTGGGCCCTCTCCCCCCCTTTCCTCCTGCTGGATGGGATCTGGACCCATGCCATTTGAGCCCGGGCCTGATGTGGGGAAGGACTGGGCCCGAGGGTGGGGAGAAGCCGGGTCACCATGGCAGGAGGGGAGGAGCAGGCCTGGGCCGACCCAGTGGAGGTGACAGGATAGGAGAAGCAGGCTCAGGACCAATATGGGGGGTGGTGGGGGAGGAGTGGGCCTGGGCCTGAGGGGGAGAGTACAGACAGTCTGCAGGAACCAGGAGGCTAGAGGGAAGAAGTCTTGAAAGGTGGGTACACCAGGCTGACACCGCAGGTGGTTTGCAGACAGGGTTACCCTTAAGTTGTGGAGATATTTTGACTACACACCCTTTGTGGGGGATTTGCAGCATGCTGTGGGCACATGTTACAATGGGTGTGGACTCATTACTGCTTATAATTAGTGGGCAGATCCTGTTTTCCTACGCTTCTTTCCAATGTAAATCCTAATT
>NW_017728992.1:173563832-173568783 GCF_001723915.1 Gavialis gangeticus
CCCCTCCACCAACCACTGCTGTGTTGGGCTGCATTAGGCTGGGCCCACTGCTCCCCCCCCACCACAGCGACAAGCCAGCTTCTCCCCCTGTGTCGGGTATGTTTTCCTCCCATGTCAGGCCCAGGCCCACTCCTCCCCTTCCCCCCCCCCACTACGACTGTGGTTCACCTGCTCCTCCCCCCACTGCTGCTGGCTTGGCCCTGCAGGCAGCAATGATGATGGAAGGGGGGAGGGGAAGGGAGGGGTGGGCCAAGGCCAGTGCTGGTGACCTTGTCCCCTGCATTATCCTGACCCCCCACACCACCACTATTATCACCTCTAAGAAGCAAGGGGGGGGCCAGCTCCAGTAGCCTTCCCCCCCACCACTCCATCATTTCCACTTGCAGAAAGCACAGCAGGAGGGGTGAGGCCAGTGCTGCTGGCCTCACTTCCCCCATTCCATCCACTCCATTGCTGCCACCTCCAGACAGCAGGGCGGGGTGGGGGAGGAAGGCCCTTCATCCTTCCCCTGCTCTGTTCCCTGTGCCCCTGCCATTCTGGCAGCACTCTGCCACCTGTCCAAACACTTCTTTTGCAGCCAGTCAGAGTACAAACAAAGCATTATGGACAGACAGACAGACAGACAGATTAAGGCTTTTCTAGTATTGGAATAATTATTTTTACTACTATTAAATAAAATAACAGAATCATCAAATAGCTTGTCTCTACTTGCATTGTGTATTAATTTATAAATCTTTCACTCTTTTCCTCTTTATCTTACTGAGCCTAAAATTCAGATGCTCAGTCTATAGTGATCTTAGTATACTAATAAGTATAATTTAAGTCTTTTTATCTATTAAAGCATTCCTGCTATGTTATGTTTATGGTTTAGGGTCTGACTTTGATAACCTTCTTCACATTCAGCAGCACTCCTAAGGCACCAATAAATCAGAATAATAGTGTCCGATCATAATAATTACTTTTAGTAATTAACCAAAGGTTTGTTTTTTTTTTTTTTTTTCACTGAAAGAATGGAGAAGCTCTTGCAAACACTGGTATTCCAAGGTTTTTGGTAACCTGGAATACTTGTAAGTAGTAATTAACTGTAGCAGGTCATGTAAGGAAAGCAGGTGTATAAACCAAACAAATCTGGCATCTGAAGAAACATTCATTAGGGAGAAGTACTCCCTCTTCTGAAATTCTGACTCATTAAAGGATAATCAGGAATGCATCAATAAAGTGACATAACTAATTACTAATGCATCTATCTCAATCATCTTTGTGCAGCACTGACAGCAAGAAACAGCAAACTGCTACTGCATTGTAGTATTGGATTGATATTTGTGAGCTACTGTTGACAAATTCATGTTGATTTAAACTGCAAGTTCTTACACAGTTGCTTTATGCAGATGCAATTGAACTTGATGCTCAGATGATTACTGCTGACACAAAAATGTCTATAAAGGTCATTAACAGCATAATATTTGAATGCTATTGAAGAACATCACTATAATTTGCATGATTAATATTAAAGAGTGGCTGCTGTATAATAGAAGTTTCTAAAAACAGGATCATCTATGTGTTGCTTAGCAATGCTCATGTATAATTGCATGCAAAACTGTGTTGGGACAAAGTGAAAGGTTGTGTGGCTAATGAGACAAAAAAGATGGTCACAATTGTTTTCCCACAGTAACCTTAACCATGCCATTTGCACGTATACCTAATGATGCAAAAATCTGTTTTGCAAAGTAGGTTCACAGTTTAAGGTTAGCTAGTGATCTATGAGAATAGAAGAAGGAGCTCCAAGAAAGTTGCCTTCAGTGTCTATTTGAACGAGATTCAGGTTGAAATTTTGTCCACAGTGTTAGCGAGGTATGTTTTTGCCCTTAATTTCACTTGCAGGGGAGGGGGCAATAACTGACCCAGATTATTTATCTTCAGCTTTACTATTATTAACCAAGCATAGACTTATTTTTCAATATAATGGTAGTTAAGTCTATGGTAAGAGAAGAAATCTTCATAATGGTATATTGATAAGAAATTTTTGTTAATGTATCAGATATTAAAATAAAGAAATGTGATAAATCCAAAATCTCTTGTTAGGTGTAACTAGTTTTAAAAGAACTTTTAGTGATTGCCATGCCAGCCAAAATGATGAGGTTAGTACTGTTTTTTCCTAATGTTGCCTTTATCTTGGCTTTTGTATTGATAATGTGATAGTTCAGGCTCTCCCCTTTCTACTCAAAGTTAATGCTATTCATAATTCTAACTAGGATATAATTCAGCCAACAGTTTGCCCCACCCACTTGCTCCTTTACAGGGTCCTATTTTGATGGTGTCTGACCCCCTCCTATAGCATATGTTACTCTTGGTCTCCAATGATACTATTACCCAGTGGATTGAGCTCTCCCTATAAAAGGCCAAGATATAAGAGGATGTTTTTTGTCTTTTAAAGTCCTGGGCCCCTACAAGCACAGCTAAACTTCTCACTTGGTTGCAAGCATCATACAACTCAACTCTCCTCTCTGTATGCCTCAATAGAATCATAAGAAATTTAGTCTGGAAGGAATCTCATGAAGTCATCTAGTCAAGCCCCTGGGGAACCTCCTCCCACTTCAGTACTTGCCTTTTGTTTAACAACACTGCCAGAAATAACATCCCTTGGGCTATAATCCCATTCTGGAAACTGACCTATCCTGATAGTGAGAATTTATCCATTTGGGTGTTTGGTTTGGTTTCATGGGATTGCAAATAAGAACACACCAGTTTCAAATTGCTGTTTTGTGCATACAGAAATAAAACTGTTTTGCTCTAAATGGTTTGTTTCTTCATTTATTTACACTGTAGAATGACAATGTGCAATATCAACAAGTAATATCTTTACATCTCCTTTTTCATTTTTCACTGCCATTTTAATGACCAGGAATCCTAGTTTTCTCTGATATAAAAAAATCCCCAATTTGCAGATTTAAAAAAGTAACTCTTTTTACCCCAAAATTGGGATTTTTTTTTAGCAGTGAAAACCAGGATCCCTGATAATGACATATGAGGAAGCGACAATCTTGTGGATATGACACTGGTAGGTATCAGAAGTTGTCATGGACTTTCTGTGTTCCCTTGGGCAAGTAACTTAGGCCTTTATAATCATATGTGCCTTTGATAGTGAGAGTTGACTTTTAATTTCAAAACTCTACTTCTAAACTTTTTGGATGTTATACCACCTTCCAACATTTTTTAAGTCTTGCCTATTTAGTTTGTAAGCATTTTTTGGCAGGACTGTTACTGACTGAAACAATGTAGTCTGATCTTCCTGGGAGTTGTATGTATTATTGTTACAGTATCTTCTATTACATAGACCAGGGGTGAGCAAAATACAGCCTGTGGGCCAAATCTAGCCCATCAACTGGCTGGATCCAGCCCATAGCTGCCCCTGTAATGCTCCACATGGGCTCAGCTCCACCTGCTCCTACCCATGCAGCCTGTGCCACAGCCAGCACATAGCTTCTGGTGTGGCTGTTCCCAGTGTAGCTGCAGCTGGCCAAATGTTCCTTTGCTCCCCTCATCTCCAGCTGGGGAAGCCAGGCTGAAGCTTCCTCCACCTCCAAATGACCTGGAGTGGTACAGCAGGGAGCAGGAGTGGGAGGAGGAGTGGCTGCTGGAGGCAAGGGAAGCATAACAGCACTCAGCTGGCTACAGCTGCACCAGGAACAGGCCCACTGGAAGCTGCATGCAGACTAGGGCTTGTAGGACTGTTCTGCTTCCCTCACCTCCAGCTGTTCCTCCTGCTGAACTGTGCTGGGTAGGTGAGTGGTGGGAAGCCTCAGCAAAAGGCTCCTGTCCAGTGCATGGAGATCCAGCTCCAGCTTCTGGCTGCCTCCACCTGCTCCATCTGCCCACAGAGGCTGCTCTGTGAGCCAGGTGGGAAGAGTGGGTGGAAGGTGGCCAGGAGGTGGAGCCAGAGCTCTAAACAATGGGCAGGAGCCTCCTGATAAAGCTTCCTGATAAAGCTTCCTGTGTGCCCACCCAACACAGTGCAGTGCGGGAGGGGCAGGGACAAGAGTAACAGCAGCAACCGCAGCTTGAGGAAGAGGAAGCAGAACAGCCTTGCCAGCCCTGGCCAATGCATGGCTCAGCCCAGTGCATGGAGTTCCTGGCCACCTTCCATCTGCTCTGCCCACATGGCTTGATGAGCAGCCCCTCTGGGTGGGCAGAGTGGGTGGAAGGCAGCTTGGAGCTGGAGCTGGATCTCCATACACTGGAGAAGAGCTTCCCACTGAAGCTTCCCTCTGCCCGCCCACCCAAAGTGGCACAGCATAGTGTGGTGCAGAAACTGGAGGTGAGGAGAGAAGAACAGCTATTCTGGCCCTAACCAGCATGAAGCTTCTTGTGGGGCTGTTACAGTGCAGCTGCAGCTGGCTGGTGCTGCTGTGCTCCCCTTGCATCCAGCGACCACTCCTCCTCCTACTCTTCCCCATTTCTTTGCCACTCCAGGTGGGTGGGGGGCAGAGCTTCATCCCTGATGCTCTCACCTGGAATGAGGGGAGCAGAGGAACATCTAGCCGGCTGCAGCTGCTCTGGGAAAAGCCCAGCCAAAACCTGCGTACTAGCAGTGGCCAGGGCTGTTGGGAGTGCAGGCATAGGCTGCCCAGGTGGGAATGGCTGGGGCTCAGCCCCATGTGAAGCACTGCAGGGGCAACTGTGGGAGGCAAGGGGAGTACATCCAGGAGGAGATGAGCTAGGCTGGGTTGGCCCTGTGCTGTGCCATATGGGTCCCAGCCTTGCAGCCAAGAACTGTCTGTTGCAGCTGAGACGGGATGGTGGAGCAGGCTTCCCATCTCCCACCATACCCCCAATAGATAGCCACACCTTCCCACAGCCCCTCACACACTCTGACCCCCAACCATGACACCACAGCCCCCATATACAGTCCCACACTCCGTGCTCTCAAGAAGGGAGTTTCCCATCTTATAAG
>NW_017728992.1:173573783-173574059 GCF_001723915.1 Gavialis gangeticus
CCCCCAACCATGACACCACAGCCCCCATATACAGTCCCACACTCCCACCATATCTGCACACATACCAACACCTGGCCACATGCCCTAATTCCCACCATATCCCCAAACATACCCACAGCCCCCACACACACCCACCCTCCATACCCACAAACTCCCACATACCCCACACCAGCCACATACCCTACATACACCCCCACACCCTCACCCCTCTCCCCAACCACCAGGGGTACACCAGCCAAAAAAGGTTGGAAACCCCTGCCTTAACACACTTAATTG
>NW_017728992.1:173579059-173579327 GCF_001723915.1 Gavialis gangeticus
ACACAACCCCCACATGCAACCCCTTACCTCCCATAAACACCCTTACCCCCCACAATATCCAAGAGTAAGTTTATAATTTGAGCTATTATGCAATCACCTATAGATAAACTATGCAAATACATAAATCAGGACAAAAATATTTCTTTTAAATTAATTAAAGTAAGTTATACTTGATTGTTTTTGGTTTTAAGTATATGCTTTTGGAGTGTTTTTAGTCTCAGGTGGCAAGCTGTGTCCCCCCCCCCCCCCCGGGGAACCCCCGGGGGGG
>NW_017728992.1:173579446-173584880 GCF_001723915.1 Gavialis gangeticus
CAGGGGTTGGGGCAGGACTTCTGGTCCCAAGATGGTGACTAAGAGGTAGGGCAACTGTCAGGGGGCAGGGCTACCCATGTGATCATTGACAGTTCACCAAAATTTGTTAAATGGCCCTCCAGCCAAAATAATTTCCTGGCCCTCATATAGACAAATCTCAGGAATTAATATGAAATCCTAGAAATGTCACCAGCCACTCATATTTTGACTGTTAGTGTTATTTTATATCCAGTCTAAGCTCTAAGTGTGAGAAGTTTGCCTGTACTTGAAAGTTGGGTGCCCCATTTTACCACACTCTTCAAGAATTTCCTTTTTTTCTCTCTCTCAGTTGATATTTCTGAATTAGCTGATTTCCTGAATCACAGGAAAGCAAATGTATCTGGGTAGCAGATTACTGTCTCTCTGGTAAATTCTTTACCAGAATTCTTCTTTACTAAGAACTGATTGACATAGAAACTTAGGACAAATCTCAGGAATTAACGTTCAATGCCAGAAATGTCACTGATCACTCATACTTTCACTGTCTGTGTTATCTGATATCCAGTCTAATGTAGTATGAATTTTTAAAGTGTTTTTTTTTTTCCCCTGCCCAATCTGTTTCTGGGCTAGTGCTTCAAAATGTTAAGAAGGATTTAGAAAAGTAGCCAGCTTCCTTATCAAAGGTAGAGCCTGAAATAAGGAAACTACTGAAAAACTATGGCAGAGAAATCTGAAGAACAGAAAATGCCCGGTAAAGTGAACAGGTTCTACAAAATGTAGAACGCTAATTTTTTTCTATTGTAATTTAATCTCTATTGCAGAGGTTCTTATACCATCTTCATCACCATAACATCCAAGTGCCTTAGTAGTGCGTTAGGGAATATGCTAAACATCTATTATGTGAGGTTGCTTGCTCTCTTTCTCATACCATCCCCAGGGAAAGAATTCTGTTTGGAGAAGAGTTTGTTTTCAATTTTGCAAGACATTTTTCTAAAATGTACATGACACTTTGTCATCTTGTGGAAAAGAAAACAATGGACATGCTTTTGATTGTCCTTAGTTCCTGCGGGAGTTCATTCTTATTTTCAGATCAGCCTCCAGGAACACCCCGTAGTCTGTATGAGCAAGGAGTGATGTAAGATAAAGCTAAGACCTAAAATATAAGACATAGTATTCTTAATGATGATCTGAGGAAACAGTGTAAGTGACACTTAAATTCTGCTTACTATTTTGATGTCATTGGTATACAAATTGATATATCATAAAATGATATTCTGTATCCTTTGCAGACAAGGTTTCTAAAATGTTCCTCTCAGAGTATGGATAGTAACTGGTTGCTGTAACTTCCTAATGGTCTCTTGATATGGAAACAGCTTGGGACAAAAGGTGGCTATGGACTTCTCAACTGAGAGGTAGCTTACCAATAAAGTCACTTTGTAGGGGTCTGTGATCATCTTTAGGGGATAATCAGGATGCACCATGGCAAATGGGAGTATAGGGCATTTTCCCCAGCTCTAACAAAGGGAATGCCATATTTAGGAAAGTGATGTACAAACCACTTACCTTCTGGAAGAGAAACAGGCACTTCCCCCAAGAGTTCCAAGAGAAGGATGGACTGGAGTATTTTAGTAAACTGTATTTCCTGTGTTTTATCTTTATGTAAAGAGCAACCATGTTTTCAAAATCTTCATGCATGCCTATCTTCTGTTACTGTTATATATACTTGAATAGTTAATTAATAACCTACAGAGTCTAAATGGTTAGAGTTTGGGGATACGGTTTAGTAAACTACAGGAGTATTCTGGAGAATGAGATCCATAAAGGTTCTCAAGACTAATGACATGCAAGAATCCATTTTGTGTAGAAGTTGCAAACTGGAAACCTGGACCCAGGAAATATATCAAAGAGGTCAAGGGAGGAAAGCAGTTTTGCAATCTATTGAGGCCAAAGGAAGTTCAAGGTACATGGGCCTAAGGGATTAAGGTTCAGCACAACACTGAGTATCTAAACCTAGGGATCTGAATTAATCTGCAATGCTCAGAAACTCAATGTGGAGTAGCAAAACATCCTTTCTTTGTATTACCTGAATTGTCTATTTCAGTTTTCTGGCTTTCTGATGCAATGCTAAATGAAATTTATACTTTCTGTTTAGAAAATTGAGATTTCCAATGATGCATTTATTCATTTACCCTGAGAAGCTAAAATACCTAATACAAGGTTAACTTTTATTTTCTCTGAGTAGAAGAAGAGAGGGTACTTATTTTCCCAATATTAGAAAGCAAATATAATAAGGGCATATAATTTAAAACATGTTAGCAGTTGGATATTTCATAATCCATCACTCAGCCGTCTGCTAATGGCAGAGTATTGTGTGTAATCTCTGTCACTAGCTGATGTTCTGTATGGCATCATGACAAATCTTAGGAATTATTTAAGGCAAATCTTTGGCAAGTGTGGAACCACAAATATAATCAAATTGTTTGGATCTGTAACTCAATAAGACTGTAATAGGACATAACCCATACTTATGAGAGATTATGCAAGTTTATATTATGTTTGGAGAATTGTAAGCTTTTTTAATCAGTTATACTGATCTAGACTGAAGGCTGAGAGTAGGAAATTGTGACAGATAAGACTCAAAAGAACTTAGGCTTCTGAAACTTCAGGGGATCAGGATTCTTTCTTGAAATACTTCAGGATTGAGCCAACTTTTTCAACCTTTTTTTCTAATGATCTTCCCAGTTTTAACATAGCAGCACCCTAGGCTATATACTTTCTTTGTGCAGTTCTTTGAATTAAAGCAAGAAAACTTGTATTTTTAACAATTACACTATTTTAACTATAACATAACTCTAACACAATGGCAGTGTAGCCTGGCACTGCCTGCAACTCGCATCTACCTGCTGTATCCAGGAACCCAGGGCCCCACCAACCAACCAGCTCTTTATGAGTGTTATTAACTTTCAAAGCCATATTAACAGTTCCATGATATGTGATGGTGTATGTGTGTGCATTTTGTTTCCTGGAGGGGCAGGATATACTCTTTAATTTTCTCAGTTTTTGCATTGTATTCATCTCAGTTTCTTTCTTTTTTAAGCTTCTGGGCATTTTTATTTGATTATAGAACAGCATCATTAATAAGGAGGCTAAATCTCCAAAACCAAAATTGTAATACCACATTTTCTCACATACAACCTTTCAAACTGATGGAAATGTGAGTGTGTATTACATGTGAAAAATATGGTAAAAGCATTTTCTGCTGCTTATCCTGCAAAAATAAAAGTCAAGTCTGCACACAATCCAGAGGGAGCAGAATAATGTTCCCTAGTTGCTGCTACTCTGTTACTTACTGCACAGAAAGATCTTTTTTGTCATTTTGCTTTCAAAAATATAAGATGCATATCTTATTCTGGGACATGTACATGAGATAATATGGTATTTATTATTTCTTCAAATCACATGATCGTTGACTAAGACTGTGTATATACATTTGGGGAGATTAGGGGGAGGTTAGATCAAGTTACAAAGGACCATCCAATCAAAGGGGAGTAGTGGGGAGGGGTCAGGAGGTTGGGGAGCAGGTAGAGTCCGTGGGGGGAACAGGAGGGCAGGTGGGCTCTGGAGAAGAGATCAGGGGAAGCTAGCAGGGTCTATGGGGGAGATTGGGGGGGCAGGCAGGCTCCACAGGAGATTGGTGGGGTCCAGGAGGATTTGGCTCAGAAGGTGTCACAGGGTCTGCAGGGACCTTGAGGGGATGAAAAGGCTCTCTCCCCCACCCTCTGGGACCAAAAACTATTTTTAGCCCTTTGAGCCCCCCACCTCCAGACAAACAACACCCCCGGTGAACCAACCCTGCCATCCCACTTGCCACTCACCCATCCTAAATTACTTTTTCAGCTCCCAGCACTGGTGAATGCTAGTAAAACTGGTATTGGGAGTTCTTTGTGGGATGAGGGGTTTGTCTGGCTAAAGAATGGGTGGGGTGCGGAGGGTGGCTGATCCATGGAGGGTGGGGTAGAGGGAATAGAGGGCTAAAAATAGCTCAGGACCAGGGAGGGTTTAGGACAGTGTAGTCCTGGGATATCATCTGGGCTTTCCCAGGCCCGGTGCTGCATTGAGGACTGTACAGAAGTTCTGGACAACTAGAGTTGGTCTAAAAATGGCCAACACAATCTAAGTTAGACTGCATTACAAGTAGGGTTAATTTAGATCAATGTGGCCATTTTTAGACTGATCTAACTATCTTGAACTACTGTGCAGTTTACACTTAGATTGACCTAACTAGTGTATAGTCAGCAGCTGGGTGAACTAAGATAGATCAAATGACCATTTTTAATACAATCTAACCTCCCCCTAACCTCCCCAAATGTCTGTACCTAATTTCTTTGAAGCAAGGTCCTACACTCAGTGGCAGTGTTTCTATCTGGATGGTACATCTTAAATGCAATCAATTCTGAGAGAATATGGACATGTTCTAGGCATCCATGAACAGAAAGTCTGAAGAAAATTAGAAAGCTGTTAAAAGGGAAGGGGCAGGGAGGCCTGGAGAGCACACAAAACCTGTTTCATCTAGGGCACCTATACACATGTAGTGAGGCTGCTCCAATGCGCTGTAATTATTTGATTAATTTAGTCTGCTAGAGTGTGGTAATTACTGTCTCACATCCCCACACTGAAAAATGGCAGTAGGGGCATTTTATTTAAAGTTTGTTTGACAAGCTTTAATTAAAGCACCCTTGCCACCATTTTTCAGCACAGGGACACTGTTACATGTGATGATCCAGGTGCTTTAATTAGAGTTGCTCTCAGAGCTTGTCAAATTAAAGCACTCCCCACAACTCCCAGAGCATATCTGTAAACAACCCTAGTTACCAAGACTAACAGTTCCCACTAGATCTGCAATTGGCTATAGAGCTGGTCAGTTGGATGGCAGTTGCCTTTTTCTTTTTTTCATTCTGAATGACTAAAGTCCCAGTGCAAAGGAAAATAAGACTGGCAGAGGGGTTGAGGAGCATAATGAGGATTTGAGTATCGAGAGAGAGGGGAACAGAGCTGCACACAACACCATTGGCATAGGAGATATTGTGGGGCAACACCATAGGGTTAGGAAGGTGTGAGAGAGACCTTGCTTATAATGGGGAAGGGGAGTATGGAGGGTACACAGAGCCTCTAGCCTTGAGGGAAAAAATGGAGAAACCCTGAAATTAAAGAAGATGAGAAGGCCTCATATGCAAATTTTGAGCTGGGATAGAGGCTTGCAAAAATCTACTTGAAGTCTACTTCCAATAAAGTCACATGGACCAATAGTAGCTGACCCAGTTAACTGTTGCCATCTTCTGCACATTTTACTCGGCTGTGCTTGCATCCTACACCCTGCAGGCATTTTTGTACTCAGTGACAGACGAGGTATGTGCAGTTTACTCGGTGTATGAATGCCAGATTGGGGGGGGGGGGG
>NW_017728992.1:173585053-173601087 GCF_001723915.1 Gavialis gangeticus
GGGGAGCGGGGGCTGAATGGGGAGGCAGTCTGTTTCCTTGGTCTTGGTTCCATGTTCTATCCGCCAAATCACATCTGACACTGCCACAGGAGTTTTGACCGTCGTAGACAAGATATAAATATATTTAACTTAGTGTTTACTTGGTACTTACTTGTTAGCAAAAATGTATTAAACCCTTGCCATAATTTTAAACAGCAGGCAGACTTCTAATTTTATCTTTTTCTGCAAATACTTTGTTCAGAGGCAAGATCTAAGAGAGAAAGGGCAGCCCCCTCTAGAAAACTATTCCTATGAGATCTTGTCTGATTCTTTAAATGAGGTTAATTCACCATTTGGCATCATAGACTTTATTTCATTTATAATGTAAAAGGTTCTTTTGTTTAATGTCATCAGGTATGTACTTTTAGGTTAATACTCAGGCTGTTTCTCTGTGCAGAAGATTTCAGGATCCCATACTAGACTTCTGTATTTGAAGTTCTTATGTCTAAAGTTTTAAACTTTGGATAAACAATTCTTGCTGACTGGTTTAATATTCTGCAGTTTGATATTATCGCAGAACCAAACTTTTTGTGTAGTTGGGGATTATTCTCAATTTGAAGATCAATCAACTATCACTAATCACATTTTTTTTTCAAATCTCTATATGGTTATTATTATAAGAAATGGATTATGTTCAGATTAATTTCTTTTTTCATTCACATTTGTGATTAAATTATTCCATGTCATGAATGCAATTTTAGTGCAGCTTCTTGGACTGGCAGAAGCATGGGTGATTTGAAGAAACAAATCAAACTTCAAGGGAAAGAATAACTCTGGTCTGTGTTATATATAGGAATATAAAAATGGAAGTATCTGGGGTATTTGAGTCCAGTCCCCTACTATTTTGGACACTGCATGATGTAGTCTCGTTAATAAACTTATCATAAGAGGGGTGTTTTTACCCTTCTTATTCTCAGTGGAAGACAGTTCAGGAACCTCATTGTTATACCTATTAGGAATCATGTTCCTAATTTCTGGCTAACATTTATTCATGAAAAGTTTATAACAATGGTTCTTGTGACACCATAGTTCATTAGCATAAATGTTTATTTTCCCTCTTCAGTGTTTCACCCTAATTTATTTATTCACAGCCTTCATATTGCAAGGCTGAACAAACCTAGCTCTTCTGGTCTCCTTTCATAAGATTCACCCTCCCCTTGAACATCCTAGAATACTTTCTCTGCACTTGTTCTGATTTCAGTTTCCTGCATCTGGATGACCAAACTGTATGTATTATACCAGATGAGGTTTCAACAGTGCCTCACTGGGCAATCCTATGATTCCATTGCTGATGGGGTGTCTCACTATCTCCTCCTGGGAATGCTGCATGGCAAATGTGCTGAAGTCTGCAATTATCTGGACCCTACTAAAGAAGCTGTCTATTGACTGGTTCCCTAACAAGCTATTGTCCAATTTTCAGCTTCTTCTAATGAGGATGAGTCATCAGGCATATATAATTTCAGTGTTTCAGAGCTGGCATTTGCTTCCTATAGTTCAAGTACAATTTAAGATGCTAGTTTTGTCCTGGGTTTTTTTCTAAATGGTCTGGGCCCTGTATACCTAAAGGACCACTTTCTTCCTCACACCCTGTTGTGATCACTGTGATCAGCTGAGAATAACCTCCTGCAAGTCCTATGAATGCACAAAGTTCACTTGGCAAAAACATGTGGAAGGTCATTCTTAGTACTCGCTTCAAAGCTACGAATTCCCTCCCCATTAAGGCCTACCAGTGCCCAAGCCAATTATCAGGAAGTGTAAAACTCTCTGGGCAGGCATTTATTAAGCCTAAGTAATAAATAAATATATAAATAATTTTACAATGCTATTAACATCCTATGATCACCTTTGCCTCTCTTAAAGCTGCATCATCTGTTTGGCTTATTGACTGAAACAAGCAGTTGCTTCCCCTCATTTGTTTCCAGCTGATGAGGATATAGCTTCAAGCAGATGATTTTGTTCTTTATCCCCAAATGCACAAACTTGCATTTTATACTGTTGAATGTATTCTATTGCTATGCTTTTTGGGTCATCCAGTTCTTTCTGTAGGATATACTGTCCTGGTTCTGTATTGATATTGCCTCCAAACTTGTTTCATTAGCACATTTCCTCAGCACACTCCTAATTTGTGTGCCAATCCATTAATGAGAATATTAAGACTGGTGCCAACACATATCCTTGAGCAGCTTCACTGGTATCTTGGCTGCAGCCTGATACCTTCTTCTGCAAACCATCTGTTGCTGAATCCACTTTAACTAGCTTTTCCCCCACCTTAAAATTCTTCTAAACATCATATTTTCATAGCATAAATACTTGTTCTTGATATGGCATCCTATCAAATGGTGTCTTAAAACCAGAGTGATGATAACCAGGCAAAGCAAAGATGATATATATCTTATCAAAGATGAGCACCAGGTTAATCTGGTATGATCATCCTTTGGTAAATTTGTTTTGCATTTTATCCCATATTCCTTTTCCTTCCATCTGCCAGTTTGAAGAATGCTGGAGTGGAGGTTGTCCAGTTATACTCTCCATAGGCACACAAAAGCATTACGCTTCTTCCACCCCAGCTGTGGTAACTTCATAGCTATTGCCCTTATTGTAAACAGAAGCAATACTTAGAGGATCTTTAATTTTAACTCATTCTTGCTGTAGAGCAGCCTGACTTCTTTTGTTGTTCCTTTCTGTGTATGTAGATGGAACCCCCCCCCCATTTATCTTAATATTATTTATAAGATATAATTTAACATAATTTCTGGTGATTTTCCATTTATGCCTTTCCTTCTTGACCTCAAGGACACGGCTGACATTCCTTGTTTCCATTCCTCATAAACTCACTAATAATTCCTAATATCCTGCTTATTATGGTTTTTCATCCAATTAAGTCTGGAGTCCCTGACAGCATTAGCATTTTAACTTTTAAAATCTCTGTCCTTGAACTCGATCTCATTACTAACTAGTTCCCTTTATTCTGTAAGTTTGGTCATTTGGTATCCAAAGTTTTGGTTACAGGCATCAGATGATTGATTCTTTCATCTAATTTTAAACAAATTCAGGCCATGCTCACTTATATCTTACCTACCAAGATCATCACCTTTTGGTGGTCCAGTGAAAGTTTGATAAGGAAATTGGTCAACTATAACATGCAGGGATATGTAGACCATAATATACTTAGTAGATTTTTTTTCACTCTAACCTATATCTGGGAATTTACTGGATGTCTATTATCACAATGTTATTCTAGTTGTGTACCTACACAAGTTGTTCATATGTCAATCATTTTGTTTCACAGACCTGGCCTTCAAACACACATTTTAGTTGTCGCTTATTGACCAAAGACTGAATTAAGAATAGTCCTCCACCCAATTTTCTTGTCTTCAGTATTAACGGTTCCTCTTTACTGACCATCCTGTTCTTCATTAATGTGTTTTTATTGTTTGCTTTATTTTAAGATACTTCATTTTTCTCTTCCTGCATACCAAAATGAAACACAGAAACTGTGTGAGTATTCCCCAAACTTCTTCCTTCCTTTCTCACGTTTAAAGCTCTTATTAGCAGTCATCTCAGCCTTGATCCAAGACAACTATTTTCCTACTTCTCAAGAGGAATTTTTGCTTCAAAAACATCTCTTTTTCACTGAGTAAACCCCTGTGGATAAACATGTAGCAATGTTCTTTATAGCACAGTCCTTAAGCTATCCATTGATCTTCATTCAATAGGGATTAACCCCCCTCAGTTAGTTTAGGTATGATACTGGTAAGCTCTGAAGGAACTTGTATCTAGTAATCAACAAGGTTGATGTCAGTATGATGTTACTACTGTGGCAAATACAAAACAGAGGAAGATCTATCTCTCCTATTATCTCCCTGTATAACCCCCCAAAGTACTGTTCAGGCCCTACGCTTTTAAAAGCACATTTTGTAGACTTTTATCCCATGTGGAATTTTCTCAAATAAATGTATATAGAAAAAAAGAGATTTCTCAGCCACTTCAGATGCCAGACTGTAAATCTACCTTCTGTCACATGCCTGTGCCTGGTAGAACCATGTGATCATGTTTGACCCAGGCATGGATTTGCTACACTTTAAATTAAAGTTAAATGACATATCAATTCTATCAAATATTTACTTATTTGAAAAAAAACACTCAAAGGAGGGATGACTTTTTTATGTATTAATATATTTCCATTGGGTACTAACATTCCAATTTTTAACTGTCCTAACTTCTACAGTGGATGATTTTAACATAATACAGAACATTGTGAATAATAATTACTTTATTTGCGGCCTCACTGCCACCTTCCACTCTTCCCAACTTCCTAGTGTAGGATGCCTTATCCTATGTCCAAGTAAAATGCCTATTCTTGCACTGATCAAGGTCAGGATATCTGATAGTGATAGTCTCTGGGGTTAGTGCCAGATCCAATTAAGATACTCTATGACTGTTCAAATTGGTGCTGCATATTGAAATCCAGCCGCTAGACACTGATGGTGAATCCTCTAGTGCATTATATCTAAAGAATTCTAATTATATGTAAAAAAGATAAATGATAGATATTTATCATAAATTGAACAAATAGCAAGGTGTTTTTAACAAAACTGATAAAAGAGGAAATTGTATTAACTAGTTGAAACACTTTGCAACCATGACAATAAATCATTAACAGGAAGACATCGTAACCGTACCAGGCTCTTATGTCATTTTCAAATGGCAGCAATGAACTGGAAAATTGTTATACTATAGAGAAGAATGTGTGCTAGTACTATAATAAATCATTTACTGAAGACTATAACAGTTTAAATTAAAATCATTTATAATTAAGTTTAAAGGAACTTTGAATATATTGTTTGATTTAAAAGAGAAACATGTCTGATATGAATCCAAGTAATTGTTATCTTACTGTGTATTTACTTTAAAGAAAGTGCTAACAATGTCGTTGAAAAAGACCTTTTGTGATGGGTTTGCAAACTGGATATTCAATAATTTCACACCTGTTCCACAGTTTCAGAATTGTTTGACTATACTGAGTGATTTAACTAAATCAAAAAGCCTGAGGCTGAATCGATTTAGTCTTTGCAGGTTAGTCTAAACTGCGTAGGTTAAATTGAAACAGAAGTGAACAGACATTTACCTTTGATTCAGGAAATGCAGCCACATGCCTGCAGTGGCTTAGGCCACAGTGTGGTGCCAAAATTTGGTGTTGGATGATCCTGCTATCAAAAAAAGCTGCAGCAAAAAAAGGTGGCACAGTGCAGGCTCCAGGAGCATGTCAGCAGGGACAGAGGCTGGGTCCTCCAGGGAGACACTGTGGCTGCTGAGTGCAGTGGCGAAAAGCATCAGCACAAATTTATGCTGTTGCTATTTTTGCTGTGGCAAACACATGCCCCTGCACATGCATGCTGATCTGGACCCACCCTACAGGGTTTACACACATACACACACACACACGCGCGCGCACACACACACACACACACACACACACAGATAATAAATACAGAAAACACCGAGCAACTCTCTCCAGTACATACTTTTTTCATTTTATAATTAATAATTTCTAGGTGAAGTATTTTGAACTGTTGTTAGAGTAATTCAGCATGTGGAATGGTCTGCTTTATGAAGATTGATAAATCCATATTAAAAGTTTTGAGTGAGAAAAGGAGCCCATGATTTATGATTTGGCTCTTCTAGAATATTAGAATATGCTTTTCACCAAAATTAGGCATGCTATTTTCATCTCCTAGGTTTCAATATCTTAAAATTAAACAGACACCCAGTTTATGGTTCTACTATGTATAAGAAATTATCATTTTTTCTCAAATCACTGTGTAGACTACAAGAAATATCTAATCCATCTTGAACAAAGTAAAGAGTGATGCAGATTTTCTCTCTGACCTTATCTGATCAAAATATATTACATTATTTCTGTGCCAGCTAATTAAGGTCAATCCATTTAGTGGTATATTTAAACTTTGCTTAATTTGCTAAAATCTCCAAGTACAAATCTCTATTTCCTATATAGTCTTTTTTTCTCTAATCAACAGATGAACTTTCTATGAGTTCATTATTTTGTGGTCCATTTAGAACACTGAAGGCTACAAAACTTAATCTTAGGCTCTGTCAAACCATCATCAGGCAATCAAAGTGAGGCTAAAGCTAAGATTTCATACTATCCTTGTGGATGACTGGGGCATTAGCAGAAAGTGTTAGGAAGTTGGTTCAGAGATAGACAGTCAAGCTAGAAGTGAATTTAGCAAAAACAAATAGAAAAGCTGCTTCTTTCTCAGAAACACTGTATTTTATTGTACTTCTGAAGTCTATGACTATGTCTTCACAGATTTCTCACAAACTGGAATGAAGCTCATGCTAAATTCACTGAAGTACAGCACCTTTGCACTGAACTGGAAATATTTAGTAGTTTCAGCCGCTGAATATTGGGAAGCAGAAATGTGTATTGGATAGTTTCATAGTTTCATAGTTTCTAGGGTCGGAAGGGACCTGAGCAGATCATCTAGTCCGACCCCCTGCCATGGCAGGAAGAGCACTGGGGTCAAATGACGCCAGTAAGGTGGTCATCCAACCTCCTCTTAAAAACCCCCAGGGTGGGAGCCTGCACCACCTCACTTGGAAGCTGGTTCCAGACCCTAGCCGCCCTGACCGTGAAGTAGTGCCTCCTGATGTCCAACTTAAACCTTCCCTCCGCCAGCTTGTGACCATTGTTCCTGGTCACTCCTTGCGGCGCTCGGATAGGATAAGACTAGGAGTCGTTTGATCGTTCTTTTCCTGTTCTCTCACTGTAGAAGGGCCACTGAACACTTCTGTGCCCTTGTTTCACCTCCAGGACTGTCTACCTTTATACTACCCAGATTGTAAGCTTTTTGAGGCAAGTACTGGCTCTTATTATGAATACCTATGAAATTTAGCATACTGCCTTACTGCTGTAGCTAGGGACCTCCAGGTACCAATGTAATACTGTTATTGCTAGTAACAATAACTGTGACAGCCAGAACCAGAGAGACTAATAAGCAATAAATATGTGCTTCTTGGAGACATTTAGTATTTTGCCTAAACAGGTAATATTAGTTGATATAAAACCTGTAAGTTTGTAAACCGCAAATATAACTTATCTGTCATAAGTTTAACAAAAATGATAAAATTAACTATTCATGGAACTGACTGGGCCGCATAGGCAAAGCTGTAGATGTGAGATTAGCTGACCTAATGGCTTCTGTTCAGTGTTCAGCTTTGATGATAAAAAACTGGATCCACCTGCCTTGCACGCCCAATACATTCCAGGAAAGCACATCCCAAGAAAGCATATTCAAATGAAACCTAAAATGGGTTGGGGTTTAGGTGGAGCAATGTCAATTTCAAACCTAAAGGCGCTGCATTATACTTTGCTTATTGGATAAATCAAAATCTAGGTAGTAACCTTTTATGATAATTTTAACACCTTTCAATCCCATAGGGTAACAGCTATAGGGCAACATTATGAGTGGCTCTAAAGCCAACAGATTAGCATAAGACTAGGTATAAAAAGCACGTGCATCAGGTAACCAGCAGGAAGGAGGGAACAAAATGATCATTTCTGTTCCACTCCTGGACCCCGAACTCCCGGTGTGAGTGAGGATCAGATTCTGATCAAGGGACCTTCCCTGCTAACCCTCTGACAGCATTGATCAGGGATGCCTAACTTCACTGGAATCACTTGACACATACCTGGCATTGAGGGACTATTGTTAAGTTGCCAATCCATGTCTGTCTTTCTGTTGTTTTGAACATCCCAGTGGCTAATACCCTCACAGTGCCCAGTTGGCCTGTGACAGAATTGATCTACAGATATGCCAATTCTTAGCTTAATAATGAGTTGAAAAAAGAGTTGTATGCGTAAACTAGCTTATAGCTCTTATATCAAGATGTAGGTGATTCATCTTTTCTTAAAGAAAAAAAATCTATACATTAAATCAATATACAGAATCTGCTGACAGCATATGCAAAGTAGCAGCCTATCACAAATATCAGAAATGGTATATTCTACAATGGTCAGCAAAAATCATTGAGGATCCAGGGCCTGGCCAAAGCTACCACCACTGCAAGAGCTGTTACTAGACCGGGTTGGGGTCAGAGAAAGCACATGTTCCATATCCCAGACCCAAGTCAGGCCAGAGCCAGGGTGAGGGTTAATGGTGCTGGGAAAGCAGAGGCTATGGGGGGGGACAGGATGGGGCAGAAGTGAGGAGATGGTATGGGGAGCAGCTGGGGGAGCAGACAGAAGCTGTGGCTTCAGGCTGAACGCTGGGTCAGGCCTCAAGCCAGAGCCACAGTAGCTGCCTGCCCTGCTACCGCCTTGAGGGGCTTTCCCGTGTTAAATTGGGAGAAAATCCCTCTTTTTGCGTTCATGTAAATATGGTATTACTGGTACTGTACTATTATTTCATGAGTGTACTGAGCTTACTGAGGTTTCCATTTAAAAAAAAAATCCTATTATCCGAATGTCAGAAATGTTTTTCTGGCATACATTTCTTGAATGCCCACAATTCTGCAAAGCCTTGATTTAATTCCATTTTGTGGCAGACTTCTGGATAAGTAGACACATATTTGCTTATTTGGTGTGCAAAGATACACGCATGTAATATTGTCTTATATGCATATTTAAATTATGTAAATGTAATATGAAACAGAAATATAATACTGAATTATATTACCGATGCCTTTTTTTTACCAGTTGAATACAAGAACTTTCTCCTTGATTCTACAGGGACCATTCTAATAAGACTGCTGTTATTTAAAAGGGCTTATTTTAGACACCTTTACGTAATGTATTCATGTTAGCACTTAGTTTGATATGTAATCTAAAGTGTACCTCACCTCCATGCAAATAATAAGCTATAGAAATCATGTAGAAATCATTCAAGATAATAATTTAGCAGGTATTTAACCCTACCTTATTTAGGCTAGTGTTAACAATGTGCTTATATCCATTTATCTTTCATAAAAATAAGCAAAGCATATGTCTAAGTGCTGCACTAAGTAAGATTGGGTCTCTAAAGTAAAGCCATAGTCCTTCTGCGTCTCCTTTACAGAACTGATTCCTGAAATATGTTTGTCCCCTCAGTATTTTCTAGACTTCCATCTGACTTTGATCCTGTGCTGCTTTTATCAGCAATCATTTCTGATTAACAAGCAATATTTATCACAAAACTGTGTTGTTCAGCTTCTACCTCTCTATCTACATGTCCCAGAATATTGTAAGCCCCAAGCTCTAAGAAAGGGTGTGTTCAGTAATTAGTGTATCCAGGGGGGTCAGCCTGGGGGCTTAGGACAGCTGGACAGTGAAATCAGGGGAGACTGTACACAGGAATTGTGCTATAGGAGACAAAGTGAGAAACAGTTATGCACTGGAACCAAACCAAAGGAAGCTTAGGACAACTGAGCCATACATAGGGCCCAAAATAATACTTTGGTGGGTGTCTAATTAGCAGTAGTTTTAACAGAGCTTTGGCAGATAGCTCTCTAAAAACCTTGGCAAACCATTCAAATATTTTTGTAGGCCAAAACTTAAGAGATGTATATTTTCCTGACTAGATGATAAAACACAGAAGATGAATTTTCTGAATTAAGATTAATTAGATGTTGTTCACCTCCCACCCACAGTGCTAGCACAAACATTGAATGAGAAACTCTTGTCACGAGGGATAACTTTTTCTGTCTGCAAGGGTAGACAGCTCATCATCAGATTTAATTAGTTATTGTTTATAAAGCATTTGAGATCTTTAGGTGAGAGGTCCGAGATAAAATGCAAGGTATTATAAACATTATGCCTTTTCTATGGAGGAACTAGTCACATAATTATGATGTTTCTATAGTCTTTGCAATAAACAAACTCTGGTAATTACTGAATTTGCAAGTGTTGGATACATACAAAGATGGGTTTTCTTATATCAGGTTTATGCCACATGCAGTATTGCTTTTTGGAGCATTACTGAATGACTCATCACTTGCAGTTGGTGATTTTTTCTGCCACACATGTATTTTCAATGTCTCAGATGCCTTTTACCTCATACTCTTCCACAAGGAACATGTTCATGTATAGTAATGGGGACATTTGTCAGAACTTGCATTTTATTACATAAGAGGTATTCTCTCTTCCCCCCATCCCAATTATATCTTAGGTACTGCAAAAACTTGTATATAACCTATATAGGAAAAAGAAACTCTGTTGAATATTGCTACCAATAACCAAGGTTCCTTCTAAGGTGCATGCATGTGCAGCCACATGCAACTAAAAGTGTGGCTGCACAGAGCCTTTTCAAGGCCATGTACCAGGAGAGGAGCTGTTCTTAACCACTTTGATGATAGGGCAGGATGTCACTTTAGGGCACTTTTGCACATGAGGGGGGTGGTGTAGGAGTTTTAGTTTGCTGCCCCTGCAGTCATGGAGTGAAGCACTGGGCTCTGTGCAGCACAGGGGCTCTGCAGGAAGACCATGCAGGCAGCCTGGCAGCAGCCTGGGAAAGCAGCTTTGCCCATTAAATACAGTGAGCCTGATCTATTTTTTTCTCCCCTGGAGCCTGCCTGCCTGCCTGAGCTGCATGGGTGCATGGTGCTTCCCTCCTTGGCTGTGGGCAGGTGCTGCCTGGGTGGGGGCTTCCATTTCCATGGAGAGAAGCACCACCTCCCACCCCTGACCCAAGCCCAGGGACCGCTCCACCTGCCGGCAGCTTGCCCTCCCCTCCTCACTGCTGGAGAGGCAGGTAAGTCAGTGGGGTGTGTGCATGACACAGGAGTTTAATCAGACCTAAATTGAAGTGGTGGGTTTTTTAAAACCCACCACTTCAATTTAGGGCCCCCATTTCTTCTACACACGCCAATATATACTATGTCTTAAAATTATATGGTTTGTCATTTTACGTCTTAACTTTAAAGCCACCCAAGTGGGTTTTTTTTAGAAAATTAAAGTACCTATATCTTCAACCAAACAGAATAAAAGAGATACAAATAATATGAAAGCTCAAAACCAGCAGGGGAGACAGAATAATACATTTCTATCAGCAATATCGCGTTAATCAGTGTGAATTGCTTAAAGTTAAAAATATGAAGCAGTATGAATGCTGTGCATGAAAATATAGATTTTAGATTGCTAATGATAAGCCCATCCTCAGTGTCAGTTAATATAAGGTGAAAGACAAGTCAGACATCAATACAACAAAAGTGACTTGAATCATTGGACTAATTATCACCACACAGAAGGAGAACAGTAATACAAGTGGGAATTGGTTTCTCTCCTCCAATGTAGTGAAAAGGACAAAACTTGAAAGGCAAGAATGAGAATAATGTATTTATAAAAAAGGGAATAAAGAATTGGGTAATCTGAGCAGACTGAAGCTAGGCAATATCATTGTCTAAACAGGTGTGAGGAGCAGATATTTCTGTCTGGAACAACCTTAAATGAGTGCTGCAAGTAACTTGATAATGTGTGTGATTCAAAAAATCTTAAAATTCAAACAGCAATTGAATACAAATCTGCTGGAAATGACCTCTTTCTTTTAAAAAAAATGTGACCAATTAAGTAGCTTCTGATTCTTAGATCTTCAAATCTGGGGTGCATTCTTTTTATGTCTTAAAATAAAATCTTTGTTGGTTACATTATTAGGAGATATGCTAGGAGCTGAATTGGGGAACTCAACAACTGAAAGCAAACATTTCTACAAACTGGGCTAAGCCAGTAGGCCTTCCTTAATTGTGACTTTAACTAACTTGTATCCTGTGAAGATCTGGGGAGAAAATTATTAGGGGGTTGAAAGTGCCCTGGAATTTACACGGGAGTGGATAATGGACAGTTCTAAAGAGTATTTATATGTAAGGACATATGACTAGCATGGACCTCTTAGGTCAGTCCTCTCTTAACACAGATAAATATATGCTAAAATCCCATGTATAACCTAGTGGATTTTCATCTTAAAACTGATTAGGTGGTTTTCCCACAGTAACTTTACTGGAAGGCTGTTCAAGAATCTCACTGCTCTGATGGGTACTCTCATCTATTCATCTACTCTACTTATTTGCTTTGTGTGGGCTTTCCCCTCTTTTCCTCCCTTCTTCCACCCTACCCTGGTGTTTACCCCTTCATGACAAGTCCAGCTCTTTCACATCCTCTCACAAGATAGGCTCTCAATTCATTTGATTATCTTTATCCCTGATTCTCTTCCTTGTCCTTTGTTTTTCTTTTTAGATTATAAATTTATCAGGGAAAGCATGTATCTTCCTAAATATTTTTCAGAAGAAGAGCAAACAGCATGCTTTTTCATTTATAGTAGATATAGTAGATAGTTAGCTAAGGGATATGAATTCAAATGAAAAAAGTAATCAGTTTTGCACTTATGTTTGTATGGCATATACCATAATTATGGTTCTTACAGGCTCAAATAAGATAGTTCTGAACAGAAATAAATCTGAACCAAAAGCCTGAGTGCGCACCCTTGTTACCATGTGGTTGTTTAGAGAACAAACCCAGATCCAGAGATAAATTTTGCATTTGGCCGATACGCCTATCAAAATGAACCACAATTCCAGGTCAGAATATTAAGAATTTGGATCCAGATTCATGTTTTTAAAGCCCAAGCCCACTCCAACTATTGAGCTAGCATGAGCTATTTAAAAATAAGGAACACTTTAGTTTATGTTCGTCAGCCTTTGCATTCCAGATGTTTTCCCGTTCTAAATCTAGAAACACACCCACACATACACACAAAATTTAAAAAATTGATCATCCAGTGATTATGTAGAAATAAACATAGAATTCACCTTTGATAGTCACTGCTGAATCATTCCATCACCAAAAGTCCTCATGAAATTTTTAAACATTTCTGCCATTTACAACATGTTGGCTTTGGGCTATTTCATTTATAATTGCTTGCTCTACTAAAGGACAAGATGGCTTTAAATGGTGAAAAAGCAAAAAAATATATATATTCATATTTAAACAATAATTTTCCCTTTCTCAGTTGTTTTGTTTTCAGGCAGAACAAGACTTTGTTTTCAGGAAGAACAAATCATTACTCAAGGATCCTGGTTTCTGTTTAAAAATCCCAGATACTCTGATAAAACATCAAAATTTCTCTGATTAAAAACCTCCAAATCTGCATTGCTTCCACAATTAAAATGAAATGCCACTATATATGTGCACACATGCACGTGATACAAAGTGAACACAATTTTTTATTGATATATTTACAATTTTAAAGCAAGTTGGAAGCCTACCAGTGCCTCAATCATTATAATAAAATAAATCCTAAATATCTATATATTTTGGTGTTTCCTTTGGTTTTTCTATCACAGAAAATCAGAGCTCCCCCCCCCTGTGTCACTCAGCAGGATGTGGATCCAGTTGCAGCCTCCCCCTGCTCCCCCTGCCCTGCTTTGTGGTGCTGAGCAGCCCTGATAAGCTGGTGCCCTGCCCTTTTCCATACTGTTGCTCCTCACTCCCAACCCAGAGCTCCCCTGTCCCTGCTGGTCCCCCAACCTTCCCAGCCTTCCTGGTCAGTGTTTCTTCTAAGCTGCATGCATGCACGGCTGCACACAATAAAAAAACATGCTGTGTAACGATGGGGGACCTTAGCTCACCTACCTGCTGAGAGGGAGGGGGGAAGCAATTGTGGGGCAGACCAAAGCAGTATACACCAAAAGGGGGAGGCAGGACCAGTTTAGGAAAGGACCAAAGCGGTGTGCTCATGGTGTGCTCACAGACTGAAGCAGCGACCTCATGGACCACTACATCTTAGAGGGAACATTGCTGCTGGTGTTCCTCACTCCCAACCTGCAGCCCTCTGCCCACCCACCCCTCACTCCTGCCAGAACGGGGCCCCAGCTGCCAAGGCTTTGGGACTAGAGCCTGGGCCCACAGCACCCTATCCTTCCCAGCAGTGTCCAAGCCCCAGCTACCACCTGCTGAGCAGAAAGGGGGCACCTCACCACAGCTGCATCGCTGGTACAGGGCTCCTAGTGATGGCAGCAGTGAGCCTCCCTGATCTGCTGTGCCCTCAAATTCTGGTTCCTGCCCACTTGGCTATGAAGGCCCCTGTGAGGAGGGCAACAGGGCAGGGGTTCCTGAGCCCACAGTGGGCAGCCTTCATCCTCCTCCACCCCATGTACAAATCTGGGGGGGCCCACATGCCACCTTCCCAGGGAGCCAGGCCTCATGGCTGTGCATTTCTGCACTGGCCTTGGCCACTGCCTTAGCTGGGCAGCACCTCCAGCCCCAGATGCCAATCCTACATCACTTCCTCCCTCAATGCTGGGGCCTCAATCTGTCCCTCATCCCACTCCCTCCCCCATAGACTTGCCTGAAGGAAACTGGAGGAGCTGCTGTCCACCGTTGCCTGTCTGTATTGCTGGCCATGTGCATGTGTGCACATGGCCACATGCATGTGATGCCCCCTGCGTTCCACTTCCCCCAGCCCCAAGCAGCCTCTTGTAGGCTGGAACTCTGCCAGCCTGCACGGTTCCTGCATTTTTTCCTTTGAAGGAGAAAATCCATGATTTTCAATGGAGAATGGAAAAACTAGCTCCCTGATCATTAGCTAATCTCAGGATATAGGTGAATAATGCAGTGTGATAGGGGTATCCTTCTTGTGGGGAAAAGTACAATAAAAACTGTCCTATAAAACCAATCCCATAATTTAATTGAGGAGGTAGTGGGCTTCTCTGCACAAGACACTTACTGTGGAGTGACTAATTAGCTCCACAGTAAAAGTCACCATCTGCATGTGTGGTGCTGTTAGGACACAGCAAACTAATTAACTCCACCATAGGATAGTACCATCAGACACAAGTACTATCCTATGGCAGAGTTATTTACTCCACTTCGATACTTGGATATATGCTGGTGGGTTTGACCAGGGCACAAGGGTGCTTTAGTGTCGGGGCTGCCTGCCAGCTATCCCCATGCTGAAGCACCCTTGTGCCTTAGCCACTCCCTCTGCAGTAAGTTGAGTTGGGACAGAGCAGCCCTGGACTGGAAGGCTGGTCTCTGGGACCCCCAGCCAGCTAGGGCTGCTCTGTCATGGCTCGACATGGTGAGGTCCCAGGCGCACATTAAACCACTACACCCAGGAGCAGTAAACTCCAGCATGAACTGTGCCAGAGTTTATTCAGCCACATTAATTACACATGTAGACCCACCCAGTATATTCTAGGCTCCGACTGGCAGTTCAGGAAACCTGCATTCTATTCTCAAGTCTATTGCTGACTTCCTACTGTAAACTCTGTAGCTACTCTGCTTTATATTTTTGTTCTTGTGCTGCTGTATTCCCTCCCCCTGTCTCACTTGTCTATTTAGACTATAAACTCAACCTACTTAAGACTATCTAATATTATTTATAGATAATGGGTTGCCAGTCTCCTCTGGAATCTCAGACTCTCTTGTAACACGGACAATAATTAACCTTGAGTACACTGTATCATGGGATAGGATATTGGGGGGGGGGGGAGATTTGTAATTACTTGTATTTATAAGGAGGCCAGAGCAGAGCTCCAGACCCAGCCAGTCTCAATCAAGAAGTCAGGGTGATTCATCCCCTGAACAAGCTTCATCTGCAGCAAGCCTAGGTCTGTGACCTGGTGCCAGGGAACTGAGAGAAGCAATCAGGGCAGCCAGTCCTCTAAAACCATAGGCAACAGGGCCCACCTTAAAAGCCAGGCCCATCCCCCATTACATGTGTCTAGACAAAGGTGGAAGTTCTTGTTTGTGACCCTCTGTGTACTTCCTTTTCTGGCTCTGGCAGGACATTTGGCATATCCTGATCCCAGTCTTTGCTTTTGTTTCTAGTTTGACCTCTAGCTCTGGCTTTTGGTTTCTGATCCCAGTTTAATCCTTGGCATACTTGCCTCCAGCTTTGGCTCTTGACCTTGACTAGGTTTTTGGACTGTTTTGACTTTGTCAGATACAACTCTTAATTCCAATTCTGACACCAGGCCCCTCTGGACCCCTAGCTCCATGGGAC
>NW_017728992.1:173601135-173627722 GCF_001723915.1 Gavialis gangeticus
CCACCCACACTCATCTCTAACAGTATTGAACTAAGTCCTGTAAAATGCTGGGTGAATTATGGGGTATCTGGGTGAATTATGGGGTATTCTCAACTCTGGTGGACATCAGTGCATGTTGAAGACACTCTTTGCCTTACAAACACACCCTAAAATGCAAACCTATAGCTCATGGTTAAAGGTACTACCCATTTAAACCATTATGGCACAGAGGTTTAAATAGTTCGTCCCTAAACCTTTAACCATATTTCATGGTTCATAGAAGATGAAGGAGCAGGGGGAATTATGCCAACCCCTGGAGAGTAGGTGTCAGGGGGAGAAGGATAGTAGGGGGGCAGAGTTTTACCTGTCACAGCCTGGGCTTTATGCACTCTAGCAGTGACTGCTTTCACTGTGGCTTCTGCCATGGCAGTGCAGGCTCAGGTTGTTAAGATTGGGGGAATGGACTCATGACACACCAACTGTAGCATCCTGCAGCATGGCTTTGCTTGGGATCATGAGTCTGGTGCCCCTTCTAAATCAGTGCCTGGCTGATGGTCTGCTTACCCACCAATAGATATGCTGCTGCTTAAAGAGTCATGTTTGAAGAGGACTTAAGTAATTAGAAAGGAATTGCATCTTCTTTTTTGTTTTTCTTCAGTACTTACAACTACTCCCAGTGACCTCAATTGGCCATGGGCTAAGTTCAATTGCTCAAAACTGGAAATGTGTATACATTAGGCAAGCACTTAACACTTTGCACTTGATAGTTTCTTTAGCAAAATAGGGACACTAATACTTTGTAAGGCAATGATGGATACTCACACTAAAAAAACTAGAGTGTTCAAGCACCAAGTATTCTTACATGTAATAGTAACAAGTAGAGTGTACATGGAACTGCCTCTTAAATAACTAAGATCATTCTTGTATTATCTTTGTGCAATTTGATGTATTGTAATTACAGTACTTATTCTAACATCATTATCAGCCTTTCAGTTTCAACATTCTATCTCTTTAATAGAAGATTATTAACCTGACTTTCAACTCTGTCCTCTTATTATCACCCCCCGTTATAAAACATTTTATATAGTCTGTGCAGTGTCTGGCTCTCAAAGATGTTATAATGGGAATTGAGTGTATTTGTTTAGAAAGTTTTACTTCATTTATAACAATAAAAATTGCATGTTTGCTATGTTTTAGTAGTTGTCATTATCAGCAATCCCTTGATGCAAGGATGACAGTTTCTCAGTAAATAAGGAATTAATCCGTGAGTCCACAGATAACTAGCTGATTCAAGATTCACTTATTCAACTGAAGATGTGGCAGAAAGTTCCAGGAAAAAGGAGTAGTTCCTGGTAATATATGGTCACAGCTCTTTCCCTTTGTCTCTCCCATCTGCCTCCATAGTGAAGTGAATTTCCTCAAAAAGATCAATACTGTGTCATATATCATGGGGAAATTAAGGATGATTCAAGTCTCCCAGGGATTGATGTTAATATTGACTTTCATCAGACTGACCTTCAAGGTATCCTTCATTCTTTTCTTTTGCCAACTTCATTATAGTGATCACCAGTGAGCTGGGAGTATAGGACCTGTTTTGGGAGTTGGTTGTCAAGCAATTTAGTGACGCAACCTGTCTAAATAAGCTGATGCTGTATAAACATGGAATCAATGCTGGTAGTGTTTGCTTGAACCATAACACTAGTATTTATTCTACTGTCCTTCCAGATGATAATGTTTCAAAGCTTTCACAGTTTTTTTTTTTTAATGTGTATATCATCTAGGTTTCACATCCATGCAGCAGGGTAGGGATGACAGCCTAGTAGACAAGAAGTTTGGTTTGGGTCCGAATGTCATAATCTTCAAGGACATGGTTTTGGTGATATTAAAAGGCAACACTGGAAGATTGTATCTGGTGTTAAATCTTGTCATCTATGTTTACTTTTTGGGAAATGTGGATACCCAAGTAAGGAAAGTGATTAATATTCTCCATTTTGAGGGCAGAAAACAAAGCAGAGGCTGGGGGAAAGGAGGAGCTGATGAGGGAAGGGGAATGGGGAGCAGATGTTGAGAGGAGGAGGGAGTGGTGGGAGCCAAAGCAGGGGAGGGGAGGGACAAATTAAAGACAGCCCTGCAGCAGTGGGGAGGACAAATTAAAGACAGCCCACCAATAATTAAATTCTATACAGGGTAATTTTAGCAAAATTATATATTGTCCATGTATAGAATGTAATTATTAAGCAGGGTTCATCTTGTATTCAGGATCATCTTAGATTCAAGTAAATATAGTACATGTGTTCTTTATTAAATACAGTGGTTCCTTATTTGTAGGCTAGAAGATTAATTTTCCTGTTACATATACCCTGCAAAAAACTTTCTTACTTTTCTTTTACCTATTGCAGGAGGCTTTTTAAATATATATTTTCCTGTTGGATAGGAAGTAAAATCCTATAGCTGAAACTCAGATGCTTATCGAACAGGAGATCAGACAAAAAATGTAATTTTCAGTTCAGATTAAATATCAGTGGCTCCTAGGGACTCTGAACATGAGGAATGGCTTCAGGCTAAAAGAGATTTCTTTAACTGTCCTATGCTAATCCTGGCTGTTGCCGGAAAAGTTCCTTCTTATGACCAACTTCACCCACCAGAAGTCCTCAACTTCTTCCAGATGAATAATATGGGCTGTAGGATTTGTTGAAAAAAGCAGTCTGGGGAGAGGGAAGCCTCCATTAAAATCTGGTCAGTGTAAGAAGTAGGCCTTTTGACTCCTATGTTGCTCCTCTTTGTTTCTGGAGGAAATATTATTGTTTCTATGACTGGTTGAACTCATTTGGTTTCACATATATGTTCACATCACTGAATTAAAATAGGATATCCATTGAGAAAGGAAATGTTGTATAGATTTTGGGGACCAGTTGGCTGTTGATCTGGATGTGATGTAACATTTGGCAATAGCAATGTTGAATGATGGGGGGTACCACTGCATATATTTTTTAAAGGAATTTTTGTTGTAAGACTAGCTATCCATGATGAAAAAACGTAGGGTGCTGACAGACATGCAGGTCCCCATCCTAACTCATGGCACTTCACATAAAGCGTCATGAGTTAGAGCGACCTCTCCTTCCAGCTCCAGTGCTGTCTGCAGGAAAGGAGGAGGGAAAGGGGGTGGGGAGGGAGTACAGGCTGGAATTTGCCCAACCTGAAATGGAGGGGGAGGGAGCTGGGGGTGTGAGGTGGAGGGGATCCAATCTACCCCCGACTCTTAAGCTGAGGTTGGGCAAGCCTCAGCCCCCAGCTCTCTCCCTCCCCCTATCTTCTCCCCCCTCCCTTGCTGCAGACAGAAGAAGGCTGGGCTTTAGCCTGATCACACTGACAAACTGACCCTAAGGAACAAATGTTCCCTAAGGCACTCCAATTTGGAGCACCCTCATCTGATCCCTCATTAGATATCATGCGATTGGCCACTTTTAAAGTGCTTTGCAGCCATGCACCTGTATCACTGCATGGCTGTGGAGTCCTTCCAGGTGGGCGACTGTACAACAGATGTTACTTCTGTAAAACATTGCATTGTTTCAGCCATGTTTGTCAGGTTTTCTGTCAGTGTGGAGCTGACCTAGAATATTATGTAAAACATGTAAATGAGAAAATCATCATTTTTATATTTATGGTAATTTGCTTAATGCAGAAAGACAAGACAGTAACTTCACTGACAGTACAAGAGAAACAGAAGGTTTTGAAAATAAGTTAAAAATACAGGTGTAGGAAGCAACCACCTTTATGTGGGTAATTCACTGTAAGCATTAGGGACGACGCTCCAGGAGTCCAGATTTCTAATATGATTTCTATGACATCTTTGAACATGGACAGGATAGGAAAAAAAAAATTGGTCAACTGATTCAGGAATCACTCCATGTAATGTAAGGCCTGTGCTAGAGAAGGTGAAACTAAATAAATGCAATGGTCCTGGCTGTTTTCAAAATCTATGAACTGCAAAACAGCTGGTGTTTTCAGTGTTATGGATGTCCCTGTGAACTTCACAAGGTGAAACATATCCAGTGCTCCTTTTATTGCCCTGTGGGGTCAGGCCAACTCTCAAGATCTCAATATTGCACTGTTAGACAGGAGGGTGTGACACAATTGCACATATACAAACACAAAAATCAGCTGGATGAGCACACACACACATGCACACACACTACCAACTCAGGCACATACACATCCAAACTAGCCTAGGCACATGCATACCTATCACCAATTCAAGCAAATACAACCCACCTACACATAGGTAAGTTCCTAACCTGGATGGCACAGTATGTATGTATGTGCTTGGGGTACTTGGGGGAAGGTTAAGGTGAGAGAGAGAGTTAAAATGTAGGGAGTGAAAGTTGCCAAACCTGGGAGTAGAACTGGTGGACTAGAGAGAAACTGGCTGAGGAACTGAGGTTTGGGGTTACTTAAGGTAGATTGGGGCTGGAAACTGAGGCAGACAGCTGAGATATTTGTGGGGGGGTGGAGATAAGTGGTGGCAAAGAGGAGACAGTCAGGAAAGAAAGAGAGAGAGGTAGAAACCTGGAAGCTTGGGGATGGGAACAGGCAGAAAGCTTAGAGACTTGGGGGGCAAATAAGCGGTGGCAAGGAGGAAACAGTCAGGAAACAGACAAAAACCCAACTTGGGGTTTCAAAATAACAGGTTTGTTAAACAGACAACACACTGCACAGCCCCATGAAGTTATTGGTTCACACACACACACGCACGCACGCACACACACACACACACACACACAAGCACTCACAATGGCAGCAGGAGAAAGAGACTCAGTGGAAGGGTTGGAGTCAAGGTGAGGAAGAAAAGCAGAGTCTAAGTCCTTGGTTGAAGAGGTGTTAGGGGGTGATAGCTACCTATCCAGGCTGGAAAGTGGTCTTTGTCCAGCAGCTGTTGTCTAGAGAGGGGTGGTTACCAGGGCCTCTGGGTGGATAGGTGGTGTGGCATGGTGCTGGTCCAGATGGAAAGGGTGTCCCAAGGAGTCAGTCTTCACTACCCCTTTTATGGGACAGACAACCTCTAATCTCCTATGGGGAGGGCCTGTCCAGGAAAGGTCAGTCCTGTTCCAGAGGGCTCCTAGTGTTCTTACTGAGCATGTGCAGCCTGGCACAATGATGGGTTGTCTCATCTTTTGTTTCTTGAATGCTGAGGATGGTTCCAAGGCTGGGTCGTTGGTCCAGGTATTGGTGTTGATGGTTTGGTTATTCAGAGGGAGTTATTTTAGACTTACTTCCATTGTCTGTCAACCACCCTCATTCATCCCCATTCATTCAGGAACCAGGTTATATATTTGGGGTAGGTGTAAGTCATGGGTTACACAACTGGGCCTGGGGACAGGATGGAGACTTGACAAACAAAATGGAAACTTGACATGACTTATGCTAACTTACATATGTAGGCCTAAATCATATAGTACCAGTAAAACAGTAATACAGAACAGTAAAAATCAATATAAATATAATAATTATACAATATAAAGAAGGAGAAAAAAACAAAACAAATCCAACTTGCTACCAAAATAAAATGCTGAAGCTTATCCTATCTTTTAGCTCACTTATACTTCTCTATACGGAACAGAGAGGGAAAGAAAAAGTCAGAAATGGTTGGGGAAGGGGAGGGAATGCATTTTAAAAGAAAAAAATAAAAACTCAGGGTTTGCTACACTTTTATGGATGTTCAGTGGGCAGCATGTGCATTTGTTTCAAGGATAAATTCTTTCATTCAGTGTTTTTCAACCCCAAATAGAAGTGAAATTTGAAATTTGGGGATTGTTTACTTGGGTGGCTGAATATCTTAGGACATGGGTGAAACACATCCTCCTTTGGAGTTTACAAGCTAAGCCCAGAGCGGTATGATTATATAAAAACTTCAAGAGCTCAGATACAATATGGCACTGGAAAACCAAACCAATGAACTCAGAGAGACTGTTTTTTTTCAGGGCAGCTCCCAAATATTAAGGCCATCTGGCGTCTGGTCTACTGAGTGCTTACTAGTGTCGGTTTGGTTGATCACATTACGCTTTGTCTCCTTTCATACAGCTGCTATGCCATAATAAAGACAGCTATGTATATGGTAAGATGAGTTTAGTCAGACTTATGCAGTGTATACAATCGTATATCATTTTTCCTATGAAACATAGAATTTGAAAAGATTCTTGTTTTATTGGCCCTATTTTATGCATTGTTTGTACTGATACAGAGGTGGGGTGTGCAATGGCTCTTGTTTTCTTTTGTTAGTTTTAAACTTACTGTCTACTAGTTTCATTTTATGACCCCTAGTTCTTATATTGAGAGAGACAGTGGGCATGTGTACATGAGGTGCTTCGGCAACGTAGCATCAGTGGGCACAAACCATGATGCCACCGCTACTGTGCTATAGCAATGAGCTACTGTGCAGTAGGGTCTGAAACGAATTGTGTGCCATGGGAACTGCACAGTATCAGAAGTTACTGTGCTGGCATTTAGTACTTGTTTACCAAGTATTAAATGACTGTGTAGTAACAACTGTGCAGTCAAACACACATGTAGGCATGCCCAGTAATTAATAAATCCCTATTTAGCTCCTCTTTGCTGTTTAGTATTTTGTAACATGAGAAGTGTCAAACTGGGTCAGACCAATGGTCTATGTAGCCTGGTATTCTCTCTGAGAGTGGCACAAATAGTTTCATAGTTCATAGTTGGTAGGGTTGGAAGAGATCTGAGCAGATCATCAAGTCTGACCCCCTGTCCTGGGCAGGAAAGAATGCTGGGGTCAAACAACCCCATCTAGCTGATTATCTAGCCTCCTTTTGAAGACCCCCAGGGTAGGAGTGAGCACCACTTACCTTGGAAGTTGGTTCCAGATCCTATTTGCCCTGACTGTGAAATACTGCCTCTTGATATCTAGCCTGAATCTACTCTCAGTCAACTTATAGCCATTATTCCTCATTTCTTCTGGTAGTGCTCGGGGGAACAGGGACTCTCCCATTGCCTGCTGGTTCCCCTTGGCGAGTTTGTAGATGGCCACCAGATCCCCTCTCCGCTTTCTCTTGTAGAGCCTGAACAGGTTCAGGTCCCATAGCCATACTCGTAGGTCCTGCCTTGCTGCCCCCTGATCATACGAGTGGCTATCTTCTGTACCCTCTTGATGCTGTCCACATCCCTCCTGAAGTGCAGCACCTAGAACTGGACACAGTACTCCAACTGCGGCCTGACCAGTGTCACATAGAGGGGGAGGATCACCTCCTTGGACCTACTCCTGATGCATCTATGAATGCATGACAAGGTGCAGTTAGCCTTCCTGACTGTGTCCCCACATTGGCGGCCCATGTTCATTTTGGAATCAGATCCTTTTCTGCCTCCATGCTGACTAGAAGGGACCAGCCTGTAGGTATGCTGCTGGTTCTTCCTCCCTAGGTGCAGTACCTTGCAGTTGTCAGTATTGAATCCCATCCTGTTCTCATCCATTCACCCCTGTAACCTGTCCAGATCTAGTTGCAGCCTGTCCCTCTCCTCCAGTGTCTCCAGTTCTCCCCACATCTTAGTGTCATCTATGAATTTGAACAAGGTGCTTTTCACCCCCTCATCCAAGTTGCTGATGAAGATGTTGAACAGTGCGGGCCCGAGGACTGAGCACCAAGCCCTGGGGGACCCCACTGCCCACATCCCTCCAGGTTGAAAAAGACGCTTCCACCACCACTGTCTGGGTGTGGTCCTCCAGCCAATTTGCGACCCATCTGACTGTGTAGGCATCGACGCCACAGTCACCTAATTTATTAATAAGAATGGGGTGAGAGACAGTGTCGAAGGCCTTCCTAAAGTCCAGAAAGACTATGTCCACCACGACACCTGCGTCCAAGGATTTTGTGACCTGGTCATAGAAGGCCACCAGGTTGGTCTGACAGGACCTGCCTCAAATGAACCCATGCTGGTTGACCCTAAGCATGATCCCCCTACTGGTTCCTCGCAGAAGTGCTCCTGGATAATTTTCTCAAAGAGTTTCCCTAGGACCGAGGTAAGAATAATGGGCCCGTAGTTTCCTGGGTTCTCCTTCCTCCCTTTTTTGAAAATGGGGACCACATTGACCCTTTTCCAGTCCTCCAGGACCTCATCAGAGCACCATGTAAGTGCTCATAAAGCTGTGGCAGGGGTCGCACAATGCCCTCTGCTAATTCCCTCAGCACTCTGGAGTGGAGATCTTCAGGACCTGCTGATTTGAATACATCTGACAGCACCTCCCCTGGGTCCACAGAGGATCTCAGTGGGGAGGATGCCCCAGTCCCTACTCAAAAAGATGGAGGCAAAGAAATTGTTAAAGAGGTTAGCTTTGTTGTCTGGTGTGACCACTAGATTTCCTAGCATATCCTGCAGAGGCCCTATGTTACCCGGTACCTTCTTTTTACCCCCTATGTATTTAGAAAAGGACTTATTGTTGTCCTTGATCTGGGTTGCTAGTCCTAGTTCCATCTCTGCCTTAGCCTTCCTAACAGCCCCCCTACAGTCTTGAACAATGGAGGTATAATCCTCCTTGGCGATGGCCCCTCCCTTCCATTTGGTGTATGCCTCCTTTTTGGCTTTGAGAAGTTCCTGGATGCTTTTGGTGAGCCATGGGGGCTTTTGAGCACTCTTGCCCCATTTGTTCCGCATTCAGATTGCCACCCTTTGGGCTTGGAGGATCAGCTCCTTAAGGAACGACCACTCTTCCTGGACTCCCAACTCCCCGCCCCTCCAGGACCTGAGTTCCTCCTTGACTAGTCTCCTTACCTCATTGAAATTTGCCCTCCTGAAGTCTAGGACTGTTGCCTTGCTGCAGGCCTTTGAAAACCTGGACTGGATGGTGAATTCCAGTAGGTGATGTTCGCTATCGCCCAGGTGGTCAAGAACCTGCAGTCCACTCACCAGGTCATCGCCTGTGGCCAGGACCAGGTCCAACAAGGCATTTCCCCTGGTGGGACTGTGCACCTTCTGGGTTAGATGGGAGTAACTTGGCTAGGAACCTACATGAACGGTCAGACCTGGCTGGCTGCTCCTCCCAGCAGACGTCCAGGCAGTTTAGGTCACCCGTGATGACCATGTCCTTTGACTTAACTGCCTCCATGAGCTGACCTGAGAATTCCTCGTCCAGCTTTTCCCCCTGGTTGGGTGGCCTGTAGTAAACCCTTACCTTTAAGTCCCTTTCCCCCGGCCCCCTTGTATACAGACCCAGAGCACTTCAGTCTGCTACTCCTCTGACCCAGTGCTGTTTGTTGAGGATGTGTATTGCTCTTTGATGTAGAGCACCACACCCCCACCTTTCTTCCCTGCTCTATCCCTCCTTTACAATCTATAGCCCTTGATGTTTACCATCCAGTCATACGTTGGAGCCCACCAAGTTTCATTGAGCCCCACTATGTCCAGGTTAGTGTTAGGTAGCAGGAGGGAAAGCTCCTCCTGCTTATTTCCCATGCTATGAACATTAGTGTAAAGGTATTTAAGGCCTCCTGGCAGTGTATGCACTGCCCCACTAATCCCAGGATTATCCAGGCCCCTGTCTCTTACCTAGGTATTTCTTGTGTTCATTACCTGTCTTGGTTGGGCTGCTTTTGTGGGTGGCTCTTGGTTTGGTGTCCCATGGCTCCCTCCATCCTCATCTTCCCCCTCCCCTGATGAGCCTAGCTTAAAGCCCACCAGAGGAGATTGGCCAACCTGAAAGAGAATGCATGCTTACCTTTGAGGGAGAGGTGAGGCACATCCCACCTGAGCATGTCTCTTGCTGTGAAGTATGGGTCATAGTCTAAAAAGCTGAAGCCTGCCTCAAGACACCATTTCCGAAGTCACAGGGTGACCTCCCTGATGCTGGTCTCATGGTGTCATCCATGTCCCCTCACTGATGGGACAGATGAGAAGGCCACCTGTGCCCCTGTCTCCTTCAGCTTGCTCCCCAGAGCTTGGTAGCCCTTCATCAGGTGATCAGAGCTACTTCTGGCTCTATCATTAGTGTCCACATGGATTAGGACCATGGGATAGTAATCGGTGGGCTGGATAATGGCTGGGATCATCTCCATCACATTCTGAATCCTCACTCTGGGCAGACAGTAGACCTCATGTGACATGGGATCCTGGCGACAGATGGGACCCTCTGTGCTGCTCAGGATGGAGTTGCATATGATGAGCACCTGGCGTCTCTTCTTCTGGGTCAGCTTTCCTCCTTCAGCCTGTTCTGTGCATGGACTAGCCTCCTCTCGAAGGGTTTCCTCCCCTCCTTCCTCTTTCTCCAATATCGTCAGTGTAGCATGAACTGAACTAATGCAGCTAATGTTAACATAGAGTTTAATAATAGTAAAATATAACTATGACCATCTTGTCCTGTAAGCAACTTGAAAACTCCATTTTGTATCCTTCTGCTTGACATAAGTAAATGAACTCTGCATAGACTTTATGTATGAGTGTGTGTAAAAGGCTGAATGGTGAAAAAATGGCATAGAGACAGGAGAAGAAGATATAACTATTTATGTAAGCAACAAGGTGCCAAATATAAGTTCCCATCAGTAAACTAATTAATAAATGGCTGAAGAATCCCTTTGAAGCTCGAGGGCACAAAGGAGATAACAGAAGAAGAAATTCTGCCAGATGGGCAACAAGAATACTCCAAGGCTATGATAAGCTGAAGACAAAAGAAGAACAACCGCAAAAACAGAAGCTGAGTATGGACAAACCCCAAAGCACTGAAACAAAGGATCTCAATCCTTATAAAATAACACTTTGGGTGTTGTTGGGTGAGTCTCTTTCTTTAATGCTGTTTTATCGGAGCACAGATGCATCTGTTCACCCCGCTTCAGCTGTTATCTTCAAATCTGCTATCTTCAAATCTGCTACCTTCAAATCATCACCATCTACTCAACGAGCCCGGGTTGGCCACCCTGGGCTGATATTGAGCAACTATTCCTGGTTAGTATATCTGGTGTATATGTGGATGGAATCTTTTTTTGTATATGTGTATGCCTGTGTGTAATGATGTGTATGATGATTTGTGTGTGTTTGTATGAACGGTGTGTCCGAACCTCTATGTCTAACTCATGTAATCAATAAACGCAGCACCTTGCCTTATCCTTCTTTATAAAGTCTCACTCATGATTTGAGCAATTAGCAATTTGTGTAACACCAGAGCCTCATCCCTGTTCCCCAGCTGGACTGGGGGAACTGGTACTGCACCGCTGTGAGCAGCCCTGGCTCTGGAGGAAACTGTCTGCCATCCCACTGTGGAGGGCACCTCCTGGGGTTCTTCTCCCTTTGGTGCTTGGCCATGCAGGGAAAGAAAATACCCATCAATTTCATCCTCTGCTGCTCTGATCCCCCTCAGCCTGCTAACCTCCTCCTGGAGCTCCCTCACCTATTCCTCCAGGGCCCTAAAATGGGCACCTGAGGGACAGGTGTGGGGACCCCCATTCCCTGCTTGCCTCAGCCCCGCTGGACATTCCCCACAGGCCAGTGGTAGGGTGATGCCAAGCCCCCTGTGGGCTCCATCTGGGTGGAGGCCTCAGAGAAGCCCCAGGTGGGCTGTGCCCCCCCAGCAGGGGCCCTAACTGCACTCCACATCCACAACATTTTTAATTATTTGGTGTAGTGCCTTCACTTTTCCCTCGCCGAAGACTTCCACCTGGCCCCTCCTGCTTGCCTGCTTGCAGGAGCCCCAATGCAAACACTGGTGTGCCCTTTCAGAGAGTGCCTGTTTGTGTGCTCTGTTCGCATGCGCAGCTCAGGAGTGCAGCTCCCTGCTGGCTAAGCTAAAAGGGATCTGGTGGACTTCCCCTCCAAATCCGCCTCAGCTGTGCTGGGTACCTCTGCCCCACTTACTTTAGAAGGATCAAGTGCTGCTGCCCCTGCTGCTGCCTCTGCCGCCTCCGCCACAGGTCAGGTAAGGGGGCACACGTGTGTATGGGGACTCACATGTGCCCAGCTCCCTCCTCTCCACTCTGTCCCCAACTGCCCAAAATGGATGTGATAGAAGGAAAACATTGAGCTAGAGATCTCTAGAGTGATCTCTCCCTGGTTCAGTGGAATATACCATTATTGGATTAGAGATGCCAGAGGAAACGTCTCCAAACATTCTGTTCAATAGCCATTAATAAATCTATCATCCATGAATTTATGCAGGCCCTTTCTGAACCTGGCTATGTTATCTGCCTCCACCACCTCCTGTGGCAATGGATTTGATAAGTTAACTATGCATTGCTTTTAAAAAGTTCTTTCTTTTGTTAGTTTTAAACTTGTCACCTACTAATTTCAGCAGATGTCCCTTCTAGTATTCTGGGACTTGGTAAACAACAGTTTCCTGCTCACTTGGTCCACACCATTATTTCATTAAACTTCTTTCATATCACACAGACCTTAGTCTTCTTCTTTCCAAACTAAAAGAGTTGTTGCCTTTTTAGTCCCTCTTAGTACTTAGAATGGCAACTGTTGCATCCCCCTGATCATTTTGGTTCCCCTTCTGTGCACATTTTCTAGCTCTACTACAATAGGACTAGGCTCTTTAGTCTCTCCTTACCTTGGAAGCCCTTTCAGCCTTGTTGGCTTTCTCTGTATCATCTCAAATTCTTCTGTATCCTTTTTGAAATGTAGGGAACAAAACTGAGCACAGCATTCAAGGTTTGAACACTCCTTGGACATAATGATACTTTCTGTTTTGTCTGCAGTTCCCTTCTTAGGAATTCCTAACAGTTTGTTTGTCTTTTTGATGGCTGTTTGGCACTAAGTGACATTTTTAGCAAGCTGTCCACGATTCCCAGATCTTTCTATAGTAAGAGCTAATGCAGAGCCCATCATAGTGTAGGTATAGTTTGGGTTATTTTTACACTTACCTATATTGAATTTCAATCCTATGACTACCTAGCTTCATTAAGAGCTTTAGATGGAGGACCTTGTCAAAGGTTTTTTGGAAGTCCAGATATATTACACCAACTGGCTCACCCTACTTATTTACACCCTCAAAGAACTCTGGTAAGTTGATGAGTCATGATTTCTCCTTGACAAAACCATGGTGATTCCTCCCCAGCAAGTCATATCCATCCATTCACTGAACTAGAGATGTTGTTGTTGTTCTACCAGTTTTCCAGGTACAGAAATTAAGCTCACTGGCCTGTAGTTCTCTGGGTCCTCTTTAGAGTCCTTTTTAGAATACTGGAGTCATGTTAGTAATCATCCAGTCCTCTGCTACTAAGTCTGTTTTTAGTGATTGATCATTTGCATGCTACTGTTAGGAGTTTGGCAATTTATCATCTTAGCTCCTCAAATATAGCTTCCTAAAGCTGTAGTGCTGCATGATGAATTTTTGGATTATTTTTTCAGAAGTGCTGAACAATCTTAGCCTTTTCTCTATAGCACTAGCACATAGCACAAGACAATTTGTAGTAGCTTAGATGCTTCAAGAAAACAAATATACAATATTTTCTTACATACAGCAAGCCCCAGAATATAATACACACCTTATTTTTTAAGGCAGAATAAAAAAAAAAAAGATTTCTAGAGTTATGGCTGCATAAAGCAGGGATGCATGCTAATCTCTAGCTGCCCCACCCTCTCTATCCTGCTTAATTAAAGCAGAGATGATAGCTGCTTCTGAAAGCTGGTCTCAATGGGAAATCGATGACTTTGAAGCTAGAGTCTCCAAGGCCATGTAATAGGAGGAAAGAGACTAGAAGCAACTAGCAAACAGAATAACTGCCTTAAGAAAGGTTAGTTTGATAAGCAGAATTTCAAGACCATTAAAAAGGAGAGATGATCATTAACATCTCTGGAGTGAGGAACAATGAGTTATTAACCATTGCTGATTTTTCTCAGCTGCCAGAATAGTAAAGTAGCAGTTATTGCATTGTGGAGAAGGAACAAAAGTAGAACACTCCTATCTGTGGCAAAACATCACTTTTCCTACTTAATACATGTATCCAATTTTGGAGGACTGATTTTGTGGGAAAAGGTGTGTGTTGTATATGAGAAAATATGGTATTGATTGTGTCTGTATTGTAACTTATGTATATTGTATGCTACATACTTACTGCTTTACTGTAAATGTGTTTTATAGTGGTCCCTAGGTTCCCCAATGAGATTAGGAAGTACTCTGCCAGTAGAAAGGATGTTGGAAAGACAAGATGAGCGCCATGAGTAGTTGTTACGCACATTGAAGGATGTTGAAGTTTGATTTCTTATTAAGTGCTGCAACTATATGGCACTATCTGCACCTCAGTACCAAAGTAATTGAATGGAACTCTGGCTTGTGCTCTGGCTTGATGCTATAATGCCATTAACTTTCATGAATATAACAGCCCTTCATGATGTTGATTTGACTTTGGTGAATTTTATCATTTCCATTTTAATTTTTCATTATACTTGCTGTTTGAGATAGTAATAACAGTCCTAATGATCTACACTGTTGGATTACAGAAGCATGTGGAACCTAAGCTTCCTCTTGTATGTATTTTCATCTGCATTTCCATTGACTTCAGTGAATTATGTCTTATTTTTGAGTTCACCAGGGTATCTAGTCCACAGATTTAGTTAAGGAAATACATTTGGGAAAAGGAGTGGATGGAAACTCTAGAGCTATTCCTGCCCTGTTCTAGCTAAGCTGCAAAGGGATCCACATAGGACAGCAACTGTGCTGGCAATGCGTAGTTTTCTCTCTGTGCACAGTCCTCCTGTCTGTTCCCTGCCAATGTGAGAGCAGCCACAGGGAGAGAGGACCCACCCACCCACTGCCACTGCTCTCTTCAGCCAAGCCTAGATCCACATGAAGCTGCTTGCCACAGATCCGACCAGAGTGGGGCAACAGTAACAAGGACAATAGCAGAAGCAGGCTGGTTTCCCTGAACCTGAGGAATAAACAGAGACAGGGAGTGAGAGGGGAGGGCAGGTGACTATGTTGGGGAAAGCAGGGTTAGGGTGAGAAGAATCTCGCCCGATTTGGAGACTTTAAAAAGTCTCCACTGCTGCTCCTGTGGTGGAGAGGGGTAGGAGTTGGAGGTGCAGCCACTTCTGCAGTGCTGATCGGTGCTTCTCTATCTCCTTTTTCAGAATCCTGGATCTGGCTATGGCAAGGCATGAATAGGGCATGCCAAAGACATCATTTTGACATACTCAGAACACCATTGAACTACAGGAGTTAGCATTATTTCAACAAATATTTTCTAGAGCTGTTTTCAGCCTAAATTTACAGGTCAAAATAACATGCACCATCAAAGAGAGATTTGTATTTCTGTGTTTTCTTTTCTGTTTTTTCCCAGTACATAATTTGTTTGCTCGCTAGGAGTGGAAATAAGTCCTGTGTACAGATAGCTGATTCAAATGTCTTTCTGCTCTGCTGAAATGCACAATTCAGCATCTGGTGAAAAATGAGTTACCTACTTTAATTTTATACAAGAGTATATAACAAGAAAACACACATGTGTGCTCAAAGGCACACACACACTCTTTAGCGCATAGCTTTGCATCAGAGACTTTGGTTACACAGGGAAGGCAGAACAATTGTTTGTGAAATTAAAAATGACAGCTACCTATGACAAAAATCAAATTATTTTCAGTACAATATCAGTCAAGGGTTTAGACCAGAAAAGGGCCCAATTTCTTCTCCCATACATAAATTAAACAGAACTTTATTCTTCAAGGAGCTTTATAGAAGGTGGGGTTTTTTTGTGTTATAAAATACTATTCAATATAAATGAGCCAGCAATCAACATTAGTCCTTGAGCAACTACATTTTGTTTAGATAAGGAAGTTGCAAGAATTGCTAAGGAAAATAGGGACTTTAAAAAAAAGTGTATTGATTTTCTGTTTGCTTAGAGTTAGGTAATTTGTTCCAATAGAAGCTATCATATGCGATTTAAAGAGCGATGCAATCAAAAACAGAAAAGACAAATAGCCACAAAATGAAAAGTCAAACACCCAGAAAAAAATAAGATGTACTTCTGTCAAATAGGAAATTGGAGTCCATGTTTGAATTCCATTTCCATTTAAACTTCATTTCATCCAAAGCTCTAAGGGGTCAGGTGCCAGCAACATAAGATTTTTATTAGTAATGATTATCTGTTCCCCATTCAGAAATGCCCAGAATTAAATTTACTGAGGCAAATGAAAATGGATTGTACCTTACTAAATGCACACATAGTGAGGATGTTATGACCATAAATTTCCTCTTTTTCTCATAAAAGACATTGTCAATCAACTGCATAGCAAGGTGGTCCAATCCACACCAAACAAAGGAGTGCAGACCACATGGTGGAGTCTGGCTTTAAGGACAAGAGAAACAGGGCTAAATGGAACTATTTGACTTCCTGGTAAACATAAAGCAGACCACATGTTTTTCTTTTTCTTTTCTTTTTTTTCTTTTTTCTTGGGGGGGGGGCAGGAGGTATTATGAAAAAATACAGGGGCAGCAGCAGATCTGCCTGTGGAGCCATGAGATTCAGCATGTGGATGTGGGCCTTTGGCAGCATTTGGCCACAAGTAGGCTGACAATATGTCCTGGATTGGCTGGGATAATCCTGGATTTTGGAGGCAGTCTCAGCATCCTGGCCACTGGAGAAAATTGAAGCAAAAGTCCCAAATTGGTGGGAACCCACCAACATGTGCCTTGCTCCTAAGTCAGGAGCTGGGCATGTGCGGGCTGGTTTGGGTCAATATGGAAATTTTGATTCAATTTTCTCCAGGGAGCTCAACCATTGGGCTGCTACTTGGTCTGGACACTGCTGGGCTCTGATGAGAGTTGCTTGCCCAGTAAAGTTGGGGGTGCAGGCTGAGGAGAAGGAGAGGCCACAGGGTTGTTGCCCGGCCCCTAGCTTGGATTTTAAATTCAGAATGAGCTTGAAGAAAATCTGCTCTTGAGATTTGAATGCAATTTGGAATGATAGCCTTTCTTCTTCTTGGGTAAGAAGTAATTTCCTTAACGGTCTGGATGTCCATGTTCAGATTCAGGACATCACCTTGGAAGCAGAGTAGTAGAAAGGGATTTGAAATTAACAGATGGAGCTACAATTGGACTCACTCCTCATGTCTAGATGTATGTGTTCAAAAGAACAGTACAAAGAACTTCCTCCTGCAAAGAACTCCCTCAGAGCGGACACCGTGTTGATTCTCCAGCATGCACTTTAAGTTAATTTGAAAATGCATTCTTATTTTTTTAGGAAAAAACCCAAAAACTACTGATTCGTTAATTGTATGCACACAAAGCCCATAATTGTTTAGTTAAAGCTTGATAATCTTCATATAAAGTACTTCAATATCATGTTCACACAATGTTCTCTTTCTGTACATATTAGTAGGCAGTAAACTTTTTAAAATGAAAAAAAAAGTGTGTGTGTGGGGGGGGGAAGGGGTGGGATATAATATCTGACACATGCCCGCAAGAGCTGACAAACCTGTCATATTGATAACTAAATGTATATCATGAAAGAAATAACCAGGTCTTAAGCTCTCGGCTTTCCTAGAGGGAAAATAAACCGTTCACCTTATGTCTTTTAATCAGATGTTACTCAGTGAACTTTACTAGGAAAAATACTCTAAGTCTGGCATTCTCTTTCTAATTAAAAATGGTATCCCCATGAGTTCAATGAAAGTCTTGTTAAGATTAAATCTTCAACGGTTGTCTGTTTCTGTTACTGACTATATTTTAGAAAGTGTCAGAATGCTTACCATACTGAAGAAGCTATTTGTAGACAGATTTAGAGAAAACAGCTGTAGGTAACAATCAATCATATTTGGTTCAGTGACAGAATTTAATTAGCAAACAGCAAAGGAAAATAACCTGTAAAATGAATACAAGTATTATTTGTGTAGAAATATATTTCTCTTTGGGGTCTTTATTTGATATATAAATAACAGATCGGCTTTTTATTACAATATATTTATTATGATTCATGTTTGTATCCATGTTCAGTGACAAAGGAACTTCCCCCCTCAGTCTTTTTGTACTAACGCTAATGATATTTAAACACTGGTCCTGTTTCATTTTCTGTTATAGTGATTCTAATTTTTCTGCTTCTGATACCATTTATTAACATGTTAAATGCCTTTCTGAGTCTGACAGGTTTTTACAAGTTCTGGGTGAAGATTGAGGTAGATCTGAACCACTCTAAGAGTACATGGCCTGGAATTGTAACTTTTGATGAGTTTCACCAGGAGGAATTATGATGTTTCAGTGCTTAATTTGCAACTCCAAATGACAATGTATAGGCAGACTAAGAGGCTGCATTAACTAGCAGCGGGACACCTTGAGCTGCCACTAGTTGTGTCCTGGCATGCACCAGGTTACCCCAGGTTAGGGTGACCATCATAGAGGACAGTCCAGTTGTCCTCTGTCTTCTATTGATATGAAAGTGGATGCCTTCATGTCCTCCATTTTTCTCTTGAAGAGAAAAATAGAGGACATAAAGGCATCTGGTTTTGTATCAGTAGAGGACAGACTAACAGAAAACCAGAATGTCCTCTATGATGGCCACCCTACCCCAGGTAGAGTAAGAGAAGCTGGGGTCAGCAGCCTTACCTGGGGTCATGGGGGCCTCCTGGGGCTGCAGCAGCAGTGATCCTGCTGCTCAGAGCCTGACTGGCAGCTGAAGAGTGGCTCTGGGTGGCAATGCTCTGGTTTTGAGTGCAACATGCTACCCCCATGTGTGCCACTCTGCTTTTTGTGAGTGTGGGATATTTTTTGACCCAATACAATGCAGAGGAAGTGGCCTGCTCAAAGCAGTGCCAGAATAAAAGTAGTGTGAAGGTAAGTTCAAAGTTACTTTACACGTTCACCTCCACTTCCACTAGGTGCAGGTTGTATTCTAAAATCTGCTGTACAATACTTACCTAATCTAAAAAATAAAAATATTCCAAAATACTAAAGATAAAATCACATTTGTAAAGCAGTACTTAATGGCACTATTAATATATTTCAAATTGATGGTAAAGTATAAAAATATTTTTTTTCTGTTTGCTTAGCCTTCTGAAGATCAAAATACACACTTAAATGATATATTTTATATAAAAATAAATAAATACCAGAAAAGACTGAGCTGCCTATCAAGAAATAAGAGGGCCATGCAATTGGTTTATGCACTTCTGTCTCTACTATTACTGAATGTAGCCATTGCTTATCATAATAATTATCATAATAGTCAATGCTGTGAAATTGAGGTGCTTATATAACTAAATTAATATTTTCCACCTCAGACAAATTTAATGACCAATAAAGTATTTTATCCAGTGACTTCCAAAAAAGTAGGGCTATCACTTATTATTAACCATAAAAATTGTTTGCCCACTTGTAATTTCTTTCAATATAGCATATTGTACAAGGACAGAATGTGACTTCAGTGGAGCCAGGATTTAAATGATAACACTCCTATTAACTTCAGTAAGCCAGGATTTCATTTGATTCAAGGACTGGAGCAGAAGCCATAGATTTAGCATGAACTACCCAAAATTATTAAAGTCCATAAAATCAGTATTACAAGACATATGGTATCTAAAACAATCATCTAATCATCATCTGTATAAATGGTAATGTCCTCATGCAGTTAGTGGGGGTCTGCCAAAGAATCTCACAATCTGTGAGAGCATTATTTATCATTAGTACCATCCAGTTTATATTGTTTATTATTATCAACAGTGTGCTGAGTGGTTTACAAACAAATTAGAAGGCAGTGCCTTCCCAAGGTCATTATAAATAATTGTAGTTCAGACACAGGCCACTGAATCCAGTACAAAATTGTATATGATGTGCTGAATGAGCTATAGAAAGGAAGTGGACTTGCTCTGATCATTCTAGAAAGGCTTCACGAAAACAATTAAATAAAAAAAAACCCTGAAAGAAATCTGAAGAAGCATACAATGCTATGATTATGTGTGTGAATTTCCCTTCCACTGACTTGTCCATAGAGAGACCAAGGAACCCACTATGTGAGGCTTTTTGGGTGGCAGGTTTAGCTTTGGTGCTAGAGGCCAGTGTAAAATTTTAATCTCACCAAAGTCAATGGGAGTCACGCTGCAGAGGTCAAGCTAACAACAATCTGTTTTTGGAGCTAAAGGACAAGATCTCTAATTCTAGCTACTCCATTTTTTGTGGCTAATATGGTATAGAAATCATGTCCATTTTCTGTGTAAATTTAATTAGATTAGGGTGGGATGCACTGTTCCAAGTGTAAAAAGGATTATCAAGGATTAACTGGATTTTCTCAGCCTAATTTTAAATTTGCATTTGCACATCTACTCTTCCAAACTGGTTATCTTGATTGTATAAGCAAATCAGGTAGCTGCTTGATTATTTGGCTAATTATATATTTGCACAGTTTTCTTAGTCCACAGAGCTAATGATAGAAAGTACATTGTAAATACTATAGAAACTTGTGGCTTATGAAGTTTAAAATCAGTAACTTTAGCCAGAGGGACTGCTCTGACTAGTTTGTTTTCATTTGTTTGCTTTTTTTTTTAGTATTTGTTTTTAAGTGGGAAGATCAGATAATTGACAAACCAGTCAGACACACTCATACAAGTTTGGTTGACTGATCCATTTACAACAATTTGACTTTTGAACTAGAGGGGCATGTCTATGGGATGATGATGTGTAACATAATACATCTTGACAGGCCTTTAGGTAGATTTTACAGATAATATCAAGCTGATGACATGTTAAAATAGTCAAACAAAGCAATACAAAACTTCTGGCATGTAGAACGAAGCATGCATTCTACATGGCAATTCAAGTAGCTGTCAAAGGAAAAATAATGTAGGACTATGTTAATGTATGTTAAACACCAAGAAGCTCTCTGCAAGGTAACTAAATGGGGAAAATAAAGGGTAATTTAGAGAGTGCCTAGTTATTAGCACACTGTCTCCTACCAAAAGTATGTCTAATCCAGTATTATATTTCATTGTATGGCCAGTACCATATTAATTAAAGGAATGTGCCATAGAATTCTTAGTAGGTAATTATGGATTAATAAAGGTTACTGTTATCCTAACCTCCATTACTTTGTTTGGTACCTGCCTCTTAAAGGGTAGGTTTTTATACTCATTCAAAATATTGTGCAGTTTGATATAACAGCAAATTCTCTATATCTAATCCATTTAACTCTAGTTTTAACTCTTTCTTAGAAATCAGTTGGATATGATGATGTGTGCAAATTACTAGGTGAACAGAAAAGAAAAATATGAAATAGCAATGTTACATGATGTACTGAGAATCACTGGAGTATTTGAATTCAGAAGGGGGTTCATGGTAGCAGTGCAGTATGATTTGTCACAGGATTCCCTCCTTGTGTGATACTGTCTGGAAATCTAAGGGAATATCCCTGTATACTCTCCCTGGATTGTTTTAGCCAAGATCTTTGATTTAAATGGTCTGGCATCAGGTTTAGATGATGTTTTGTTTACGCAGCTAATGAGGTCAAATGTATTGTCCCAAGTCTGATAGAGATATCTGAGGCAATATATCCTGTTTCTAACATATATCAATAAAATCCAAAATCATTCAGCAAAAGTTACTGAATATAACTGAAGCATTACTATCCATTTTACCATAAAAATCTAGCAGATTTGTTCATGAAAACTTGATTACAGGAAACAGAATGACCCTGACTTATTAATGCTCAGTCACATGCTGGTGTCTCTCTCAGGAGCAGTCATACAGCTTCAGTTAGTGGAAGAGAAACCAAGAACATATTTTATCATCAGAACAGCAACTGTTCTATCAATTAATAGAATTATAGTTTCCCCACTCTCTCTGGAGAAATGAATGAAAAGATGCCTTTATCCCACTGCAACCAACCTGATAAGCTGTTTCAAAATGTATCAGTTTCCTAGGTGATTTTCGTTGTCCAACAGATCTCCCCTTTCCTGTGATATTAACAACCAGTTTAAAATTTAGGCTTTTCAAGTCATGTAGCAACTTGTCCAAGTCTAAATCTAATTCTTATTTTAAATCAATGGAAAATTCTCATTAATTAATTGGGAGTTGGATCAGGCCTTATAAAAGACCTGGGTTTTTTTTATGTCTGGTTCCACATATAGTCTAAGGACAGACATTCAGAACCTGAATTGATTTAATCTTTGCAGGTTATTCTAGCCTGCAGAGCTTGAACCAATTTGGAGGTAGATAGATGTTCCGTTTTCATTCCAAAACTGCAGGCACATACCTGCAGTGAATCAGGCTAGAAGCTGGTGGGTGCTAGAGCTGCCCTCCTTACTATTCCTCAGTGCTGAGCTAAGGGGGGAGAGGGGGGGCTGGCCAGACCCCAGCAGGATGCTCTTAATAGGGAGGGGTTTAAACACCCACCCTGCCTGCAGCATGCCAAGCTTTCACCAGCTCTCTGCTCAAGGGCCAGGGAGTGTTGACAGACTCTGCATCTGTTGATGATACTGAGTTTTTCAAGCTCCCTGTCTCTGCTTCTTCATAGTATCTGCAAACCAGGTAATTTCTAACACCTTTCTCTGTCCACTCTTGAAGAATGACAGATTGCAGCCAGCAGCTTGCTTGTCAGAACAAAGTTTATCAGCCCATCAAGCCCTATAAAATAGGCTCATCTCTCTCATTATTTTCAAGTTCTTCTTATCTGTAGGGTGCATTTGCATTTCCAAGCCACTAGCTGTCTGTCTTTATTCCAGTGAAATTGGAGATCCACACAGATACCTCTCAGCATTAGCTGCCATGGGGGAGAGGAGTGGGTGGGGGCAGGGCATGGCCAGATGCAGGGTCTCTCTGCTGGGGTCCCTGCCATGGGAGAGGGGTGGGAGGGGGGATCCCTGGGCTTGAGCAGCCAGTGTGGGGGTTGGGGCAGGGGGAAGTCTGGCAGCTGCTACAGTCCCTCAGCCAACCAGAGCAGTGATAGCACTCTGGCTAGGAAGGAGAGGGGCAGGGCCAACCCTGCCCTGCTCCAGCAGACATCTCAGACCAGCCCAGGACTGCAAAGCATCTGGGATGCTGGGGGACTCTGGTTTAACTTAAACCAGGAAGGGGTCTGGGACAGACATTACATAAACATGTTTCATATAAAACAGTTAAGTCTGATACTACATTCAACCAGGCTTATCTTAAACCAATTTCCACCATTTTGAAACTAGTTTATGTGCACTGAATTTATGTTCTGTTACAGGTTTAAACCAGTTTCTGAACACTTAAACCAGTTTGTGTAACTTTTGTCCCTAGCCCTAATGCTTTGCAATAGCATAAGAGCTTGATAAATAAAAGGTATATTTCATTGTTAAAAACAAAAGGCACATGGGAGTCAGAGAGTAGCTATACCCCTATCAGTAATGTGCAGGGTGGAGGAAAGAACAAGACCTGAGTTTTTCACTTCCCCAAAACAAATATGAGCTAATGTAATCCAATTAGTTTTATACCTCCAATTTAGGTAAAATTACAAGTGATTTACCAGATTATACTACTAATAGACTTCATAAAAACCACGATGCCACTGCTATGTCACCTTAGCAATGTGCTCCCTCGTTATAGTGTGTTGCTACAGTACTGTGTCGTAGCAGCTAGAAATAACCATGCATGGCTGACATGGCACAGTATGGGCTGTTTACTGTACCATCTTTTACTACTTCCAAAAGGAAGCACTAAATGATGGTGCAGTAACAAAGGCACTATATAGCCACATGTAGATCATCTTATTTCAGTGCTTTGAACTTTGACTTCTAGTCTATCCTCGCTGGCCTGATTAAAATATAGAAGAAACAGAAAAAAAATGAATGGCTGACTTTTAGAGTTAAATTTTAAGTTTGACATGCTGCCTCTCCTCAAGGTTTCTGGTTGGTTGGAAAAATTAACTTATTGTTGCTTACCAGTATGTTTTCTAAAGTAAAATTTGATGAAATTCTAAAACTCTCTTTGAAATGGCTTGAGTAAACTGTTTTTGTTTTATAAAGCTCTTAGTATTTAATTATTTGAAGTCTAGGTCCTATAGGAAACTGAGATATTGAAAGGCAATAAGACAATAAGACATTGTGTCCATTTTATGTGAATAGTATTTAACTAAATGCTTTTATTAATAAATAAAATCTCATGAGGTGAACCAGCTAGTCTTGTGTTTTTTCAATATGTTTTGCCAGTTAATTATGTTTCCAGTCAAACACTTCTACACAACTGTTTCAAAATTAAACATTTTAAACCATTTGTAGGGGGGGAGGGGGAGAGGAACCAACCACCTTGAAGTAAGAACAAATCCATATTAACTTTTTCTGAAGGCAATGATGCAATTTATTGAGGGTGAAGATTTAAAATCACTGCTAAGGCTCAGATTACATCAAAGCTAATGACATATGTTCCTTTGACTTCATTGGATGCATGAGTGATATATGGGTTCTAATTTAGGTTGCTATCCCATTGATTTCTGCCTAAGTACGTTCTGTAGAATGTGTTCCTATATATTTTAATGCAAGCAATAGTTTATTCAATTATCTTACCTTTTTCATGGATGACTTTTCAAACTATGCAGAGTTATCATCAATAATCTACTTTTAAATTCTGTGCAGTAGTCCAAGCTAATATCCCACATGGTTGGCATATTTGACCATTTAGGAAAATACCAGTAATTTACCAGTACTCTCAAAGAAACTGGTATAAGTTTCTGGAGAGGGTAGGGAAAGAAGAGTTGACTATTAAGTTAGAGTGTGTGATGTTTTCAGTTATGCTTGCTCTCCTCAGGAGGCAGAGCAGAATGGAGGGTGTATGGTTTTCTCTGTGCTTCTGGAATTTGCTGGTTGCCAGATAGAGCTGAAAAATATCCCCCCACCCTCACCCCCCTGTATTGGGTGTTGGCTACAACCAGCACTGGGGATTTTGACTGCCAAGTGCCAATACTGCTGCTGGGATTAAAACCCAGAGGTTCCTGGTTGGAGCATCTTGCTCGTAAAAGTCGGATTGATCACCACACTTGAGATCAGTCATTCAGCTATTTGCCTTTCTCTGCTGGCCCTCTTCCTTGAATATCTTGCCTGCATTTTAATAACACTTGCAGAAGCAGTGGACTGATGCCTCTCATGCCCCTGCTTTACCTGTGGCAGGTTAGTGTACTTTGATGTCTTTGGGAAATATGCTTTGTAGTTTTGCCACAGGGCTATAGTTTTAATAATAGGTTAGACAAGGATTTTTATGAGATGTTTTGGATAGGATTGATCCTACTACAGACAGGGAGCTGGACTAGATTACCTCCAGAAGTCCATTCTAGTCCATTTTTCTGTGATTCTGTGTGTTCAACTTGAGAGACAACAGAACGTATAAGGATAAGATAATCTTTATTTGCTTGGTCTCATTTTCTGAGGACAGCTGTAAATCCATATTCAACTAGAATGGAGCTTAGGAAGGATGACAAGAAGGTCTTTGGGAAATACTGAGAGAATCCTGAGTATTAGGAGGGAAATCCAAATTCTAGGATTGACTTCAGGAATTAATTTTGCTTAAAAACCACGAAATTTGACAGTATCATAAGCAGAATTCAAGGTGGTTACAGGTTACCTTTAAACCATTCTAAATCTATGGCACATTAGGTGGTTTAAAACTTAAAACATTTTTAGAGCAGACATAGGTTAAGGCTTTATACTGTCTCAGATCTGCACAACTATGTCTTGCCTCTAGAGGACTGATAAGCAGAGGCATGGATAGGAGCTAGAATGCCTGGGCTCTGCTGTCCTGGGAGATGGGGGGAGGGGTGGGGCATTGCAGTGTGGAGCTGTATGTTATTTAAAACATTTTTGTTTGAAGTGAAATGAAAGAATTGAAAAAGACTCTCATGTGTTAATAAACTGTGGGTGGTTATTGAGGGCTGGGCCCTGCTCCATGTCAGTCTTCCCTAATGAACTCATCAGCGCTGCCCTCTCTGGGGAAGGTTTGGGGGGCATTCAGATTGGGTCACAGGTAGGGAGAGTTCTGCAGGCTGGGAGTGGGGCTGTTGAGGTGCAAAGGGCCATGTGTTCCTGTCCTGGATGTGGTGCGGGGGAGTGCAATTACTAACTACATGCAACAAGCCCTGCTGAGCTACCACAGTTTTGTTCCAAGTGGGGACAGGGTTGGAGGCCATAGCATCCCCCCCATTCCCTCTCAGTCCTCCATAATCCAAGTCCAGCCTAGAAGGGATAGGGCTGGTGAGCATCAAATCACAGTTTCTCCCCCCATGCCTCAAGCTATCCTACCTAGGAGAAAGCATAGTGTGAGCTTGGGTCATACCACTGGAGGAAGATGGGAGTGTTGGCTTGGACCCAATACTCCCGCTCCCCCCAGGCAATAAAGCTTCAGAGGTGAAAATATGGTGGGGCTAATTGCTGTACATCCTGGCATGATGAAGGATCGCAAATTGATTACTTTTGCTCTATAGGACAAAATCACAATACTTTAGCTCTAACTGCGTGCATCGACACATGCTGATTTAAGGCACTTTAGCCATTGTTATGGCTCATTAAGGGCATGGATCTACATATGCGTACCATTAATATGCACTAAAAAACGGTGATTTTTAGGGTATCAAATTTAGGCAAGAATAATTAAGATGCCTTAAGGGATAGATAGATGCCTTAAGGTGCTGTAACACTTGTAGGAATAATTTAGTTGAACTTCTGACCTATTTGACTAGAAAAACAG
>NW_017728992.1:173628339-173628703 GCF_001723915.1 Gavialis gangeticus
GAAACCTTGTGCAGCCGCCCCAGAGACAACAGATTTGTTCTGTGTGCTCTTTGAAAGCAAGGGTGCAAGGTAGAAACTCTTAGGGTGTGAGTGTTTTCCATGATAAGCGTTGACCAAGGCTGAGACTAAAGAAATACTCTTGAACCTCGTGCCTCAATGCAGAAATTCCCTTGTGTGAATTGAGAGTATGAATTGAGAAATATGAGCCACTGACCAGGTCTGAGACTAAGGTTGGGTTCAGCTGCCCAAGGCTGTCTGGAAGGGCAGTTTTGAATGCAAGGGAGCCAACTAGAACCTTGTGACCCAGTGGATAGGTTTACCTTTCCCCACCCTCATAATGAGCCATGTCTAACTGTGAGTAACT
>NW_017728992.1:173628714-173628963 GCF_001723915.1 Gavialis gangeticus
TCTGATTCAACCACAACATGAAGTTTGATTTCTTCCACACACTGTATGTCAATTGAGCAGACTGGAGCTAAGTCCACTGGGCACCACTAAGAAGAAGTGGTGGGTACTGTTCTCCAAGGTGCAGATGCTGAGGATGGAGCAGTGGTTGTGGCAGCAGCAGTACCTGTTGGTTTCATAGATTTCATAGATTTCATAGATATTAGGGCTGGAAGGGACCTTGGAAGATCATCAAGTCCAGCCCCCTACCCC
>NW_017728992.1:173628973-173652362 GCF_001723915.1 Gavialis gangeticus
CTGTGATCACAGTATAGCCCTAAATAAAGAAAAGCTGGCTTTGTTAGTTCTGATTCAACCACAACATGAAGTTTGATTTCTTCCACACACTGTATGTCAATTGAGCAGACTGGAGCTAAGTCCACTGGGCACCACTAAGAAGAAGTGGTGGGTACTGTTCTCCAAGGTGCAGATGCTGAGGATGGAGCAGTGGTTGTGGCAGCAGCAGTACCTGTTGGTTTCATAGATTTCATAGATTTCATAGATATTAGGGCTGGAAGGGACCTTGGAAGATCATCAAGTCCAGCCCCCTACCCCAGGGGCAGGAAGTCAGCTGGGGTCATAGGATCCCAACAGGAAATACATCCAAATTTCTCTTGAAGGTGTTCAAAGTAGGTGCTTGAACCCCCTCCGATGGCAGGCTATTCCAGAACTTGGGGACTCGGACAGTAAAGAAATTCTTCCTTATGCCCAGCCTGAAATGGTCTTGCAGGAGTTTAAAACCATTTGACCTTGTCATCCCTTTGGGTGCTCTGGTGAACAAGAATTCCCCCAGATCCTGGTGAACACCCCTTACAAACTCATAAGTGTCCATCAGATCACCCCTTAGCCTGCGCTTTTCCAGGCTGAAGAGTCTCAAAGCTCTCAGCCTGTCATTGTAAGGTCTGTTTTCCTGACCTCTTGTCATGCACGTGGCTCTCCTCTGCACTCTCTCAAGCTTCTCCACATCCTTTTTGAATTGTGGAGCCCAAAACTGGACACAGTATTCCAGCTGCGGCCTTACCAAGGCCGAGTACAACAGGAGAGTGATATCCTGGTATTTGCTTGAGAAGCATCTATGGATGCAAGCCAGAGTTCTGCTCGCTTTACTAGCCACATCATCACATTGCAGGCTCATGTTCATTTTGTGGTCAATCCTGACCATCAAGTCCCTTTCATCTGTAATGCTAGCCAGCATAGCAGCACCAAGCCTATAGGGATGCTGCTGGTTTTTCCTCCCAAGGTGGAGAACCTTGCATTTTTCAGTGTTAAATACCATCAGGCTCTCATCTGCCCATTTTCTGAGCCTGTCAAGGTCAGCCTGAATCACCCTCCTGTCCTCAGGTGTGAATGCTTTACCACAGTTTGGTAACATCATTGAACTTGGCCAGCCCACTTCTGACTCCAATGTCTACATCATTAATGAAGATGTTGAAAAATATGGGTCCAAGGACAGAGCCTTGAGGGACCCCACTGGTCACAGGGCACAAAGATGATTGACTTCCATCAACCACCACCTACTGTCTGACCATGGAGCTAATTCTCCAGCCAGATAATTCCCCAGATCACGGTGGACCTGAGGCTGTAGTTGGCCAGTTTTGCCAAGAGGTGAACGTGGGATACCAGATTGAAGGCTTTTTTGAAGTCAAGATATATGACATCAATTTTCTCTCCCTTGTCTAGATGATAGGTAAATCTAAAGGTGGAGTTATAGGCTATATTTAAACTATTCTAAACTGGACATAAAAAGGAATGAAATTGGTCAAGCAAGACCTATCCGCAAGACACCAATGCTGGCTATTCCTTGGGGTGTTGCCATTGGCCAGTCCATTGTGATGACTGACTTGGGAAGTCCTAAGTAAGTCAGCATATTGACAGGTGCCACTGCTTCCAGAACCACCACTGCATCTCCAGCTTCCGGTCCCACTCCAGCTCCCTCTCGAGCTCCCACTCCCACTCCAGCTCCAGCTCCAGCTCTAGTGTCTGCACCTTGGAGAACAGTACCCACTAATTTTTATTTTTGGCAGCACCTGGCAGCAGCGTGGGGCCTCCACAGGCTCAGCACCATCTCACTTTTGACCAATGTTGCAGAGTCAGGAACATGGGGGGGGATTAAAAGCTGAGGCCAGGGTCAGGGCTGGGGCCAGGCCAATCACATCTGGGGGTCTGGAGGCTCCCACCTTCTTCACCAGTGCTGGGCTGCACCTCCTGGCTACATTACCAGGGGCCTCGAGGTGCTGTCCAGAGTGCTGCTCAGGACAGGCTGCAAACACATTTGCCAAGAGAGCTGCATTAGGGCACCTTAAGTTTGTGCACATGTAGAAACATACCTAAATCACCTTAATGCACCTTAGGCATTAAGTTTAGGTGCACATAAAGTCATGTGTAGATATGCCACTGGGTAGAATAGATCAAAGGTTACCCTCAACCCATGTGGCATATTTTTAAAAATGTTTAGAGTGCCTTTTAACACATGAATGCTTCAATTTTAAGTACCTTTAGAATAGTTTAAAGATAGCCTATAACTCCACCCTCAGATTTACCAATCTGTAGCAGAAAAAGGGGCATTGCGTTCAACCTGAATACTAGCTTAAGCAATATATATGGTTTTTATCTCCATAAAACATACTATACAAAAGAATGTTGCAAAATAGTAGTGTTCACTTGCTATAGTGCTAATGTGATAATTTCAATATGCATTTGACTGATTTTTTTCTCTTATTCTACTCATAGTATCTGTAGCAGTATATTTAAAAGTAACAAGAAAGAAGACACTAGGCACATCAACATGAGCTACCTAATTAGCTCTGCAGTAAGCATCTCCACTTCTGTATGTGCACCCCAGTTACAATGCACAAAACTAATAAAGTCCTGAGCAGGCTAGTACTTGTAAATAAAAATACTAGCCTGCTCCAGAGTCTCTTTGTGCACAACAGCACATGTGTAGACACTATCTTTACTGGCTGGGGATGAGGGTGCTTCTTTGCAGGGGCTGCCTTCTGGTTAGCCCTGCACTGAAGCATCATTGTGCCCCAGCCAGCCCCTCTGCAGCATGCTGAAACCAGTCCAATCAGCCCTGGGCTGCTGCCAGCCAGGGCTGTCCTGGCCAGGCTCAGTATGTGGTGCACAAATAAATTCTGAAGTGATATACCCCAGAGTTTTTTGCTCCAGGGCACATGTTCAAATAGTGTGCCTGGGAACAAAAATCTTCAGAGCAATAAGCTCCCAGGGTGTGTCCACACATGCAAGCATGTATGCTTGCAGCAGCTCAAATAGAAGCAGTGCAAATTTGAGCCGGGGCTTTTTGCCTCAGCGCACGTACTCAGACATGCACTTTGTAGTGGACCAAATTGTGCCACTTGAGGCAAAATAACCCTGCCCAGCTCCCCCCAGATCTGCAGCCTGGGGTAGCTAGAGCCTGGGGCCAGCACCTACTCTGTCCCCAGCGGTACAAAAACCTGCTCTGGTCAGCAGCTCAGGGTTACTTAACCTCAGGAGCTTCTTGTTTCATTTTAATCACGGAAAAAAATCTATATAATAGTGGTATTTCATTTTAATCACAGAAAAATGTTGTGTTCCTTCTTTTAATCCAAAAATTGGGGATTTTTAAAAATCAGAGATAACCAGGATTCCTGGTTATTAGCAATATTTTTTGCCTGGTACCTGTCACTGATAAGTAGGTTGTATCCACCTTGTAATTGCTGGTGTCAATGCACTATGCACAACTATGCCCAAATTAGTTTTAATTTAGCTTGTTCAGGTAGCAGACAGTGAATATGCTTGTGTCCTAGTGAACCCTGGGGCATAAGTAGGCTTATGTATCCTACCATGAAGACCCTACTGCCAGATCTTCAATGCTATTGGTTACCAAGGTACCTGGAATGAAACAAACAGCTTTCCTCTCTCCTGTTGCCTAAGAAAAGGTGTTCCTGCCAGCTCCTTACTCCAAAACACATACATATGTCAATCAGGAATACTATTTCACTTCTTTTAAAGGAAAGTCTCAGAACAGACAGCACTACAATAAAAGACAGTGGATTAAACATATTTTTTTATATCATTGAGAGTAACATCCTATAACCGTGGCCACAGAATTTCATCTAGATTTTTCTGTATTTCATTCTATAAATCATATTTCACTAAAGTAAATCTTCTAGAAAGACATCCAGTCTTGATTTAAAGACTTCACAAGACAGAAAATGAACTATTAGGAAGAACTACTTTACTGTAAGGGTGGCCAGAGCCTGGAATAGGCTTCCCAGAGAGGTGGTGCTCTCACCTTCCCTGGAAATCATCAAGAGGAGACTGGACAGGCACCTGGCTGGGGTCTTATGACCCCTCCCACCCCCAATACTCATTCCTGCCTATGGCAGGGGTCGGACTCAATGATCTGTCTAGGTCCCTTCCAACTCATTGATTCTATGATTCTATTTTGGCAGTTGTTAATCATCATCACTTTTAAACACGTATGTTTATTAAAGAGGCCATCCTTAATGGACTGGCCGGTGCCAACATCCTAAGGGATAGCCAGCATGGGTTCCTTGCAGGTAGTTCTTGCTTGACCAATCTCATTACCTTCTACGGCTATGTGACCTATCACCTGGACAAGGGGGAAGAGATTGATGTGATATATCTTGACTTCAAAAAAGCCTTCAATCTGGTATCCCATGATCACCTCTTGGTGAAAATGGCCAGTTGTGGCCTTGGGTCCACCACGAACCACTGGCTGGGAAACTGGCTCTGTGGTCAGACCCAGAGGGTAGCAATTGATGGAAGTCACTCATCATGGTGTCCTGTGACCAGTGGGGTCCCCCAAGACTCTGTCCTTGGACCCATACTGTTCAACATCTTCATTAATGATATGGACGTTGGAGTCAGAAGTGGATTGGCCAAGTTAGCCGATGACACCAAACTTTGGGGCAAAGCTTCCATACCTGAAGACAGGCGAGTGATCCAGGCTGACTTGGACAGGCTCAGCAAATGGGCGGATGAGAACCTGATGGTATTTAACACTGAAAAATGCAAGTTTCTCCACCATGGGAGGAAAATCCTGCAGCATCCTTATAGGCTCGGCACTGCTACACTGGTTAGCACTACAGAAGAAAGAGACTTGGGGATCATCATTGACCACAAGAAGAACATGAGCCTGCAATGAGATGCTGTGGCTAGTAAAGCTACCAAAATGCTGGCTTGCATCCATATATGCTTCTCAAGCAAATCCCAGGACATCATTCTCCCCTTGTATTAGGCCTTGGTGAGGCCTCAGCTGGAGTACCGTGTCTAGTTTTCGGCTCCACAATTCAAAAAGGATGTGGAGGAGCTTGAGAGAGTCCAGAGAAGAGCCGCGTGCATGATCAGCGGTCAGGAAAACAGACCTTACGATGACAGGCTGAGAGCTATGGGGCTCTTTAGACTGGAAAAGCACAGGCTCAGGGGTGATCTGATGGCCACCTATAAGTTTAATTGGGGTGACCACCAGTATCTGGGGGAACATTTGTTCACCAGAGCGCCCCAAGGGATGAGGTCAAACAGTTATAAACTACTGCAAGAATGTTTCAGGTTGGATATAAGGAAGAATTTCTTTACTGTCCGAGCCCCCAAGGTCTGGAACAGCCTGCCATTGGAGGTGGTTCAAGCACCTACATTGAACACCTTCAAGAATAAATTGGATGGTTATCTTCCTGGGATCCTATGACCCCAGCTGACTTCCTGCCCTTTGGGTGTGGGGCTGGACTTGATGATCTTCTGAGGTCCCTTCCAGCCCTAATGTCTACGAATCTATGTTTATTTTTTTTACTTGAACTTCCAGCTACTGGTTCTTGTCATGTCTTTCTCTGCTAGGTTTAAGAACTCTTTGGTACCTGGTATTCTCTCCCAGTGAGCCTATTTGTACACAGTAATAAAGCTATCTGTTGATTTTCTTTTGATTAACTAAACAATTTAATCTCTTCAGAAGCTAAAAAGGCATTTTCTCCTGTCCTCAAATGATACTTTGTGTTACTCTTCTCTATCCTTTCCACTTTGGAAAGGAGCTCTCCTTGGGAGGCTGGAGACAGCAGGGGAAGAAGCAGGGGGCTGGAGACAGCCCTGGAGGCATTCCCCTGATGTCCTCTGCTCTCCTGAGGCTGGAGACAAGCAAAGGAAGAAGCAGGAGGCTGGAGACAGCAGGAGAATGCCTCCAGGGCTGTCTCCAGTCCCCTGCTTCTTCTCCTGCTTGTTTCCAGCCTCAGGGGAGCAGAGGAAGGAGCAGGGGGCTGAAGATAGCAGGGGAATGTCTCTGGGGCTGTCTCCAGCCCCCTGCTCGTTCCCCTGCTGTGTCCAGCCTCCCAAGATCCCCTCCTCCAGCCCCACCAACCCTCTGCTTACCTGGAAAAAGCTGGGTCCAAGTCCCTGAAGCTTGCACTGCTGCCTGCCCAGCACAGGCAGGCAGCGTGCTTCAGGGGCAGGGAAAGGGCCAATCATGGAGACACTCTGGCACTGTGCCAGAGTGCCTCTGGAGGACTGAGCCTCTGGTTTTCTCAGGGCATGGTCTGGGACTGGGCCCTGACCCGGTTTTTCCCCATGGGTTTTTGTTTGTCCCCTGGATATCAAGGGGTCTAATTTTTCCCTGTGCTGTAAGTTTGCAGCGCAGGGAACATTTTTTCATTCCTGCATGTGCCTCTTGCCCCACCTCAAAGGGGTTTGAGATGGGGCAAGAGGCATGTGCCTGCTCGTCTAGAGGTGCACCCACAGTTTATTTGTGAGCATTAATTGGACATGTAGTTAATTGCACGCTCACTGAGATTCATTGTATCATCCAGAAACAAATCTAGCACAGGTAAAGTCCTGACATGATTGGTGGAAAAAAAATAACTATAGCTGTGGTAATATAAGTAAAAGATCAGCAAAAATTGCTCTTTATGCTTTTTCAAGTCTTCAGTTTTCTCTACATGTCTAAAAACCAGTTCTACTATTTAAACAACAGCTTAGATAGAGGGTTCATTTATCACATGTAATATGTTTAATTTGAATGTAAATTACCTAATGTTTAGTGTTTATTCTTTCTTCCAGAGAAGAAGAAATTTTTTTCTCTGGTTAGGAAAATTTGAACGCAACAATATATCCAAATAAATACTTCTGCTGCTAGGTAAGAATGTATGTCATCTAATTACCTACTATCCTGCTCCAATTTGGCCATCAGGAAAAGCATATATAATCCATCTGCAAGATCCAGCAGCTATCACTGCATTTGTTCTGTGCATATTTTCAAGCTTATTTTTAGGCTAGATATTTCCTTGATTAAAATTAACAGAAATGAAAAATATCGTGATGTAAATTTCTAGTTGAGAGTGAGCCAGCTCCTTTCTCCCTTTAATAGTCACAGGATATTTGTTACTGTGTAAAAGGGGAATTTGAGCATTGGGCAATTATTTGGTTGAAAAAAATGCTCTATTTTAGATATGGTATACAATACATTGTTCTCTCTCCTTCTCATTTTTCTTTCTTTCCAACAACCTCTGGGTAAGATCATAGTGTTCTCTCCTTCTCTGTCTTGAATAATTACTTGGCCATTTGTGGTCACCTAACTGTGAAGTAATGTTCTACCAATGTGGACCTCTGTTAGATATGTATTTAACACATTATTCTTAACTGAAAATGCTTAAGGCTATGCAATAGCACACACTGCATCAGAACATTCCCATTTTTAAATTGAAAAGGACCTCTGCTGTTGATTAGGTTTCCTTTGTGACATCTTTAGACTGAACTAATTTCCTTATTCAGTTAATTTATTGTGCTTCTTGTGATAACACTATTCAGAATATACCATTTTCTTTGGTAAATAAAGCTGTTTGATTCATCACAAAGGTGTCTCTAAAGTATTGTTAAATAATATGTAATACTAAGGTAGCACAAAGCTATACACACACGCAGTATGTTTTACTGAAGAGTAGGTCAAATCCATACCTGTATGGCTAAGTAGGTGTGCGCTAGAAAAAAAACCGCATGATGCTTTAAAAAAAAAGGTCCTTTGTACATTTTTCTTTCTGTGAATATATAATATTTCTGACTTCTCTACAAAGGATATGAGTACAAATTAAATATCTAGGTGGTGCTTTTCTCCTATATTTTCATTCTCCAAAGAGTTAAATTGCCATTGTTATAGCAAGAACCAGATGTGCTATTTTTGTGCCTAAAGTACCTTTAAGAATTAGCATTAGCGATATTAATATGAAATCATTAGTCAGTCAGTTTTGCCAGCATGATTTTTAGAAATTATAAGTGACCTTTTTGTTGTTTCCCCACCTGGTCATTATACCTTTCATGATGCTCTCAGCCTTTGTCCCAGTGCTGTAATATGGATTTAAAAAGAAAAAAAAATAGCTATGATTTTTGTGCATTTGCACACGCGTGTGTGCGCGCGCACACACACACTGAAAAGAGTGCATGTTATTTGTCTGGAAAAGTCTATTTCAGTACTTATGTTGTCATCTTTCATAATGAACAAGGAACAATATAAGCAGTGAATGGGAAATCAAAACTGTCATTCCTATATGCTCTTTGATTTAATCTTGATACCTATCATCAACTTGCAAATTCTATTTGGTTCCTTTTTATTTCAAATTATTTGTTTCTTCCAAATGTGGATGTTTCATGCATGTCCAAAGTGACATAATACTGCATCAAGGTATAGATTTATTTAGTTTCAATAAATTCATTGAATTCATGATGTACAAAATGGGGATGCATGAATTTTTATCAGCTGGGACATATTATTTCTGTTTTTATAGTAATTGAGTGAATTCCAGTAACTTGATGGAAATCAAGAGATATTTTCACATTAGCTCAATTTCTAATAAGCTTCTTGTAATTGACTTCTTACTTGCTTTGATGGATATCTGGGAAAAAAAATTACTGTGCATGACAACATTCACGCTTACAAAGCAAACCAAAATGAGTTCTAGTTCACCAAAGGAGTTAAAAAAATAAGAAGCATTGTCTGACATACATTCCAAAAACTAGATCCATTACCAAACATTACTGGATGAAGTAGAACTTTTATTTCAAGTTAATTATATGTTTTTAAACTAGAACTTTTTGTAATATATTTCTGAGAAGCCAATGACACTGTGACTAATGTAGTAATCTGATCTATTAATGCATTACTTTAAAAAAAACTCATACCATCTCTAATATGCTCTAGTATATTAAAGATGCCATGAAAGGGTTCTTGTACTGATGCACACTTATAGATGTTGTTGGAGTCCAGCATGTAGAGGCTAATTTGAACCTTTCTGCCAACTCTGTATGAGTTAAGACTACCTTTTAGCAGCTCAGTGTTAATGTCTAGGTCCACAAGGGGATTAGGCATCAAAAAGTCTAAAGATAGCATTTAGATTTCACTGGCATTGACAGAACCATTGCGTAGCAGCCATTTAACCCCATAGGCATCTATGTTTCTGCAAAGATGGGCACATGCCAACTTCCTGAGCTACAAAATGCGTTTACACATGCCTAATCCATGTGTGATTATCAATTTAGGCATTCCCCTACCTGTTTTATTTGTGAAGACCAATGTAATAAGTGCTTTCAAAAATACTATCCTTACAGAAAGATGGGGTATTGAGCCTTTTGGGAAGTGGGTCCTTATGCATGTTGCCCCGTGAAGCGATATTCTATTGTGTGTCAATAACCACATTTTCATGGGGTCTTAGAAAAAGGAAAAGCAAGCAGGCATTTAAACTCAGCAGGAATGTGGGAAAACTATCTGTACATCTGTGCTTCAATGAATATTTAATTATTTACATAAGGAGGAAAAGCTTCCCCAGGAGAGATTGAGTAATATTCACTGAAGTATTCTGTAACATTTGAAACCTCAGTTTAAACCTCTGCTTCATACTGGATAGAGTATTCCCCCTGACAGGAGTAATGAACAGAACACATGATCAACCTTTGGTGAGGAGGACATGCATGCTGCCTGCACTGGCTGAAGTCATCATGTTGGAGGAGCTCCTGCTTTTCTCCCAGCAGACCTTGTGGGCTTCCTGGCCATTGCCTGGCTCATCCCTGATTGGCTGACAGGCACAGACCCCTCTCCCTGCTGCATCATCTGTCAGACACAGGCATCTGTAAGCTTTAAGTAGGTAGCATGGGGGGAAGGGAGGTATCTGTGTCCCTGCACAAACCCCATCACAAAGCACCCCGTGATGTACACAGAAACCTGACACTGAGCACAAGAGAATCCCCATGAACAGATGCAGGACCAGAGAGCCTAACAGGCTGCTGGGCATGGGCAAGCACCCCCCCACCCCCATTCTGCCTGCCTGCAGCTGACAGATTCCTGTAGCTGACCAGTAATGTGGCTGGGGGAAGTGGGGGGTGCTGGCCTGTGCCTGGAAGCCTGGTCAGGCTCCATGGTGCTGTGCCCAATCATAGAGCTTCTCTTGCGCTCAGTGTCAGGTCTCTGTGTACTTCATGGGGTGCTTCATGATGGCGTTCATGCAGGGACACAGACACCTCCTTTCCCCCCTGCCCCTGCCTACCTAAGTCTGACATCTGACTTGAGGCAGGAGGTGGGGCTGCAGAAAGGGTCAGTGCTGGAAAGGGTCTATGCTGACTCAACTCCATGACAGCTTGGGGGCAAGGCCCACAGGGTGTGTGGCCAAAGCAGCTGAGTGCAGGGTGAAGCTAATGCACCTCCCTGCATGGGAGGCTACCGAGGAGTTGCAAGGGAGCCTGGGATGCCAGTGAAAAGCAACCTAAGTTGAATTGATCAGGCAACTGGTACTGAAGTTCAATGTGCTGGTCTAGCCTAAATAGATGAAATTTGAATACACATTGATCTAGGTCAATCTTAGACTAGGTTTTGCCATTTTTAGTCCAGTCTGTGTACACCAAACTTCTGTTCTTTTACAGGTTTAGAACAGTTTTTGATCACTTAGACTGGTAAAAGTGTAATGTCTGTATCTAGCTATAGCTGCAGCGATACTGTTTCTGGTTTAGGAAGCAGCTGCCTGGAGCATCTCAACAAGCTTGAAGACATTGATACCAGGGACAATAAATCTGGCTGGGTGATAAAAGATGGTTTATGATTTTAAACTATGTAAGTCTACCAGAATGGGACCAGGGTTACCTGCTATCTATCTTACTTTTTAATATTGATTTATTTAATCTGGAATGAAAGACTTAACAAGTCTGTATCTCAGTTACACCATCTGTAAAACTGAGACCAATTATTACCTTCCTTCCAGATATGTTGTGTGGCTTAAATATTTATTATTGCTCAGAACACTTTGCACTTCAATATCATCCAATTCTCAAAGTATCGTTATACATTATTACTATTGTTAATAAATGTCTCTTTCTCCTCATGACATTTTTGTCTCTGGCAGTAATAAGATCAAATTTATATGATAGAGTACATATAATGCACCTCAGTCTGATTACAATAATGTGATGAGATAAAACTCAGAAAAAGTAAATACAATTAGCTGGCAGCAGCCCTCAGGATGCAAGGCTTTAAGAAAAACTGAAATCTGAAAGAGAGATGTCCTAGCAAGACTCACAAGAGACATGGAGTATTAGCAAAAGAGAACAAAGAGTGCTAAGTGCAAGAATCCTGAAAGGGGTACAGTATGTAATTGGTTTACTATGTACTGAAGTCTCACAGTTAAAGTTTAAGCAAGGTAATGGGATGTCAGGTACAAACAAACTGAAATTTAAGAGTACACATTGCGCTTAGCAGTTTTCTCTCATAAAAGTCTACTGAAAGACTAAGCCAATATTTCAGGATTGAAGGAGGAAGGGGAAAATAAAAACCAAACAAAAAACCTCAAAACAAAACAACTTGCTTAAAATGAAAAAAGGAGATCAAATTCAAAAGTTTGGGGCCTGATTTTCTGTTAATGGCAGGGTGCATTCAGTTTAACTGAATATAATTATACCAGTTTTAGAACAATGTAAGTGATTGATGAATCTTGTCTGAACAATTCAGGGACCTGGATCTACTGTAGTACCTGTGGTTTTTGCTCAAATGCAGGAGAGATTCAGAAGTGCCACATAGGCATTTCCTTCCTTGTGCAAGGCCAACCTTTAGGCAGTTCTATCATCCATAAACTCTAACCTAAATGTGTAAATGCCTCATTTCTTCTGAGACCTCACTTTCCTTTGGCAGTCATATAGGTCATGTGTAGACAAAATGAGAGGCACGTGTGCACAAAACTTAAAAGTAGGCTAAAAGCTTTTGCACCACTTTAATGGTGTCGGTGTTTGCATGCCTCAGTGGCGTATTGCGCATTAATTCCAGCCGCTGTAGGAAATTTGGCAGCATAATGCACCATAAAATGACTTGGTGCATTACTCCTTGAAGGAGTTTTAGTTTGCTGCGCCAACAGCCACGGAGTTAAGCACCAGGCTCCATGTAGCCCCACAGCTCTACAGGAAGTCCTACAGGCAGCTTGGCAGCAGCCTGGGAAGGCAGGCTCCACCAAAGAAAAGCAGCAAGCCTGATTTGCACACCTCCACCCCAACCAAGTCTGCCTGCCTGCCTGCCTGCTTGACCTGTGCGGGGCCCTGGTGTTTCCCTCCGTGGCTGTGGTGCCCTGCGAGACTGCTCAAGCTGGGTGCATGTGGGCAGGTGCCACCTTAGGGGGCAGCGCTGCCACGGAGGCAAGCAGCAGCCCCTCTTGTAGCCCAGGGACCACTCTGGCTGCTGGCAGCTCTCCCTCCCCTCCCCTCCCTGCTGGAGAGGTAGGGAAGTCAGTGAGGTGTGTGCATGATGGGGTTTAATCAACCCTAAATTGAAGCAATGTTTATTACAACCCACCACTTCTATTTAGGGCCCCTGTTTCATCTACACACACCCTAAATAGTAGCCTACATTGTATTCTGGTAGAAAGGGTTCTCAGACCCTATTATTGAAACTATTACATTTTGTTTAGTCTAATTAAAAGCTATTGTATCTGAGAAAGAGACAGAGACACTATAGCTTGGTAGTTAGGGTAGTAATCTGGGATGAGGAAGAACTTTCTTCCAGTCCCCTCTCATATGACTACTTAACATAAAGTAGAAGAACAGGTATTGGGGTGGGAATTAGCATCCAAATTTTTCCCTTTCCAATCAGTATCCTAATCAACAGGTATACTTCTGCCCCAAGACATTATTTATACAATGTGAAACAACTTCAGCTAGAAGGAGAGAGCATCCCATGCTCAAATTTTCTATAGCCTTTGGCAAGAGCATCCAGCTAGAAGACAATAGCTGGTTCTATCCTCTTAGGCAGAGGAAGAAATTGTACCCAAGTTGCTTTTATGCTGGGTACATGGTCTAATCTTTGAATTGTTGAATAAAGGAGTGTGGGGGGGAAGGGTCCAACATCACTGCCTCATTTAACTGCTGTGTTTTGTGCAAAGTCTGACCTGATAAATGTGCTCTGAGATGAGCTAAAGTGCAGCTTCAGTGGAATAGTGCAAAACTGTGATTCAGGAAGCCAGTCTCCTCCTAGCAAATGCTAACTAATCCTAAAGATGTAAAAAGTTTGTAGGTGCAACAATTTGTTGTTGGAAAGCTCCATGGGTGCCTGAAAGGCATCCGTATATGCCAAAGCACCTGGGGTCGAAGGAAGAAGGGGAGACAGCAGGAGAGAGAAGGCCTATCTAGTCTGATGGTTATGCCACTCACTTAAGAACAGGGACTTCTGGATTATAGTCCTTACTGTAGGCATTATGTATATATTTTGTAATAAGGTTACTGCATAAAATATAGAAACAGTCCTTTTCATGTTGCTTCTTCACAAAGAATAGAAAAGGAAAATCAAATTTTATGAGGTGCATTTTTTTTTTATAATTATCTGAGCTTTTTGGTTTTTTTGCTTTTTGTTTCTTTTGGAATAAATCAGAACTTGTTTTCAATTCAGTTTTGGTTTTTAAGAATAGTAGGTTTTAACCTGAAAAATGTTTTCTTTCTTAACTTGAATAACCTGATATGGAAAATGTACAAAATTATGTATAGAAAACACTCTTTGAAAAAAGAAAAACAAATGGCTTTTGAATAAAAAAGTTTTGGGAGATGGGGGAGAGGGAGGGAACAAACTCTTCATTTCCTGCAAAAGCTACTGGTTATCTTGCCAGGTCTTATAAAGTGATGGGGAAAAACAGATCTCCCAGGTCAGTATTCTTTAGAACTTTTAAATTGCTCCATAATCTGACTGTCTTCAAGTTAGAAGTATGTCTATACAAATTGTAGGTCAGATTCAAGTAATCTCAATGTAATGACTGAAAATATTAATTCATATACTCTATGGCCGCTCTACACATGCGCTTACCTGCAGAGCAGACTCATTAGTTTTGGAGTAAACTACATGTTTGATGCTATGAGGCTGCAGTAAACTAATTAATGCTGCCATAAGACAGTACTGTAAGGGACATTACTGTCTAGTCAGGTAGTTAACTGCAATTAAACACATGTGTAGATGCTGACCATGGCATAAATTGCACCCAGTCAGCCTAGCCAGCAGGGGGTTAGATTTTTGCCTGCCCCTTAGTTAAAAAGCTCTGCACTTTCACCTTGTGCCTTGGCTAGCCCCTCAGCTGCCTGACACTGGCACCCAGAGCTGACCCCTGTGCCCCTGGTCCTGGCATAAACTGCTCGGCCCCTGCCCAAATTGCTGCTGACCCAGGCACATGTGTAGATGCTGCAACCAGGAATAGTTTACTCTGGCTCAAACTACTCCAGTTTATTGCTGTGAATTAATTGCATCTGTAGATGCACCCAGTAAGTACAATTTGTGGCACTATTTTAATGCTGTAACTCACCAGCAGCTCCTTCTTGTATGAATCATTTTTCCAGAGAAATTCAAAATGATAGACTATTAGAAGTAAGCATGGCCATGAAGCCTTTTTTATGCTATTTTTTTCCCATTGTAGATACCAGTATCTTCCTCCATGTGTGTCACTGCTTTAATTAGTATTTGACTGTTTTCTCTTTCATCTGGGAGTTAGCAGGAATCTGGCCTTAACTAATAAGTAAGTGATTAGTTTAGAACCTTTTAATCCATATACCCCTTTTGCTGGCATCCCTAATAATATTTCCAAAGAGTCTACTGAGATTCTGAATGGTATAATTGTGTTAATATGATCACATATTACATTCTGTAATCCTCTGTTTATTAAGAAGGACTCCAAGAAAAATAATAAGCACCTACCTTCACACTTTCCGGATTTTCTCTGAACTACTTTTTTTTTTTTCCAAATATTTTTTAATATTGGGGAGAGCCTCTAATAATCTCCCCCAAATGTTGAATGAGTCTGTTGAAAACAACTTTTCTTCTGAATGCTCAAACACATTTTTCCTATGATTATAGACAAAGAGGATTTACTCAGAAATGTGCTTGTCATAAGTAACCCAAAACCTTGATAGGCAGAATACTCAGTTGTAATTCAAGTCAGCAGAAGCTGCATGCTGATGCTGTTACAGTACTGAGAGACTGAAACAACTGGTCTAGACCCTGCATGGAATGAAGCACCTTAAAAATACACAGTAAAAGATTGTCCTAGCTTAACTAAAATACTATCCTTTGCCACCGTTCAGAGTCATCTGTGATTACTGTCATTGGCAAATGATTATTAGCAACATGTAGAAGGTTTGAAGTGAATTGCACTTAAAGATATTAGTTACAGAACTGGAAATATTTCATCAGCTATTTTTCAAATAACACATTTTCCTTAAAGCTACTATAGAGTTGAACTTATGCTCAACTACTTATTAGAACCTACAAAGTCAGTTAATAAATAAATGTTTTCTTCCCTTCAATAATGGGGGGATTGTTACCTTCCTTTTGTATAGCATGACATGAGATCAGTGGATGAAATAAACTATGAGAGCAAGGTATTATTATAATTATTACTGACAATTATGAATTAGTTAATTAAGCCCAACTCTGATGGATTTAAAATGTATGTATGGATAATATAGTGAAATATTTCATTACTGCCTAATCAGGGAATATGTTAAAAATGGCCCGGTCATGGGTAAATAAAAAAAATAATGCTGTGCTCCTTCATCTTATACATTTACCATATATCTTTCTCCAAGAAACATTTGATTTGAATTATCAGATATGTTAATCAGCATCAGCTTCGGCACCATTTTTTTTTAGTAACTTATAATTTGAGAAGGCCTTGACTGCAAAACTGAAACACTATTTTTCTATTCTCAAAATCCTTTCAGCAATTTCAACCTCCCCTACCACCTGACCACTGAATAGCAAATTTCAAGAACTTGAAAGCAAAGGGGATTCGAGTTCCAAGGTGCAGACTGGCTAGGTCATTGGCCTGGAAGCTATTCTGAGAAAGCAGGCATAGGGGGACAGACTTCCTCTTTACTTCTGCCAAAACCTAGAATCCTTTAATTGTCCTTCAGTGAAATCAGACATCCAAATCTTGTAGTGATGTTTTCATAACCATAGCAGTTCTGTTGGCTCTTGGATATGGGGTTTTATTGAATAATTCTGATGGAAATTGGGGTTATTTTTTTTCCCTTCTCATGACTGATCCAGTACATCTAGAAAAAGAACAGTGTGAAAATGTAGGCTAGAAATAGTCTCCAGAAGTAAGAAAAAAGTTCTAAGTAGCGCATAGAAAACTATTCTGTTTCCAAAAGCATTTGTGTTGTTCTGCTATTTCAGAATGTACAGCTGCCTTGGCAAGCCATGGAAAATTAATTGTCTGAGTATGAGTGTCACTTACTTTATTTTGTTGTTAATTATTAACACATAGAACTTAAATTACTTCACAAACTTAAAGAAAAGTGTAAAACAAAATACTTTTCCTCTCCTAGCAAAGCATAAAATATCATTTGACTCTTAGCTTATCTCGCTCATCCTTCCTGCACAAACACTTGAACATGGAGGGAAAAACAGTCTTTTATTTTTCTCTCAACTGCAATAGAAGCCTATTCATTTATATAAAGATATTAGATATTTTTTTCTTGCAAGACCAAGGTCTAAATTCTATTTTACTTCACAGCCCTAAATGGCACATGTGTAACTTTGTAACTGCAGTTTTTGGCACTTACACACATTTTATGACTGCATTGCCCTCTCATTGCTATTGATCATACTCAGTAGTCCTGGGCTTCAGCTGAGCAGCATTATGTAGGAGGGCTGGGTAATTTTAGTTGCTTCCACCTTTCAATCTAATGGTTAGTATATTTGCCTAGAAAAGTCAGGAGGGACCTGAGTACAACCACTCCCCTCAAGGTTGCCAGTGGTCAGTAAAGAATCTGGATAAAAATGTCTGTCCATAAAATCATAAGAAAAAAAATGAGCTGTCCATAAAAAAGCTAAGCAGTCAGAGCTGATTGAAACTCCATGGATGAAAAGAAGCAGAATGCACAACTGAGGCACATACAGAGCACAGCAATGTCACTTGGCATTTAAGCAGGAACTCAGCACCATTCATGGAAATGTTATTAGGGCTTTGGGGATCATCCCCTCATCCAAGTGCTGCTACCACCACTGCTGCTTCTGAGATCTGTTTTTCCCCCTTTAACATGGTGTAAAATCGTTTCTGTAGTCAAACGGGGTGCTAAACTAAGATTTTTTTAAATGCATGCTTTTTACCAACAATTGAACTTTTTTTTAACTTTTTTACTGTGGTTGCTATAATATCCTTAAATTTGAGCCCAGATCACCTAACTGGGGCCTGGCATAAGGGAAAAGCATGGCAGAAGAGTTACATTTATATCATGTAAAAAAAATCTCAGGAAAAAAACATGTGTCATTAACAGTGTTTAGCTGTTAGTAAAAAAAAATAAAAAAGGTTCTCAGCAAAACAAACAAACAAACAAACAAACAAAAAAACTTAGTTTGAGAACCCTACCTTCCACCCATGCAGAGAGGATTCAGATTGTATCTCTTGCTTCCCAGTACAGTCCTCCAGTACAGCAGGCAGCTAAGAGAAAGATATGTGGGGCTACAAGGAAGGAGGTGTGTATCTCAGTGGGTTCTTCTACACAAAATGCTGACCATGCAGTAGCTTGTTACTGCACACTAGTGTTGCATGGCACAAAGTGTGAGACAATGCTACTGCACAGTAGTAATGACATACTGCACAGTCAGCATCATCTAAAAACTGTTCAGTGATGCTACTGTGCAGTAACTCTGATTACTGTACAATCATTTAGTACTTGTGTATACAGTCATTTAGTGCCTTGTGCTGATGCAGCCACTGAGATGGATGCTGCCTTTGAAGGGAGGAAACTAGCCGGAGCCCATGCTCCCAATAGTGCAGGGTCTTTCCCAGTCCTATTTATCCATTTTATTCAATTAATATTAAATGTAAGGTGCAATGAGACATCTCCCTTCCTCCCTCTGCTATTGTCTTCAGAAACAACTAGACATTCTGAGGAAAGCTGATTAAGACAGTGCAAGTTAAATACCAGGAAGGTTGTACCCAAGTGATGAAATAGAACCACTGTTGCCTATACAGACATTTAGGTTTGACTTTAAACCTAATACATTTGCTTATGTATTAAATGACCTCTAGCTTAGCTGTGGGTCTGGTTTCATTCTTTACTGATATTCCCAGATTTCACAGTTCTAGTTTATACATAAAGAATATGATATTTTACTGAGTTATTTGCAAAGCTGTTTCACACACATTTTCACCAGAAATCTTTCATGAGCAGATGTGTGCTAAATTGTTCAGTATTAATACTGGCTATTGCTTTACAGATATAGACTTCAGGATAGCAGTGACAAAATGCAGAAAACTAAAACTGACATTTCTGAACTTTTGCCTGTTAAAGGACAAATGGTTTATTATAAAACAAGGGCACTTGAAAGTCTACTTGTTTGAAATAACTGAAAAACTTGTGCTCTAAAAAGTTTATTCATTTCCTACTATTTCTCTAGGAAAATTTACATTGCAAATCCTCCTTTTATCCATTCAAAGTACACAGTTAGAATTCTAACGTGTATTAGTGCCAAACAGGCTCTAATGATTTAAAATAAGATTATTATTTTATGATTCATGCAGTTATCCAAGTTGTGGGGCCCTGCAGGTTATTTTTAGTTGGTGAGAAACTGACTGTGTCTACATGATACACTGACTGCATAGTAGCCCAAGTAGTCTTGGGTTACTGCACAGTCAGCATCACAAAAAAGCTGTTTGTCGGTGCTACTGTGCAGTAACATGGGTTACTCTACAGTCATTTAGTACTTGTTTATACAACTACTAAATGACCACTTAGTAACAACTGTGAAGTCAGCATCTTATGTGGAATTTAATATCTTTTGGTGCCTTTCTGTTTATTTACAAGGATTATACTAAGTCCTGTGGTCTTAAATTTAGGAGAAAAAAAATGGGATGATTTCTTTACTCTTTCCAAGCTCAAGACTGCATTCAGTCTCATGATTCTGTGCTGTGTTTTGTAAGGTCCTTGGCACTCCTACTTCTCTCCCAGGAGCCAGTAAAACTCCTTCATCCACATACGTCATCTAGGTTCCTTTCTTTTGAACAGAGATCTCAGTCTATGTTTGGACTAGAGGCAGATATTTTTTCAACTATCTGGTTTTCGGGTTATATTAAAAAAACCAATCCTCCCCCCCCCAAAAAAAAACCCCCTGTTTCTTGAAACTTTCTTAAATTAATTGAGGTTTTTTTCCCCACTTACCTCATGATAACTTTAAAAGCTTATTTTTCAAGAAAATAAATTAACTAAGTTCCAAAATCTGAAGAGAAATATATATTGAAATAGCACCTTTACCATTAAGTCAAACAGCTGGAAAATTCTTAATTCAGATTTTTTCAGGGTTTTTCTTTCTTGTTTAAAGATTCAGAACATTTGGTCTACTTCCCCTTCCCCTACAAGTTATCAACTGAATTCCAGTGAGATTAGTTTTATAAGTAAAATGAAAAGGTAAAGAGGTCTAAACTGTAGCATTACAGGCAGTCCTCAGACTTACGACACAATTGGTTCCTTAAAACCACATCTTAAGTCAAAACGTTGTAACTTGGCACCAATTTTCTCATAGGAAACAAAGTTATAAATGGGGGATTGGTTCCTGAACCAAGGCCCAATACCCTATTTTCACCAAAAATAACTCAGAATTTTGTACTCAATCAATTATAGATGAGTAAAATAGCTACATTAATGTATTTATATTGTAAATACCATTCATATTGATTTGGAAGGAGTTCTTTGAGGAGACTTTGCTCAATTTTTGAAGGGCCCTTAATAGGACTTTTTGAAGTGTTCTTGGCTAGAGTCTTCTCAGGAGTCTTGGCTTGAGGTTTTTCTGGTGTCTTGTTTTCTTTCTTAACAAAAGTGTCCAAGGAAGTTTGGACAGATGTTCTTGAGGGACATGGGTGGTGCAGCAAACTTGTTTGCTGGCATGGCTTGGTGTCAGATCAAGTGTTGTAAAGTCAAAACTGATGTCAGAAAGTTGAAACAGGGTGTCAATTTATAAACGTTGTAAGTGCAAAACATTGTAACTCAAAACTTTGTCAGTCGAGAACTACCCGTACTGAATTTATTGTAAATGTAATAGTCAGTGGGTGTGTCTACACATACATGAATGCACTTTGGCTACTGCACATTAAATTTAGTACCTCTAATGTGAGGTACTAATGGAGTGCACATTCACTAATGTGCATTGTACCTGTAAAAACAGGTACTAATTCAATGTGCAGTAACTGTCACTACCTCACAGCAGCACCAATGCACAGTCTTTTAGTGATGCTAATGCACAGTAGACTAATTTTACTAAGCATTAGTGCATTAGCACAGCTTTTGCTATGACACGCTAATGAGCAGAAGAATTAGCCTACTGCACATTGTGTCTCATGTTGATGCACCCACTAGGGCACATTAAGCTGCCCTAATGTGCCATAGTGAAAATGCACACTTTTTAGAGATGCTTCATGTGCAGTAGTCTAACTTTACTGTGCACTAGTGGATTAAACACAGTTTTTGCCATGGTGCTCTAATGTGCAGTAAAATAGGCTACTGCACATTAACCTACACAGGTAGATGCACAGTGGGTATATCTTGGATAGACCAAAGCCCCACTAAAGTCCTTGACACTGTTTTGCTAAGATTGTAGCCAAGTCTTGTCTCCACAAAGCCTCAGCTTCTTACAGACTTCCCCCATCCCTTCATTTCCCCCCACCCCAATGCACATTCTCCCCTGCAACCATTTTTCCATAGTTTAATAATGTCTCCACTTTTACCAAGTTCTTCCCCATCCCTCTCCTTTCCTCGAAAATAGTACCAGGCTCAGTGCCAAAAATATAATGAGGTAGGAGTGCCAAGGACCTTACAGATCACAAGATAGTAAGTGAAATATCTTCCGGAGGGATAGGAAGGTTTGAAGGAAGATCAACAATAATGGGACAGCTACCTGGTACATGTGCCTTGTATTGTAATTGGTTATTGGTTTTCTTATATGCAATCATTAGAATTTGATTAATTTCTATAGTTATTCAATTCATAACAGAGTTATAAAATATATTACTGCCATATTACAGGGGTGTAGGTTGTAGCCGTGTTGGTCTAGTGTAAGTGGCAGACAAGGTTCTTTGGGTGAATCTGATATCTGCCCTATCACACTTAAGATATGTAACCCTTGCTCACTTTCCCTATGCCAGCCAGTCTGATCAGCTAGCCAGCAGTAATTTTATAAGGCTCTCTTGTTATACTCAATGTCATTTCTTTGGTTTTAATAAGTACTATATGCAATAAACCAGGGATAAAGACAAATTGTGTAAGCCTGGGATGTGGCCAACCTAGCTACTCACAACAGTATTCAGAGCCATATTTATAACAAATATATAGAGACAGTAAATAAAAATAAATAAAATGCAAGGATCCACTTATAATTGGTGCACATGAGCATTTCAGCATTTCTTATCAACTTAAAAAATGAGAACTAAGCAGACAGCATAAGCACAGAAAAAAGCTACCTTCCTACAAATTGCCACTTGGTATCTCCATCATTCCCATTGTTTACGTCTGTTTTTTGGGCTGTGTGTTTTGTTGTTCATTTGAATGAGAGGTTTACAGCATCTGTAAAAAAGAAACATTGTTCAGGCAGATTTGCTAATGCATGTCAAAGATGACCTGCAGGATCCCCATTATTTCTATTAGGGGCACCTTCTTGGGAATTAACAATTTTCATACCCTGTGTAGAAAGTTTAGATAATGTCAGATTGCGCAGTTGTTCTATGATTCTGACAAAATACTGTGGACCAGACTGAGGTCAAAATACACATTTCATATTTCACCTGATCTGTATTCAAATTTTCAGAGAGCAATGAAGCCAATCTTATATCCCAAGGTTTGAAAATACCATCTGTCCAGATATTATTTTGCTTAGGAAAAGGAATATTAACATGTTCTCTCAAAAAACATCTATTTCCACGCTTCATATCAGTATTGTGTGGAAGAAGACCAGAGAAAATAACTTAAATATGTTGAAAATGGATTTTAAATGTTCTGTTTCAATTAAAACCAAACCAATTAAAACTGAACAAAAGCATGTTGCTTCATTTCCTGTACTGCTCTGGAAATCTTAGTGGGGATCTCTTACACGTTGCTGGTAACTGCTGATGGCAAACAAAAGTATGTTTAACTTTTGCAGATGTCAGGATCTGCAGTCCTAAAAATCTCACAGTACCAAGGCTGAAATCTTAGCTCTACTGAAGGCAGTGGTAGGATTGCCTTTAATTTAGCTGGGCCAAGGTTTACCTATGATCTCCAAATCTGTTTTCTGGGTATGCTTCCTTGAAACAGCAGCTCAAAAAACCCCAGGATTGTCTCAAAGAAACAGGGCAGGCTACTGAAATTCTTGGCATTCTAGTCATGTTGGAAAAAAAAGTGAATTTGGTCAAATACTTCAGGAAGTATGATGTGCATTCTAATTAAACAAAATGCGATAATCTGTTTTACGAGGCTGGATTACTCTGGTAGGGGGTTGAATACAAAGAGCTACAAAATTTCATGTCTATAACTTTGCATAACAAACAAAGAACTTTTTGCAGCTCAGCCTTGCTGGTGACCAAAGGGAACTAAGTGGTCACCATTTAGTCTCTAGCAGAACTTCTAATTCATAGCTTGACCATAGTTTTGGGAACAGCCCAAAAAGACATAAAGAGGCATCGCATTGATTTTATTCAGGCAGGGTAGAGGCTTGCTGATGAGAGAGATTATATTATCACTGATACTAACCCACCGTAAAGTGAATACAGAAATTCAAAGTTGTCATTTTACATGCACTAAATTTATTATAATTTTATTCAAATTGGTTTAGTAAAGACAGGCTCTCTGGCTACTCTTTATCGACTGTGAAGGAGTAAATTGAAACCACACTCACGGAAAGCTTACAAAGGCCTTGCTGAAAGTGTTAACAAGCAATATTGCATGCATTGAAATTTCATTCAGCCATAAGCAAGAAGCCAAATAAAGATCCAGGGAGATCTCAGAAGAGTCTCCAAATTATGTATTGTCCAAAGAATAGCAAGATCTTGATCTAGCCATGTTAAAATTTACCAATGCATCTTCAAGTGTGTGTTTTAACATAGGAACTTAACCATCACAAGTACCAATAGCTTTAAAATAGTTAAGCATCATATATGTGTCGGGCAACACGGAGCTGGGAAGCCAAGCTCGCGGT
>NW_017728992.1:173652428-173654078 GCF_001723915.1 Gavialis gangeticus
TTGTGTTGGCAGCATATACTTAGGATTTTTCTGAGACAATATGTACTAAGAAATGTAATAACCTTTATGTCTTGTTTCCATAATATGGCCAAATCTAGAAACCTTGGCCAGACTTCACCTTGTACAAAATACTGCATTGTTGATTGAGGTGAAAGTACTGGCTGTGGTGCTTATAATTTTACCTGCTGTTGCATGAAGACATGAGCTATCTTAATAAATGAATAGTTAAGTCACCTATTAAATATTCTCATAGCTACACACATAAAGTTTGTAAAAGCTACTAGTTTTAAATCCATTTCTTATTAATACAAATATATTGTTTCTTAACTACATAAAGCTTTTAGAAAGTTTTTTAAAAGGTAGCATGACCTGCATTAAAACCTCCTGAGAGATCCTAGGAGATGGTGATGAGCGACTTTTCCTCCCTGATAGCTTTGGACTCAGTCCCACAGGGCTTCCTCACCTCATTCAATTTTTATGTAAAGCCAGTGTGCCTCATGAGGCAGTAATGGCTGAGGTTTTATAGCTGTGTTAATGATACTCAAGACCCAGGAAGAATAATTTCCTTCAAAATTCAGTGTTCAGTGGCTAGGAAGCAGATAAAGTCTTAAACCTAATACTAATTAGCATAGGCAAGCATTTGAGGAACTGATAAAGTCTGAAGAATCCCTAAATGGAGGGCATCTGCCTTCAACTGTCAGAGAATTTATAATTTTTCTCCTGTTCATCAATTTCCAGAAACAACGGGCATTATATGAAGAGCTCATTAGCTCTTTTATGGATTTTTGCCTTCTGTTGTCTTCAGACCTACATAAGTATGTGCATGCACTCATTTAATGCTATTTAAATACATATATGCATATAGATGCCTTATATTATATATAATATCATTTGCCTTTTACTTTGTGATGTAGATTTACTTATTTTACATTAGTCATGACTAAGCTAGTTTAGTCTCACATACAGTTTGAATAACCTTCAGAATTTGTCCCAAGAGTTTCATTAGCTGCCAAATGGGGACCTGATTCTCTTGAACAAGATGGATTCATAGATGCATATAATACTTATGTTCTGTTGAACTTCAATCAGTTGATTAGAACATTTTTACACACTCAAATAAATACAATTTATCACATAAGCTTTTTTTTTCATTTCTGGTATCAACTACATTCATTCAAAATGTTAAATAGTTGCAAGGAAGAAAGCACTATTTGTGATTATATGTAAGATGAGTTCACCACTGGACTTCAATTTTTTCATGTTCAGTTCCCACCTACTAACTGACCTATAACTAGAAGAATCCACAAATGCACCAGAGAAAGTACCACACAAAATAATTGACTTGAAGATAACACTAGTTTTTCAGGACCAGACCTTCTGGGTCAAAATGGTATTTTTCTACCTATGCCTATTTCAATACAATCAATGGCTGACAACATATTATATCAGTTGAAAACGTGAGCCATACACTTTGTTGCAAGGTAACAGCCATTTCCACAAACAACTATTTTTTATTCCTCCTTTTTTGAAAGATATTCCATGAATAAGGTGCCTGTGTTCCAATATGTGGCAATCCTTTTTGGGGAAAGAGGAAACATTGTCAAACCGAGTTCAAATTCATAGTTTCATAGTTTCTAGGGTCGGAAGGGA
>NW_017728992.1:173654527-173671026 GCF_001723915.1 Gavialis gangeticus
ATGTGCCGGTCATGGCTGAGGAAGCCAAAGCCCTCCTCGCAGCACCATTCCTGTAGCCACCAGTTCGTCTCCGTGATGCACATTTCATGACGACTGCCTCGTCTACTCACTGGGAGGATAGAAGAGAAAACCACCTGTGCGCCCATCTCCTTCAGCACGCACCCCAGAGCGTGGTAGTTGTCCATCAGAAAGAAAAATGAATACTTTAAATCTGTTTGTTTTATGGAGGAAAGAGACAAGCTGAACTTGTGCTAAAAAAATAAATACATCTTTTCTGATACATTTTGGTGTTTTGATATTAGTTTTCATTTTGTAAAGAATGAAATAAAATGCTGTTCAAACCTTGTTTTTCCCTCCCCCCACCCCCGGCAAGATGACTCCATCCAAAATTAGGTAGAATAGGGGCTTGAAACTGGATCAACCACAAATGAGGTAAGTGCCCTAAAGGATTATTTCAGCCTTGATCGCTTTCTCACTGAGTGAATCTAATTAGTCAAACTGGGGGAAAATCTGCTATCTATGCCAGAATCCCAATCTATCCACTATTATATCGCTGATTTCTTATCATTGCTATTGCTTAGCTAGAAGACTAGAATAATAGTATTGAAGGAATAGCTAGTAGAAGCCTCATGACCTAGAAAGGGCTCTCCATGTACAAAAAACTGCTTGAAAAAAAGTGCAGAGCTGGCCAAGGACTGACAAATGGATGGAAAACATTTGCATTTCTGTTCCTTTTGAATCTGTTTTGTACTAAGCCAAATCAATGATTCCCATTGAAAAAGTATTAATCAACTCAAACTGTTCCTGAAGTGGTTAAAGCTTCTGATCCACAAAACATGCAGCTCAGTTTTCCAATACCTATAAAGGACCTGTTTGCTTCCTGCCATAACCAAAGAAGATTACAGTGTATCCTTTCAGTTTTACTTTTGATTTAATTTTGAAACACTTCAATTTTCTTTAGATGGCTATGAAACAGCATGTACTCTCTTTCTGTCTCTCATACTCATTTCCCCCTCAGCTTTGTGCCTGTTTCAGGAAAAAACACTATCACAATGGATTCCAGCTGAATATATGACAGTTGTCATATCCTTGCACATGTACAAAAAATTACAATATTCCCAGAAAGAAAAATTGTCTTTCTTAACTGTTATGTCTCCCCATAGCCTAAATTATAAAATGAATTAAATATATATGAAATTAAGAGTTTTGGTATACCATGTTTTTTCACATATAACACACTGTCACAGAGCACTTAGGTGCCCTGCGCCTGAGAACAGGGACGGCTCAAGAGAGGCCTCTAGCAGGGAGAAAGGGAAGGTGCAACTGCCGGTCTCCAGGGTAGCACAGGTGCTGGTTGCTAGGGGAACCAAGGGGATCAGCTGACAGGAAGGGGCAGGGCTTGGCCCCTTCTTAAGCCCAAGCATGAGGCCAGGAGGGCAGTACCCCTCTGGCGGCCAAGAAGGAAGGAGCTCAGCCAGTGAGGAGATAGACTGCAAGATCATCCCCTGGTTGCCACTATGACTTGGAGTATTCCCTGTAGGGATAGAAAGTGGTTTTGATCAGATGGTTTAAAGTTTAAGTTATAGCCCAGGAGCTTGCATTTTCTGTTTGTAGTTTTATAAAACCGGAGGACCGGGTGAGGCTATTAGGGGTGGAAGAGTCCTCATAGGAGCTTCACGGTAGTGTGTGGTTTCCTGGCACCGGAGAGGGCGCAGCATTGTTTGGGGGCGCATTGGCCCCAGCCCCGGAGCGAGCGAGGGGGCAGCGAGGAGCCCCAGGGCGAGCGAGGGGGCAGCGAGGTGCCCCAGAGTGAGAGGAGGCAGTGAGAAGCCCAGAGCTAGAGGGCAGAGAGGGGTCCCAGAAGTAAAGAAGAGGGCCAAGGCATAGGGCAAACCACGTCAAGTACCATCTGCGAGGCTTAGGCTGTGGTGTAGGGGAGGAAAAGGAGCCGCAGATAGCTCCCCCAACACCAGGCATATAAAGTGGGCAGCCTCCTGCTAATTACATCACTCAATCAATTAAGACCAAGGCGTGGCAGGAAAGTAAGCAGGGGGTTAGCCCAAGGCAGGAAAGCGGAGCCACCAATAGAAAGGATCCAGCGAGATGTACTTGTCACACACACGCACACAAAATCTACCGGAAATTGGTGTGTGTATTATATGTGGGAAATACAATAAGAGCAATTTCTGACACTTACTGGGCAAAAGTAAAAATAAAATGTACATGTGACAGATGCAGGACAATGAGCAGATTCAGGTTCAGCTCCCTAGCTACTGCTACTCAGTTATTTTTTAAAAGGAAACATCTTTTTTTTTCTTCATTCTGCCTTTCAAAAAAAAGATGCATATCTTATTCAATGGTATGTTGTATGTGAGAAAAATATGGTAGCATAGTAGAAGTTTACTCCTTCCCTAGAGATCTTCAAGAGGAGACTGGATAGGCACCTGGCTGGGGTCTTATGACCCCTGACACCCCCAGTGCTCCTTCCTGCCCATGGCAAGGGGTCGGACTAGATGATCTGTCTAGGTCCCTTCCGACGCATTGATTCTATGATTCTATGATCCCATGATTTATATTATTTTTCCTTCTATTTTTATTTTATCCTACTACATAAAGGCACAGGGTGCATCCTTACAAGTGGAAGCATGAATTTCCTCAGGGACAAATATCTACAGCACATATTTGTGCTGCTGTTACTTGTCCCTGGGTATGCCTGTGCCTGCGTGCTTTGGCATGTGGCAGGTTTTCCTGGGTTGGGTAGAGGAAGCTAGGCACAGCACCTGGGTTGGCCCCAGAAGCCTTACATGGCATCCTGGGCATCTCTCAGGGTTGCAGCAGCAGGCTTAAGTTTCAGGTGGCACACCCTGTTTCTTTTTGCTGGATTTCTTTTTAGATACCCAAAGTTCCCAATAACAATTTTTTGTCTGTGCTGCAAATATGCAGTGCAGAGAACTCTTTCATGTGCACTGCATGCATTTTGCGGTGCCTAAAAAGCCTTTGAAGTGTCACAAAGTACATATGTGCACTCATCTGGACACAGCCACAGTGTCAATTATCAATTATAAACTGTCCAACAGGTCAGCTAGCTATACATAATGGCTGCTTGAAGACATTAAAAAAAATAACAACAAAAGGTGCTTCATTTTAAACTCAGTGCACTCCCACATGAAGCCCACGTGCCCAGAAGAGGCACTGTGTCAGTTGGATCTGGTTCACCTGACATCTATATATATCGGGTACTCTAATGGGGCTTTTTTGGCTTTTTCATCTAATAGCTGATTGAATCATCTTTAGATAAAAGTGCCAAAAAGCCCCATTGAATTGCCTGATCTGTACAGATGCTTCAGAGTTGGGTAGAAATAACACTGCTGCTTCCAGTAAAGCACTGTTTCTTTTAATGTCTGCAAGCAACCTATGTGGTTAAATTTTCTAGTGGATTAATATTTGAATATGCTTTCTTCCCATTTTGAAATGCATTTAACTTTATATACTTTCTGGTGAACACTTTTGAGATTTTTTTTTTTCTTGACTGGCCCAAAATTGATGTGGATCAGGTGAAGGAACAGCTTGAGAAACTGGACATTCACAAGTCCACAGGCCCAGACAGAATGTGCCCAAGGGTCTTGAAAGAGTTGGCAGACATCACTGCATCCCCCTTGGTAGGGATATTTGAAAAATTGTGGCACTCAGATGAGGTCCCAGATGACGGGAAAAGAGCCAGCCTGGTCATTATCTACAAGAAAGGGAACAGGGATGACCCTGTGAACTACAGACCAATCAGTCTGATGTCCATCCCTGGAAAAATTCTGGAGAAAATGATCAAGGGATCCATCAACACCAGATTAAAGGAAGACAAGGTTCTGAATGCCAGCCAACATGGCTTTCTGACTGCCAGGTCTTGCCTAACAAAACTCATCTCCTTCTATGACTAGGTAACATATGCCCTGGACAAGGGAGATAATGTGGATGTCGTATATCTGGACTTCAAGAAGGCCTTTGACCTAGTTCCCCTTGATGTTTTCATGGTTAATCTGCGGAACTGTGGCCTTGATCATCATACGGTCTGATGGCTAGGCAACTGTCTATGCGGTTGGACCCAAAGAGTACTAGTTGAAGGGAGCAAATCAACATGGCACAGGGTTACCAGTGGAGTCCCTCAGACTTGGGCCTGTACTCTTTAACATTTTCATCAATGCTCTAGATTCAGGAGTCAGATATGAAAACTGGGCAAGTTTGCGGATGATACCAAATTATGGAGGAGGGCCATCACACTGCAGGACAGGCTGGGAATACAGGCTTATTTTCACATGCTCTCAAGGTGGACCAACCAAAACCAGATGTTCTTCAATGCAGAGAAGTGCAAGCTGCTGCACCTCGGTAGGAAGAATCCTCAGCGTACTTACAGGCTTGGCAGTGCTACACTCACTATCACCATGACTGAAAGGGACTTGGGGGTCTTGATTGGCCACAAGATGAATATGAGCCAGCAATGCGATGTGGTGACAGGCAAAGCTAACCAAACTCTGGCATGCATCCATCTTAAGCAAAACCAGGGAAGTCATCCTCCTGCTTCACTCAGTTCTGGTGAGACTGCAGCTGGAGCACTGCATCCAGTATTGGACCCCCCACTTCAGGAAGGATGTGAAGAAGCTTGAGAGAGTCCCGAGGAGACACTCATATGATCCAAGGCCTGGAGGGAAGGCTGTACAAGGAGAGGCTAAGGGACATGGAACTCTTCAGTCTGCGGAAGAGAAGGCTCAGGCAGGGACTTGGTGGCAACCTACAACTTCGTAAGAGGGGTGCATCAGGACCTGGGAGAACACCTGTTCACCAAAGCTCCTCAAGGGATAAAAAGGTCTTATGGTCATAAACTCCAGGAAGGCTGATTTAGGCTAGACATAAGAAAAAAGTTCTTTACTGTGTGTGTCTCCAAGGTCTGGAACAAACTCTCCCCAGAGATGGTGCAAGCACCTACTCTGGGCTCCTTCAAAAAATAGGTGGATTTATTTCTTGCTGGGGTTACTGAGCTTGGCACTAAAGTTAGTCCCAAGTCTTTTCAGCCCTGCCATTTTCTCCTTTGGCCATGGGAAACTCCAGCTTCCAGCCACATGGCTACCAGGACTTGGCAGCCATGTTGAAGCCAGAGTCAGATGCCAACACTTGGCAACCATCTGGGAAGTTCTGATCCCTAGCCAGTCCCTTCCCTGCCCAGGAGTCCTGTGCCCAGCATAGTAGCAGCACATGCCACCTCCCTCCCTGCCCACCCTGCTTTCCTGCACCACGGCTGCCCCTGCCCCTTCTAGCAGTGCCTAGCGATCTGCCGCTCCAGCCTGGCCCCTACAAGTGACAAAACACCCTGCACTGGTGTTGGCTATGATGCTGGCCCTGTTGGTTCCCCGCACAGACCCCAGGACAGCTGTGTTCCCACCAGCCGGGGTCATGGTATTTGCTGTGGGAGGCCCTACCCATTCCTCTCCTTCTGCACTCCTTGCTCCTGCCCATTTGCACTGCCACCCACATACCCCCTACTCTTTGTCCACCCCCAGCACTACTCTCAGGACTCGCACATGGGTGAAACAAAAACAACCTTATTGCCCTCACAACCCCTACCCCTCCCCACTCAACAAACAGTGCCCCTCCACCCTGCCCACCCACCAACAATAAAAAAAAACCACTTACAAGAGGCAAATTATATACAATACCCCTCCTCCAGTCTGGTGTCATGGGAGGTGTCAGGGTGGGGCAAGGGCTCAGCCAGGCCATCCCTGCTGATGTTACTCACTGGGTTACAGGCTGTGTCTCAGGGCACCAGAAAGTAGGTCAGCAGCAGCATAAAGGACATGGATTTTTGGGTATGACTGGATTGATAATTAAATTCAGTTTATGACCATCCACTGTGCCCACAAGACCTTGACCTTTATGTGGCACTGTCACACTGACTGAGAGTGCTCTTGATCTCTGTGGCAGCAAAGATCATGCTGCTGTTCCTAAGGAAACACCAGGGACCTGGGGAAAGGGCCCCTAAGATAATAAAGAGTGCTGGAGAGGATGCTCTGAGCATAAACCCTTATCTGACAGCAGACTGGAAGCAAGAGCACAAGACATGGGAAGATCAAAGACATCTAGATTCATTAGCTCCTATCAGTTCCAGCTGGCTGGGCGTGGGATGGAGAGCAGGTAAAAACCACACCAGAAACATCTGGAGGAGAGTTTAGGGGACAGACAGAGAACACAATGGACAGCAGATCAGAGAAAGCAATTTGGAGAAGAAAACAGAGACAATGCCTGGGGAGGGGTAAAGGAGGAGAGTAGGTAACTCTCTCTTTTTGAGGCTTTACTCTTACCAGGATCAAGAAGCAAGGATATGCGGTTGGCAGGACCTGGAAGAAAGACAGTTGTTTCAGTTGGGGAAACTGCAAGGACATAAGACAACTAATCATGAGTGCTGGTGGTGCAGGACAGGGGCATCTGTAAGAGACCAGAGACCCCTGGCTTTGCAGCTTGCCAAGATTTAACCATAAGAATAATATAGATAAGGAGTAAAACAGTGATAAATAGCCAGTAGCCTCAGGTGCCAAGTGCCATGTGAAAAACAGAGCCAAGCATGGGGAAAATTCTTAAATCAATGAAATTAACTGTCATTAAGAACAGCAAGCCTCTCTCTTTTTTTTCTTTTTTCATCAAGTCATGGCAGGAGAGATTGGTTGGATGTGCTGAGTTAAATCCTACAAAAAATCTAGAAAATCCTACAAAAAAAGTAGAACTCTTGCTTCCAAAATGATACCTTTTTTTAGACCAACTGGAAAATGGCAAGAAAATTGTCCTTGCCATTTTCCAGTTGGTCTAATAAAAGGTATCATTTGGGAACCGAGAGTTCTATTTTTTTGTATGTCTTTTTGTCTCAGACGAATATGGCTACCAAGTACACCTGAGTAAAATCCTTAATTAGAAAATCAGCTGTGACCTAGGAGCTAGAATGCTTCAAAATCCTGACAGTTATGTAAGCAAACAATCTAAATAAATTTACTACCCTGCTTATAATCTCTCATCCCACCCAACAGGCTCTTGAAAATGCGGGCATTTGAGTGCCTGCACCACATGAACTGCTTCTGCATATCATCACAGCCCCAGAGCACCACAAGGTCAAGCACCTCCTCCTGGGTCCATTTGGGGTCCCTGGTAATTGGCATGGGCACGCGCATGTGGGTGAGTCTAGGGCTCAACAGGGAGGAGGAGGATAACATGGTCTTTCCATGCTGGCTCTCTGGGGCCCCATGCTACCCCTGTGTGGATGGTCTGGATGGCTGCCAGCAGTGCCCAGTATAGGGATATGGCTAAGGACTGGGAGCTAAATGGCAGAGGCTTCACTGCAGGACCTGCAATCATAGGAGCACGTGCTGACCCTGCTGGCAGAGACAGCCTGGTAGCAGCACTGGAGGGAATCTCAGGGCTGGGCAAACTGCAGCCCTTTGCAATACTTACCTGTGGCCAAACAGAAGCTCTGGAGGGGGACAGGCCAGGCAGAGTCAGCCTGTGGCCTGTCCAGGAGCCTCACAGCACAAAATGTGTGTCCTACAGCACATAATAGCTGCTGGCTTTAATGGCCTGCAGCTAGGGACTGTCAGAGAGCAGCCCAGCCCTCGCGGAGGAGAAGTGGCCAGCCAGCCAGAAGCCCTGGGGCTGGGCTCAGGCTGGCCACACTAAAGTTAGTGCTGGGTCATGTTTACACATGTATTAATGCACTTTAACTAATCATGCCTTAATTTGCCATTTTTAATGCACATTAAGGGCCTGCACATGTAGCTGCATGCCCTTAATGTGCATTAGATTAGGCTAATGCACATTACCACATCTCATGCAGATGCACCCAAGTTGGCGGATTTGCTACTGATCAGTTTCAAAAGCAGAAATATCTACAAGCCTAGAGCTCTGGCTTTCCAGAGCTTCCTTTTATACAGTAGCACTCACCACACTTATCTTGAATTTCTACTAAGACAACAATGTGTGTTGCGTAAAAACTGCTGGTGGTGAATTTCCTAACAGCAAGACCCTTTACCATTCTTCATGCATGTTTTTGTTTCACCCTTTGACTAATAAATAGTGTGGCATTGCTGGAAACATGACTGTGTGAAATGCATATCAGAGCCCATTGAGTCTTTACCTGCAGGTCTGGCAGAGGCCTTATACATTGTCAACACTGAGTACACCCTCATTAATGCCTTCAAAGTAATGTTTCTGTGGGAGGAATCTGAAGTATTGTCAGCATTGAAAAACCAAAGGCCAGACATAAAAAACAAAACAAACATAAAGAGGCTTTAAAATCTTGATTTTTTTAATTCAAGTTTCAAAGATGTATACGGGTGAGATCTTTTATTGGACCGGCTGTCTATTTGTGACGGCTATTTGCTTCTGGGTATCACAGCATCCTTTCTTAGGTCTGTAAGGGGGAAAAATCATTTATTTGATTTTTAAAATATAGTTTGGGTTTATTTGTACTTGTTTTCTGCTTTTGTTTTTTTAACTTTTAGGATGCAACTTTCTAAATGTTTATCAATGACCATGAATGCTAGAAACCATTTTTTTAAATGGAAGCTAATCTTGTTGTTTGAGTGCAGATATCTAGAAACTGAGTCTTTAAGGAAATCTCAAAACTTTTAAGAGTTATAGAATTGCTAGTTGGAACTTACATAGCACAGCTGCAATATGCAGTAAGAGTCCTTAATGCAAGATGCATTTTTTTTTAAGTTGCTAACAGGTCCCATTTTGTTCCTTGTCGTGCCTAAACTCCAGTAATGAAAATTCTGAAAGCAAGGAAACATATTTCCTTTTTAACCAGTCTCGGTGCTGCTGCTATTATTATTATTGTTTACGTATTTAGTAAGGGATTCATTGACTTGATTCCTCCAACTCAATGCATTCTCTGTATTTTTAATGATAGCTAGAACACTATAACTTTTTCAAAGGGTGGTATTTATTATCTAATTAATATCTGTTATGTTATGTGGACACTCCTTAACTCTCCCTCATAAGCTACTGGTTTCCTGGGGTTTTGTTCAGGTGGTGTGTGCTTTTGTTGAAGACTGGAACTATATCTCTTTTCTCAGCTCTATCTCCCAAAGAAAAAAAAAAATTTGATCCTGTGATTTGGCATTCTGGCTCTTTTTTATTGATTTGTTCATTTACAAAAAAAAAAAAAAAAAGCCCAAACTTACTATTAATAAATTTGGACCTAGTCTAATATCATTTGTATCTCATATAACCCGATCCTATCTCTATGTTTCTAATAGATATGAAAACTGGCTAGTAGGTGTGATAAAACGACCTAGATTCAAATTACCTTACCTGCTTATGACTTAAACAAATCACTTGGATCTTGTTGAGATTCTCCAATATTATCCCTGTCTTAATATGCATCTATACCTCCCTTTCCCTCTCTCTATACATATATTTTTCTCTCTTTAAAGTGGGGTATTTCTGTGAAAGAGGAACTTTGTTTGATGTTTTTTTTCTAAGTCACCCAAGTACCTAACCTGGGTTTATTTCTCTTTACTTTATTTCTCTTATGAAACATGAAAATAGCATGAGACTAGGTCAAAATCTTAGGGTTTAAGATAAGAAAGGTGGCTTATTTCTTCACAATTATCACCAGAGGAAGGAGCCATTTTGCAACTCTCATCACTTCCACAGACAGGCCCTTAAACCCAGAAGATCCATTAATAATTATTGGTTCTCTCAGCAGATGTTTGCAGAAAGTTTTGCAATTACTTTTTGAATAAGCCTTCAATTGGGAGGTCTGAATCTGAGTCAACAGACCCATCAGTCCACTCTCCCCTGCCTTTCATCTTGTTGTTTTATCCTATAGGGATATAGAACAATTCTGTCAAGTACCTAAGTCCAGTGATATTGATGCTACACAAAGCTTAAAGCAAGAGCTTAAACTGGTCTCAAAGAAATGTCAGGTCTGTCACTGCAGAGTAATGGGATTTTATTCATTCATAACATTTTAGGTTTGGACAGCTTGTTTAATTACGCATGTAATCCCATTGCTTCCTTTGAGGAGTACAGAATGCAGTAGCCAGCAGAAGCAGGCTGGATACCACCAGCATTAAATTGTCTGGATCTGCATGACTCCATCAGCTCACTTTTCTAAGCAGGGGTTTGCAATTCCAAATCAACACAACCATCAGTCCACTCTCCACTGCCTTTAGGCTTGTTTTTCTATCCTGTAGGAGTATAAAACAATATGTAGAATATTAGATATATAGCACAAGTGCTTTTCTAAGCACTTTTCTAGCCAGAGAAATGACAGGGGGGCACATGATAATTTCTAATTTCCTCTTTCATTGCCACATAGGTCAATATTAAAGGCTGTAGTTAAAGGAAAAAGAAAACAAAATGAACTATTAAGATATTAAGTGCAGCTCTGCATCTGCAGGTAAAGGTGCAATGAGCTCTAGTGTGCAATACACACCACCTTGCTTCCTGCCATGCCACATGTGCATAGCAGGAGGTGTGATTGTGGGATAGCACATTAGTTCCCATTGCACCTTATAGCCAGTGAAGAGGGAGCCCGGGATCCAGCTCCCACAGCTGAAAGCCCCAGAACTGACAGGGCTCGGTGGGGCTCACAGTGGGAGCAGCATTCGCTACACTGCCCTCACTGTGAGCCCTGAAGCCAGCATGGATTGTGGTGCTCTTAGCAGGGGCAGGCTGGGGAAATGTTGTCACTGCTGTGAGCCTCCTGAAAATCTGCTGCTGTGGGGCTCACAGCAGAGGCGGTGCAGGGTATGTTGCTGCTGCTGTGAACCCCACACCTTAGGAAGCTTTCAGAGGCAACAGCATTCTTCCTTCTGCCCCTGCTGCAAGCCCTGCAGCTAAAAACGCTGCCCCCACTGAAGCCCTGCATCCAAAGAGGCTCTCAGGGGGCAGCGTTCTCCCCTCTGCAAGCCCTGGAGCTGACAGTGCAGCCACCATTGCAAACCTTGTCAGATGCAGGGCTGGCAGCGGGTGGTGCACCCATATTTTTTTGTGGGGTTACTTTGTAGTTTATTGATTGTTTTATCAAGCCATTAATTGATTGAATGTGTAGCTGGGTCACAACCCAAGGCATGCTAACCTTGTTAATCATGCCTTCAGTATAATGTATAGAGGGGGGCTAATAACAATGCATTTAGCCCAGTACAATTCAGTACAATTCTATCCAGTATAGAATAATTGGAAATAGATACAGTGATTGAACAGAGCAAAAAATTCAGGCAATTTAGGTTGGAGGGTCAGGGGGTGGGGGTGCACTGTCTTTTGAACCACTGGAAAGTGCATTTCTAATTTCTCAGGCACAAAAATTGATGTTAGCAACAGGACAGTTCCAAAGATTATAAAAAGGGGTATAAATAGCAAACCACACCTAGCAAATTGGTCATTTAGACAAATGACCAAATTAACAAGAAAATCAGAATTCATTGAGTCTTTCTTGCTACTTCAGATGTCCCATAAATGGGTCCTGCTTAAGGATGTGGAGGGTTATGCTACATGTAACATACAGCATGCCATGTCATTCTAGTAGGATCATTAAATTAAAGGGAAGCTACTGCACACTACTTCAGCACAAAGTCTGGTAAAGAGGCCCTGTAATACTAATCTTAAACTACTGTTCTTTGGATCCAGAACTGTGCATAGGAGCCCCGTCTCCCAGGCACTCAGACATGCAACATCCTCACTCCCTAAAACAACATGTTCTTGGGAGAATCTTTTGGGAGGGTTGAGACAGAGACTGAAGCTATACAGGGATTGCACAAAGGACTTCAAGAAGAAGCCTTTTAGAATTTGATGCTATATTACTGCCTTCTGCTTTTTTTCAGTCAAGGCACTCAGTCCCTTTTGCAGATCAGCTGCTTGCTCCAGCAGTCCCTGCGATCCCCTTGCCTATTCTTTGTTCTGTTTTGGGGATATTTAAACCCCTTCAAAAACAGGGCCACTGAAGTAATTTAAATTATGGAACAAAGAAAAAAGATCTGCCATTGAATTGTTCTTTCGGCTTGTACAAGTGAACCCTTAACCCCATACATAGTTTTCAGGGGAGGATTCAGAGGATGCATGTTCTTGTCTCCCTTTCCATGGTGTAGCTCAGCAGCTCTGGCTCCTCACAGCCTCAAACACCTGGGTTCCCTACAGAGTCTGAGCCATGCCATTGGAAGAAGCATACAGGGACTTTTTTAAAATTTCCCAACTGGGTAAGAATCCCTCCCCTCCGCAGTTCTTCAACCCCCCTCCTTTCTCCTCTGTGCTCAGTAGCACTTACCCATCCTTCCCCACCCTCTTGCTCTATCTTTTTATGTTTTTGTGTATGGGAAAGGGACACCTGCCTGCCACTGCCACTGTCCCCAGCTATCCTGGAGGAAGGGACAGCCCCAGATCTTCAGCTGTGGCTATGGGGAGTAGGTGTACAGGGAGCTGGACTCAACCAAGAACAATTGCAGTAGTAGACAGACTACCTCTACCTGCCTAGTCTGCCCAGGTATTTCCCCACCAGCCCAGAGGGAAGCCTACTGTGTTTCAAACTGATACGTTGTAATTGTTTTCCATGTCAACTCTATCCTGCAGTAAGTAGAATCCTAAACTATAGTAATTTAGCAGTAGTTTCATTCCACTGAAAACTCCTATTCACAACATACATCCCCAGATGCAGAAAGCTATGGACTGCATGTGAATAAACTACCATTTAACAGACAGAAATTCACATACTCATGAGGAATAAGCCTTGCTCTTTTTTCAGTGAGGACAAGTCCTGTGCAAAGTTGTTTGTTTAATGCTCTCAGTCCACTCGCTCCATTGGTCAATAGGCTTCTGCTTCCTGAAAGAACTAAGAAGCATGATGATGGAGTTAATTAATGTGAAGATGCTCAGCCTTCAGTTTGTGGGCTGAATTTAGCTCATGGGCCCATGTGGTCTGCATGCAGGGCTCCCCAAAGGTCCAAACATTTGGTGGTGGGGGAGTGGTGGCAGTGTTAATTGACAGGGCTCTTGGAACAATTAACTACTACTGCTCCCTGCTGCCAAATTTATGTATTTATGGGGAGCTCTGTGGGCCAGATATTACAGCTCTGCACATTGTATGATGCTGGTGTGCAGAGTTAGGATGTGCCAGATCTGGTGCACAGAGTCAGGCCCGTGTCCAGGACTGGTCTGTAGCTGGGTCGCATGGGTGCAGCCTCTCCATGAATTAATCCAAGTGCTGACCTGATACTGGATCTAGCCTGCAGTCCAACCCCACCCAGTGGATCCAGCCTTCAAACTGGCCCCATGCCATTCATGCAACGCATGGAGCCAGAAGTTACACCACTGAGTTAATGCAGGTCTCTTACACTTGCTCCATTTTCTTTCATACACCATCAGCAGAATTGCTAATGGAGTGCCACATTAAGGATTTCTATAGCAAGCAATAGGGTATGAAGCGGAACAACTTTTAGAAGTGATGAGAGACCTGTTTTTATATTTTATCTTGTGTTTTGTATTCTAAGCTATCCTGAACCTTTCTGGGGAGTGTAACAGGAGAGCTGGGGATCCTGTTATTTTTAAGAGGAAAAAAACCGTAGTAGACAGCTCTTCAAGGGACAGACAAAGGCAAGCTGCAAAGGGATAAGCAGGTAGAGGCTAGAAGCTTTGGTTGCCTATTGCTGCACTGGTAGCACAGCAATAGTACAATGGGACAGAGTACTACTGCAAGCCACCTGACCAGAAGTAGGCAGAGCTGGAGCAGCATATAAACTAGGACTTGAGCCAGGGTGGTCAGTCTGGCTCTGCTAGATAGCCCAGAGCCCAGGATGGGGCAGTGACATGGCTGGAAACCTCACAGCCTAGAGGGGTAGTAACTATGTCCAGGGGCCTAAAGCCCAGGGAGGGCAAGGTAAAAGCCTGGGAAAGGCAATAGCAAGGATCAAGGACCTGTAGCCTGGGAGAGAGACAAACAGCCCAGAGAGGAGTAGAGTTTGGGGCCATGGGGCCCAGAGCTTGTGAGGGGCAGTGATAAGAGCCCAGGAAGGTGAAATAAAGGCTAGAGCCCAAGAAACAAGGCCCAGTGCATCAGGTCTAGGCCAGAGGGATCAGCCAAAGTAGTTGGGGTGCAAGCCAGGAAGGCTGAGGCCCCACAAAGCTAGCCTGTTGGTTTGTGTTGAGTGGGAATACCTGTGAAGCATAGGCAGGGCTGTAGAATAGCTTTGGAGGTTGTAATTGGGAGGCACATGCAGGCCAGGAGGACCCAAATATCAAGAGATATATGTGATCAGAAAACAGGTTATGGTGCACCTTAAGACTTTTGGGCAGTCTCCATTTTTGAATATTATTAGTAAGATCAAGACGTGGCAGGAGAAAACAAAGGGAGCACATCTTAGCATGGTGTGGGAATCTAATCGTCACCAGGGGGCATGGCAGCTGCCCCTGGTATGATGGTCCTATTACAGAAGTGTGACACATCCATCTAAAAATGAATAAATAACTACTGAAATAATGCAAAGTGTAATGCTGGTTTGACGCATTTCAGAAGATCAGAAGAAAAATGAACTTAAAACTGTAAAAAATAATAGTCCCTGGCCTGGAGGGAGAGACTAAATTGACAGACAAGAATCTATGCCCAAAATAAACCGTTCCTGAGTCCCTGTGTGATCATCTGCTAAACCAGAAATATGTGTAAGCTGTTTATTGTTTTATTATATGTTTTCTCATGTCCCTGTTTTGTATAAATGTTTAGCTTTAAGAAAGGTGGAGGGTCACTAGAAAACTTTCTCACCGAAGAACAGAACCACAGGTGTTGAACTGAAATGGGAGCTGCTGAAAAATAAGTATTACAAGATGTTTCAGCTCAAAGGCTGAGTCTGCAGAGAAAGAGAATAACAAGATTTTGTCCTGAAAACCTGACAGCTGGAGGCCAGAAGCTGAAGTGGAATGCCCTTGAAGACATCATGTGGGGTAAGAAGTTCAGTTAATCTGAGACTATTACAATCTTCATTTTACAAATGGAAGCATGAGGGACAGAGATTAGTGAATTGTGTGTACTGCATCATAGGCAAAAATTGAACCCAGATCTTATAAGTCACAGTTGAATGGTAATATTACAAGGCCATCCTTTCTCAATAAACCTAAGGATAATCGTAGTATTTTGGCATTTAGCAGGGTCATGAAATAATCATAATTTGGATTACTATAATTTACAGCTAGCCAAGTCTGCTTTCTTTTAGATTTATTGTATGGTAGGAATAACAGTTAATATGTCATGCAACTTTGGGAATCTTATAATCAAACTGAGATGGAAAAACTATTTAAAAAACTCTTCCCTCCTCTTGCAAACCTGAAGGAGAAAACTACACATTAATATATGAAAGTTGGACTTTATCACACAATTGTTAAAATCTTTTAAAACTATATATTTATTCTTTAACATCAGATAATTTCATCCTGGTTGATCATCTGTTCACCTAGTTGTTACTATGACGGTCTCTTTTGCTTCCCTGCTGCTGTTACTTTGTCTGTGACACTGGGAAGTTCTTGAAATGGCTTCTAAGTATGTAGCAAGAATTCCACTTCACTAAAGAGCACATGCATTTTTTAGGCAGATCACATGTATCAGAACTGGGAATTTACTAATACCTTTAGAATTGCAAATTCTTCTCTGGAAGTATGATGCCACCTTTCTTGACTGAGGACTGAAGAAGGAACATAAAAAAGCTCCAGCTTGAGCTAAAGAACCAAGCTTTCTAGCTGGAGGTTATAACAGAATTGCAGCTTGGGAACACTAAAACACAGAACGAGAAGGAACCTCCCGGGTAAGTGATAAGCATTAGGGATGTGCAAAATTTCATTCGGCATTTCATTCTGAAGCTATTTGGATGCATTTTGAGTTCAAAACAATGAAATCAAAATGAAACAGAAGCCTTTGAAACAGCTTCAAAATGAAACAAGGGAACTTGAAACATTAAAAATATTTTTAAAAGTTTTGAGTCTCAAAGCCACACTTATTGGCTTCCTAGATTTCATAAATTTCATAGACATTAGGGTGGGAGGGGACCTCGTAAGATCATTGAGTCCAGCCCCACACCCGAAGGGCAGGAAGTCAGCTGGGGTCATAGGATCCCACCAAGATAACCATCCAATTTGCTCTTGAAGGTGTTCAACATAAGTGCTTGAACCACCTCTTATGGCAAGCTGTTCCAGATCTTGGGGGCTCGGACAGTAAAGAATTTCTTCCTTTTATCCAACATGAAACGGTCTTGCAGTAGTTTATAACTGTTTGACCTCATCCCTTGGGGCGCTCTGGTGAACAAACATTCCCCCAGATCCTGATAAACTTATAGGTGGCCATCAGATCATCCCTGAGCCTGCGCTTTTCCAGGGTAAAGAACCCCACGGCTGTCAGCCTGTCCTCGTAAGATCTGTTTTCCTGACCTCTGATCATGCACGCGGCTCTTCTCTGGACTCTCTCAAGCTTCTCCACATCCTTTTTGAATTGT
>NW_017728992.1:173671628-173675117 GCF_001723915.1 Gavialis gangeticus
TGCCAGAGGCTGGGCTATGATGTTCACCAGCTCCTTGAGTACCCTGGGGTGTAGATTGTCAGAGCCAGCTGACTTGAAGGTATCCAACCTCTCAAGGTGTTCCTTTATTAGGTCACCATTGATGGAGGGCAGGGGATCTCCCTCACCTGGACCTTCCTATCCTGTAGTGGGCATGGGCATGCCATGGGACTGATGAAAGACCGACACAAAGTACCCATTTAATAGGTTGGCTTTTTCCTGGGCATCAGTTGTCAGCACCAATCCCAGTTGGCACTACCCACCTCCTGTTATGTGGCAGGCAGATCAGGGGCTCCCTGCACCCCCAGGAGGGCTGTGGGGGATGTGCTGGAATCTCAGTGGCCCCCAATCTGCCTGCCAGATGACAGATTGGAACTGGGCACAGCCTACACCCAGTGCCAGGATGATCGGTGCTGCTGCTGGCCCCAGGCAGCAGCACCTGACTCCTGTCAGCTGGCAAGCAGATAGGGGGCACACATTCTCAAGAGGACTTTGGCACAGCCCACCGCAGTCCTCCCAGGGGTGCTGGCAGGCCCATGATCTGCCTGCTGGTGACAGGAGCTGGGTGCTGCTACCTGGGGCCAGCAGGGCCAGAACAGAACAGCTCGGGTGGGGACCGGGGCAGGGGAACATCACCACACCAGATGATCTGCCCCAGGCTGCCACCTGTCTGTGGGTAGGGCAGATCAACTGGTACAGGGACCCACCACCCCAATCCCTGGGCCAGAGAGCATCCCCACACCAGTTGATCTGCCCCAGACCCCCGCCCCAGTCCCTGCCTGAGCTGATCTTCCCTGAGCCTGCTGGCCCAGGTGGCAGCACTCAGTTCCTGTGAGCTAGCAGGCAGATTGGGGGCCCGACAGCACCCCTGGGAGGGCTGTGGGGAGCTGTGCCGGAGTCCTCCTGGGAGTGCATTCCCCCAATCTGCCTGCTGGCTGACAGGAGATGGGTGGTGCTGCCTGGGGCCAGCAGCAGCACCCATCTTCCTGACGCTGGGTGTGGGCTGTGTCCAGCACTGGTCTGTCATCTGGCAGGCAAATTGGAGATCCACACCCCTGGGAGGACTCTGTCACAGCCCCCGCAACCCTCCTGGGGGTGTGAGCAAGCCCCCGATCTGCCTGCCTGATGATAGGAATCAGGTGCTTCTGCTTGGGATGGGCGGCAGCATTGATCTTCCCCACGCTGGTCCCAGGCAGCAGCACCTGGCTTCTCTCATCTGGCAGGCAGTGCAGGGGCTTACACGCATGGGAGGACTCAGGCACGGCCCCAGCAACCCTCCATGGGTGTGGGGGAGCCACCAATTTGCCTGCCTGCTGCATTTTATGTTTCTCCATAATAACCTATGAGCGAAACTTTGAAACAGCGTCGAAACAGCAAAACATTTTTGAGGAAATGAAACAGAACAGTGGTGTCACAATGAAACGAAACTTGAAATGAAACACTGTTCTGTCAAATCGTCAAAACAGAAGTTGAATCAAAATGATGCTGTTTCACACAGCCCTAGTAAGCAACCATTTGTGGCTGCAGGCCAGAATGACCCAACCCAGGTTGGAACTGGGTGGGAGGTGCTAGGACCCTGCCACAATTGCTGCTTGTCTCCCTGTTGCATGGGGAAAGCACTGGCAGCTGACATTTGTCTCCACAGAGGCATGGGGAGAGCACCTGCAGAATGTGCATCCACTGCCAAATGCTGCCAAAACCCCATGTCTGTGGGCTGGATCCAAAGGTCCCATGGGCTATAAGTTGCCAACCCCTGTCCTGAGTCTTTGAGTCATTGCTATTAAAGGCAATCATATTATAAAATCTTTCCATGATCTGATCAAGTTCTGCTCCTTGGGAAGCTGTTCAGAATCTCATTCCACTGATAATTAGAGCTTTCATCTAATTACCTACTTACATTTTATATATGGCTGATTTATATCATTTTTTTCTTTTTTCAGCATCACCCTTTATCTTAAATAGCCCTCGTGTCCATGGTGTTTACCCTCTTAAGGTATTTAGAAAGGGCACTCCCAACCTTTACTTAGTTGAACTATGTAAGATCTCTTAGTCCTCTCCACTCCCCATGTCTCTGGCCATCCTAGTAGCCTTTTCCTATATGTATTCTTTTTGAATTCATTGCTCTTGAATGTAGTTGATCAGAAATATAGGCCGTATTTTTATCAGGTCGCACCAGTACTGGGCACATTTATATTAAAATTTCCCTGTCTCTACTAAAAATTATGCTTGATGTATACCATTCATTCTTTTTAATTGGCTGAATTGCACCATCCTGTGATTGCTGGGCACACCTAGGTTTTTTTCTTCCTCAGCTTGCTTTCAATCAACTAACTCCAGCTTGGAACAGAAATTATTTTGGTGCTTAACTGCAAGACATTATATTTTGTACTAGTGAATTTCATCCAATTTATATTACTTCAGCCCTCAAGGACAGTTCTTTCTGTATGATATCCCCAACCTACTCCTCTCTGTGTCATTAGTTAATGTATTCAGCACTCTTCTACCTTTCATGCTGAAGTAATTAATGAAAATATCAATTAAAATGGCCACAAGTCTGATCTGTAAGGGACTTCACTAATAGGATTCTCCAAGCCCAGTACTTCCCAATCTTCTGTGAATCAGGCACACTGACTATCTGGTTACCCCCAAATCCTTCATTCTTCCAATGTCCCTTTAATATTTGTTATTTCTACCTCCTTCAATCTTTTTCCCCTTTGAGAGGAACACACAATGACAAACTAGTTTAGTACAGACAAATCTGAGAAATGTTCAAATGTCTGAACTTTAAATTGCTGATATAAAAATACTTCAAAAGTTATAAACAAAAGCAGTCTCTGATTTCTAATTTGGTTTAATGCTATGAGGGGTCATGAAATTCTGTCACTTAACACTGAATGATATGTAAATTTGCATCTTTGGGCATTGATTTATAAGCCATCTTTCTGAAATGTAAACATACTCAACAAACAGCTGTCCTGTTTACTGGACAGTATAAACCAATAATCAATACCTTTAAAAAAAAAAAGAGAAAGATCCTAGCTTATCAGGCAATTTTACTAGTGAAGAAATTCCCCACCCTGAGATTTTTCTCTGAGTACGTACAGCCATTTGCTGCACCTAGTCTATGTTTACATGGTTTACTTTATATTCCATAAGCATAGACCAGGAGCAGCATTTACAGCCATTTGCTGCTGCTGGGTGGCATGCAGGGAGCTTAATATAAGTAATTCAAGATGGGATGAGGAGGTGTATAGGGACTCAGATGGGGTTGGTGGGGGAGGGGTTTGACAGGTATGCAGGACAAATTGGTTGGTCAGGGTGGGGGTGTCAGGAGACTTAACATAACCTGTTCAGGGTAGGGTGCTTGGGAATAGTACATCCCTGGAGCTGGAGTGAGTAGCTAGGGCTTCTGAGCCCCAGGGCTGAGCTGGGAACACATACAGATGTGAGATTAAGTTAACCCTTTCCTAC
>NW_017728992.1:173680117-173683548 GCF_001723915.1 Gavialis gangeticus
TACGTACAGCCATTTGCTGCACCTAGTCTATGTTTACATGGTTTACTTTATATTCCATAAGCATAGACCAGGAGCAGCATTTACAGCCATTTGCTGCTGCTGGGTGGCATGCAGGGAGCTTAATATAAGTAATTCAAGATGGGATGAGGAGGTGTATAGGGACTCAGATGGGGTTGGTGGGGGAGGGGTTTGACAGGTATGCAGGACAAATTGGTTGGTCAGGGTGGGGGTGTCAGGAGACTTAACATAACCTGTTCAGGGTAGGGTGCTTGGGAATAGTACATCCCTGGAGCTGGAGTGAGTAGCTAGGGCTTCTGAGCCCCAGGGCTGAGCTGGGAACACATACAGATGTGAGATTAAGTTAACCCTTTCCTACACTGGGTTAACTCTTTTCCAAATTAATTTAGCGCACCGCCTTAGTGCACTACCTGTTTGCATGATTGGGCATTTATATCAGCCTAACCCTTGTTAGGTTGATCTTAATGTAACACTTGTATGTACATTCTATGATGAGCAATGATATTCATAAAGATTTGCTTCCTTAGGTACCCACTTATGCATTTCTGGCATAGAGTCAAACACTGTTCTATTAAGGAATGTAAAGAATCGAGGAAATTTCCTTATTTTATTTGCTTTCATCCTATCCGCCTCTCATTTACTTCCTTAAATTCAACATGTTTAAGACTTTCATTTATAGTGCTACAGTATATTAGAGTGACTTTATTTATTTATTTATTTATTTATTGCTGTCAGTACAGTAACGACTGAAATCTTTCCCTTGCACTTTTCATGGACAGTGATGGTAATGTTTGCTTTAACTAAAATCTAAATTGAAAAAACAAAGAATGTGACATTAAAGACATGGTTATAGGCCTGAATATACAATAATAAAAAATTCACAAGTGATTTAGAATAAGGAAACTAGGCTGATAATGACATAATAACTACCTATTCCACACCCAGGGAAGAAATTATGCATACGATAATAGACTATGTGCTAAGTCAGGGCTTCTGAAACTTTGCATTACTGCGACCCCAGAAACATGGCACAGAGAAGCAGAGGTACTTGGGAAGTGGCATGCTGCTGCCGCATGCTGCCACCACCACATTCCTCCCCAACATGACCCCCTTTTAAGTTGCTTGCAACCCCCTAGAGCAGGGGTGGGCAAAATATGGCCCGGAGGCTGGATCTGGCCCACCTAAGCACTTCCCTCCGGCCCATGGAGCCCCTTCAAAACCCAAGTAATGGCAGCTGCCTTTCTAAAAGTCTCCAGAGGCACCAGCTGCCAGTTGCAGCACCTCAGGCTGTTTCCTTGGGTTCTCGCTGCGAGGTAACCAACCCTGACCTTAGCCTGACCCAGCTGGCCTTGCCCCGCCCCTGACTCAGGACACGTTTGCAGCTTGAGAGGAGCGGGGATGCTGGGACAGAACCTGTGGCACCGGTGAGGGGAAACAGTGTTTGGGTCAGTGACAGGTGGGTCTCTTTGGGGTCTGTCCACTACTGGCCCTGCCCACCTGTTACGGGCCAACCGCCTGCCTTCTTGCCTACCACACCTTGTTGTTACTTGCTTAATTAGAGGACATTAATTAAGCTGGAGGCTGCCCATTTTATGCCCTGATGCCTGGGGGCGCTATCTGCAGCTCCATTCCTCCCCTTACACCGCAGCCCAAGCCTCACTGATGTACCGGACGTTGTTCGGTCAGTCTCACTCTCTGTGCCCTTTGGCACTCAGGCTTTCTGTAGCCTTGTCTCACAGCTGCGCCCCCTCTGGGGCTTGTCAATCGTCACCCCCTCTGCTCTGGGGTTTCTCTCAGCCTCAGAGATCAGGTAGCTGTAGCCGTGCCTGGCCCCTTCTTTGGCGCCGGGCTCTGTGTACCCAAAATTCTGCACTGTCTCTGGCGCCGGGGTCAGTGCACCCCAAATGCTGCACCTTCTCTGGCACTGGGGTCAGTGCACTCAAAAAGCTGTGCCCTCTCTGGCGCTGGGATCCCCACACTACCATGGAGCCCCTATGAGGCCTCCTCCAACCCCTAATAGCTTCACCCGGTCCTCCAGTCTAAACAGCGAACACAAAAACACAAGCCTCTGGGCTATAACATAAAATCTAGGCCATCCAGCTAAACAACAATCAATCCCTACCAGGGAATTCTTCACCCCATAACAGCAATCAGGAGCTGCTCGTGCATTCAGGCTTCTCCTCGCTGTTTGCTCTGGCAGAGCTCCTTCTCCCTTAACTGCCAGCGGGGAACCCCCTGCCTGGCCTCAGCCTGGGGTTATATGGGAGCCAGGCCTTGCCCCTTCCACTCAGCTGACTCCCACTGGTTACCCTGGCACCCTGCAGCTGGATTCCTTACTGATCGCTCCACAAGTAGCAGGCACCTCAGTGCCCTGCTACAGCCAGATTCTGCCTCCTGCATGGGACTGGAAAAGGCCCTACCCTGCAGGTAAGCCCAGGAAAGTGGCTGCTGGGCAGGCTTTCCCTGTGTCATGCTGCTCGGGCTGTGCAGGGTTGGGCTGGGCCGGCACAGGAGAGGGGAAGCAGCAGCTGGGCACAGCTCTGGCCGAGTCAGCACCAATGGCAGTGGAGTCATGTGCCACTCAGGACAGGATGAGCCCAGCCAGAGCAGCAGGGGCTCAGCTGCATTTTCCCCTTCTTGTGCTGGTCAGTCCCGAGTGGCACATGGCTCCACCACTGCTTCTGCTGGCTGGTGCAGACCCGGCTGGGCTCACCCTATCAGGAGCAGCATGTGGCTGAAGCCAACTTCCTATGTGCTGCTGGGGATGGGAGGAGCCTGGCCAGGTCAGCACTGGCCAACAGAAGCAGTGGCAAAGTTGTGAGCTGCTTGGGACTGACCAGCACAAGCAGAGGGAAAGTGCAGCTGAGCCCCTGCTGCTTCGGCAGGGCTCATTCCATTCTCAGTGGCACATGGCTCCACCGCCGCTTCTGCTGGCTAGTGCAGACCAGCTGGGCTCCTCCAATCCCCAGCAGCATGTGAGGAGTCAAGTTCAGCTGCATGTGGTGGGCCAGTAGGGGGACCCCTTGCATTGAGCCTCCCACCTCACTATTCCTGTCCACCTTCCAGACTCCACATGTCTCTCCAGGGGCACCTAAGCCCTGGCAGACTCCCTTTTGAGCCCCACTGCAGAGTCCAGGGGTAACATGTGTTGCAGCCACCCCAAGAAGGTACTGTCCAGGTCCTGTGTCCTCAGGGAAACACAGGCCTAAGTCCTATGGGTACTCGACCCAGTACAAGAACTTGGGGTACCTCCCCAAGTCGGGGGCCAAAAATAGTTTCCCTTACTAGTCCTCAGACCCAAGGGGCCTCCCAGGCATAATTAAACCCACCCCTCAATAAGTCTGCTACACCAGTCACAAAGGAGAACTTTATTGCTCCTGACAGGATGAGGTAGAATAGGGTAAGAGGTAGAT
>NW_017728992.1:173683559-173690898 GCF_001723915.1 Gavialis gangeticus
AGGGGAAAGGTGGAGCCCATCCCACCCGAGCATGTCTCTTATTGTGATGTGCAGGTCGTTGTCAAGGAAGTCAAAGCCCACCTCAAGTCATGCATTCAGTGATAATGCCTCTTCATTGTAGTCTTAGTGAGACACTATGAGCAGTCCCTGATATGATGCTCTATCTGGACCTGGCACTAGATGTACCCCCAGATGGTGATGAAATCCTTTAACACCTTGTAGTTCCAGTTCTTTGCCTGGGTTTGTCTGGTGGTGGCAGATAGGGCAGGTTTGTCTAGGGTTCACAGCAATGTCTGTGGGGTCTCAGTGTCCATGGGTGTGTGGGGGTCTGGCTGCAAGGGGGTGGCTGGAAGGGTGGATGGATGGATGGATGGATGGAAGAGGCAGTGGGTGCATGAAGATGTGGTTTAGGGTGCAGGGTTTTCATTCTCATTTCAGAGGCTTGTAGCCCCTGATCCCACATGACCTGGGCTCTGCTACTGAGGTTACTGCTACAATCTCAAAATGTCCAGGGGCTTTCAGCAGATGCCCTGTGATTCTGGTATTGCCACATACCTTACGTGACCTGTAAAATTCAGGAATCCTCAACCCCCAATCAAGGATGAATATGACCATGCCCCATGTATTTCTAAAAGTTCCAGGGCTGTCTGTGTACTTGCCCCAACTTGGAGGTTCAGTGCCCCCCCAACCACATCCTCCCACGTGCTCTTATAGTACAGAAACCTTTAGCTGAAGCCAAAAAATCCTTTCAGCATGCCATAACCCTGTGGCCTGGGTTCCTCACAGCATTGCCTGAGCCACTGAGCCCACAGAGTTGGCTCTGTGCTGGTACTCTATATAGTACATGTATACATCTTACATAGAGACTGTAAATGACAGATTAAAATAACAGATTATAGTGTTTTACAGGAGGTCCAACATCAGCAGACATCAGTTTGCAAGAAATGTCTTTTCCAGTCTATAATGAAGTAGCAGCTCTTTGTACTATGTCCTTGGTACATGTTACTGAGCTAGAAGTGTGTAGCTAATATAGAGTTATATTTAACCTACATTTAACTTGTAAGGCAGTAAGCCCAGTAATAGTGAATGAAGTTTGGAGGGAAGGATAAAGAAGCATTTTCCTTAACATTTTAAGAATTAATTATAGCAGCCATAATCATCTTTCTTCTAATGCTGTCATGTGTAGTACTTATTCTATAAAATTTTCAGAATGTCTCTGATCATGAGTCTCCATATGTTCTAGGATTATGCATGACTCCTGCATTATTTCTAATTTGTCATTTTACTACATGTTTATATATTGATTTCATAGCTTGCTAAAAGCTCTTGTTAAACCAAACACTGAGGTGTTGTTTTGCCCTTCAAGCCCAGACAAATATTTCATGACTCAGCCAGCACAGAGCCTAATTTTAATTTGAGAGGCAAATGACTTGAATGAGCATGGTAGGAATTAATCACCTTCCTACTATTGAATTGAATGTATGACTGTAGAATTGGTGTATGACCAATTAAAAAAATTGGACATATACAAGTCAGCAGGGCTGAATAATCATCATCCAAGAATACTAAAAGAGCTGGCCGAAGTCATTGCAGAACCCCTGGCAAAACTCTTCCACAACTTGTGCACTCTGGAGAAGTCCCTGAGGACTGGAAGAGGGCCAATGTTGTGCCCATCCACAAGAAGGGCAGGAAGGAGGATGAGGATAACTATAGGCCAGTCATCCTAACTTCCATCCTAGGGAAATCCTAGAAAAGTTCATCAAGGAGTCTATCTGTAGTAAGCTTGCAGAAGGTATGATTCTGAATGACAGCCAGCATGGCTTCATCACAAGCAGGTCTTGCCTTACTAACTTCATCGCCTTCTATGAACAGGTAACTTGCTATCTGGACATGAGAGAGTAGGTTGACATCGTACACCTAGACTTCCAAAAGGCCTTTGATCTAGTATCCCACAATGTCTTTGTAAGAAAATTGGTGAATTGTGGGTTTAACTTTGAGACAGTCAGTTGGGTTAGAAAATGGCTGCAGGAAAGGACCCAGAGATCATAGTAAATGGATCTGTGTCATCCTGGTGAGAAGTGGGCAGTGGTGTCCCACAGGGGTCAGTGCTTAGTCCAGTACTTTTGAACATCTTTATTAATTATTTGGATGTGGGGGTAAAGAGCTCACTGGCCAAGTTCATGGATGACACCAAGTTATGGGGAAGCGTGGTCACACTTGAAGGTAGGCTACAGAAACAAGTGGACTTAGACAGGCTAGCAAGTTGGGCAGATCGGAATCTGATGAAGTTCAATGTCAAGAAATGTGAAGTGCTCCACCTTGGGATGAGCAACCCCAACACACCTCCAGGCTTGGTGGCACCAAACTCACTAGCACCACAAATGAAAGGGACCTGGGGGTAATAACAGACCACAGTATGAAAATGCGGGGGCAGAGCATTGTTGTAGCCAGTAGGGCAAATAATACCCTGGCATGCATCAATTTATGCATCTCCAGCAAAACCAAGGAGGTGATCATTTCACTGTACTCAGCAACCGTGAGATTGCAGCTGGAGTACTGCACCCAGTTCTTGGCACCACACTTAAAAAAGGACATAGACAAGCATGAGAGAGTCCAAAGAAGAGCCACCCGTATGATCAGTCTTACACGGCAAGCCACATGAGCAAAGTCTGAGGGATCTGATACTCTTCAGCCTAAAGAAAAGAAGGCTGAGAAGGGACCTGGTAGCAGCTCGCCACTACACTAGGGGAGTAGATCAAGGGCTTGGTGAGCAACTGTTGACCAGGGCACCCAAGGAGAAAACCAGGAGTAATAACCACAAACCCCTGGAAGATTGATTCAGGCTCAACATTAGAAAAAACTTCTTCATAGTCACGGTGTCCAGACTGTGTATTAAGCTCCTTAAAGAAGTGATGCAATTGCCTACCCTGGAAATCTTCAAGAGGAGACTTGACAGTTAAATTACTGCAGTCACCTGACCCCCAGTTATCTTTTCTGCTTAGTGCAGGAGGCTGGACCTGATGATCTTCCGAGGTTCCTTGTGACCTTACAATCTATGAATCTATGACTCTCCCTTTTATTAATAGCACAGTTAAGATTGGTCTTTGCTTTCCTTCCTTTCAATTTCTAGAACAGAAGTCCAGTAGTCACACAACACACTGGAAGGAGTACAATATCCTTCTCTGAGAGAATCATGAAGTTATGTATAAAGTATTTTCAAAAGTGATTGTAATCTGTCACTTTCTGGACACATTGGCTAGGGACAAAAGTTACACATAAATTGGTTTAAGTGATCAGAAACTGGTTTAAACCTGTAACAGAACATAAGTTTGGTGCACATAAACCAGTTTCAAAATGGCTGAAACTGGTTGAAAATAAACTGGTTGAATGTAGTATTAGACTTAATTGATTTGAGTCCAGCTGATTTATGAAACTTCTGTCTGAGACTCCTTTCTGGTTTAAGTTAAACCAGAGTCACCCAGCATACTTTTCAGCCCTGGGCTGGGTTGTGCTGTCTGCTCCAGACAGTAGAGCTGGACCTACCCTTCTGGTCTCTAGCCAGAGCAGGGGCAGGGCATGGCCAGACACTGGCCAGCATGGCCCCCTGAGGCAACAGGAGCAGGGAGGAGGGCTTATCCCCCATCCTTCCCCTCTCCCACCAGGGGACCACAGCTGGTGTCTGCCTTACTTGGGTGTAACAGCCCCTGTCAAGCCCCCACTGTCTGTAGCCTGAAGCAAACAGGGAAAGGGAGGGGAATTTAATCTCTGCCTGCATCCCCTGTTCCACGGTCAGCCTGGGTCTTGGGTCTGCCTGGCCAGGGCAGAACAGCCCCTGTCAGTCATTTCTCCCCTCCCCACTCCAGTGGCAGGGAAGGGAGCATAACCAGAGCCAACTGGAATGGCTCTGCCCTCCACCTTGCCAGTGGCTGGGGTTGATCCTGGACAGCCTGCGGGTGCTGCTAAGCAGAAGTGGAGGGGGAAGCCTGCACTGGCTGCAGGGCCTGGGCCCTTCCAAGTGAGCTGTGGCTCATGCTGTGGCAATGGAGGCAGTATGGCCAAATTGCTCCCAGCTCCCCATGCCTAGACTGGGTGGGACTGTCATGGAGCCACAGCCAACTGGGAAAGGCCCTTCCCAGAAGCTGCAGCTCTGTGACAGCCTGGCCAGGCATCATGGGTGGGGACTAGCTGGCATAGGCACAGGGAGAAAAAAATATTTGGGGGGCTAAGGTAAGTCTGTGGATCAGCAGGGAAGTCTGTGGGAGAAGGGGCAGGGGGAGCGGAAAGGACCCTGGGAGGTTGGGGGGCAGGTTGAGGCCCCAGCAGTGAGGGTGGGAGCAGGGTACAGGCAGGAGCATGGGCTGGGGTGAGTGGGGTGCCAGTTGGGCCAGGTGGTAGAACAAGTGGAGGCCCGGGGGGCATGTACCCCACTGATCTGTGCGTGGGGTGCAGGTGGCTGCCACTGTGCTTTGAGCCCTGCTGCCCTGGGAGCAGCTGATGCCATGTGTGTCCCAGCTGGCAGGTGGGCAGGGGCCACGGTGCAGCCCAGCAGTGGCAGGCACATGGCATCAGCTTCTCCTGGGGTAGCTGCAGCAGAGAGCAAAGCACAGTGCAGAGCAGCAGTTGTCTCCACTCTGTGCACAGATCTGGGGGTCATGTGCCCCTCAGGCCTCTGCTTATCCCACTACCTGGCCCAGCCCCAAATTTGCAGAAAATTGGCTGCAGCTGAGCCCCTGCCTGTAGTCCCACCCCTCAATGCTGCTGCTGCCTGCCCCAAGTGCAGGCCAGCCCAGCCCCCCACCATAAAGAGTTCAGTGCAGTCCTGGCCCTACCTGCAGTGGCAGCCCACCCTCGCCCCACATGCAAATCCAGGGGCATGCCTCCTATGCCCACCCTGGGTGTAGGCAGCAGCAGGAGCTGTGAATCCTGACAAACCACTCACAGCTCTGTCCCACACCTCACTTAGGCTGTGCAGCATCTGTTCCTGCCCCAGCCCTCAGCTTCCAGCACAGGACTGGCCCTAGCCCCTCTCCCTCCCCATCCCTGCTGCAGCCACCCAGAGCTTGTGGCCAGGCTGCCTTGTGGTCCTACTGACTGCCCCACATTTGCAGGGGCTAAGCTCTATTATCCCTGGCCTTCCACTGCTTATTCTGGCTAGATAGTTCAGAGGCTGCTGATAGGCCCTGAGCACAGCAGCCACACACTGCAGCTGCTCCTGCGTTGCCTGCCCTGTGCAGCACATGGTGGCTGTAGCCTCATCACAAGCTGCAGGCTGGCTGGGGCTGGGTGGGCTGTTCTACGCCCTTCACCTCCAGCTCCTGTTGCCGTCCCTGCCATGCCACGCTACAACACACTGTTCTCAGTGGGTGGGCGAGAAGTTTCAGCCTGGTGACTTCTGCCTAGCACAGGGAGCCTCAGCTTGAGCTTTGGCTGCCTTCCACCTGCTGCACCTGCCCTCAGGACTGCTCATTGCACCAGGTGGGAAGAGGGAATTTAAGGCAGCTGAAGCCAATGCCTCATGCACTGGGTGGAAGGTGTGGGGCTGAATCTCCTGAGCAGCACTGCATGGGGAGGCAGGAGAAGGAGCTGCAGCTGGAGGTGAGGGGAGAAGAACAGCCCTTCTGAGCCAAGCCAGCTTCCCTTGCCTTTAGTGTCTACTCCCTGTCCCATTCCTGCTGCACTGCTGTGGTGGGTGGGGGGAGCTTCCGTCCAGCACATGGAGCTCTGGCTGCCTTCCACCCTCTCCACCTGCCCACAGACTGCTCATCTCACTGGGTGGGTGAAACAGGTGGAAGGCAGCTGAAAGCTGGAGCCACTGGAGACAAAGGGAAGCTGGCTTGGCCCATCAGGGCTGTTCTGCTCTCCTCACCTCCAGCTGCAGCTTCTGCTCCTGCTGCCCCATGCAACATTGGTCAGGGAAGGGAGAGTTTCAGTCCTGAGGCTTCTGCTCAGTGCATGGAGCTGTGGCTCCAGCTCCGGCTGCCTTACATCCCCTCCAACCACCCGGAGTAAATTGGGTAGGCAGGGCAGGTGGAAGGTAGCTGGCACTTCATGCACTTGGCAGAAGCCACTGGGCTGAAGCTTCCTGCCCACCCACCCAGAGTGGCATGGTTTGGTGTGGTGTGGCATGGCAGGGGCAGCAGCAGCAGCTGGAAGTGAGGGGCTCAGAATAGCCTGCCCAGCCATGGCCAGCCCATAGCTTGTGATATGGTTGGAGCCTCTGGCTGCTGCACAGCACAGGGGGCATAGGGGCAGTTACAGCAGGTGGCTGCTGGGCTTAGGGATCACCAAGTCACCCAGGCAGCCTGCTACCCAGCTAGCCCCTGCCTGTGCTTCTGAAATAAAAAGTGAATGTCTATTCACTTGCAAATTGGTTCAGTCTTTGAAGGTTAGACTAACCTGCAAAGATTGAATCAATTCAGGCTCTGGGTTTTTGAATGTGTATCCCTAGTCATTATGCTTTCATCACTGTTCTCTCCAAACATGCTTTAGGACAGAAAGCGTGCATATAGCAGGCTGTCTTCCATAAGAAAAAAAGCCAAACATTTGATTTTAAAAATGGTAGAAATTTACATACTGCCATTTTTAGATGTGTGGTTTGAAATACTTTTGCAAGGACTGATTTTTAGGAAATACTTTTTGAAACAAACTTCTGAAAATCAAGTCCCTTAAACCTGAGTTATCAAAATTACTAGTCCATTTTTTTAAAAGGTTTTCCTTAATTTTAAACAACACCATAAACTGCAAATGCTTTCACAGTAAATCACTAATTGTTTGGGGTTTTTTTATGGTAACATTATTTTAAAATATATTTATTAAAAAATATTGAACTTGCAACAAACTGTGTAGTTTACATTTTCCCCAAAGAAGAGAGGTTTGTTTGTGTGTTTTGTTTTGTTTTTTCTTTTGCAGATCTGTGGAGCAAGATGTAAAATCTTTTGTATGTGTGTCTGCCTTGCTTGAAAGAATATAGGGCACAATACCCTACATTTTAAACATTCAGTGTTTATAGCCCTTTGTCTCATAATCCATGTCTTAAGGCAAATGAACAGCTTGTTTTATGGACTCTGTCATCTCCAGTTTATCACAAGGCACTATTGTCTCTCTTAGGTTGCTGAAAATGGACTGCCTGAGGAACAGACGTTCATGTCACATAGGTTTAAATAATGTAAGTGGTCTTCCAGCTGTAATACAATATGTCTACAGGCAGTCATAACTGACCAAGCAACCTCTCTTTCCTTTATTCACTGCCCTCCCCCCCATTGCTTTGGGCCCAACCTTGTTCCCCCATGGCAGTTCCCCTGCTGCTGCTGCTGTTGCCTCCTCCACAAGGCAGGGAGGG
>NW_017728992.1:173691074-173703169 GCF_001723915.1 Gavialis gangeticus
AGATGTATGTATAGAGATATAAAATGTGTGTGAATGTGTATATAGTGGTGATATATATAGTAGATGTAAAAGAGAAAGTGCCTGCTTCCTACTTCTCTTAAACAAATATGTTACTTTGCAGCATGAAAGCAGTCTGGCAATGCTAACAGAGTATATCTGCTATAAAGTTCACAGAGAAAAAAAGAAATCTTTGTATTCCCCCTTCACTCCTACTTCTAATACTCTTTAAATATTTGCACAGGCATGACTTTGGTGTCTGTAAAACAAGTGCCTAAGCATGCCCTTTTATTATATGTTCTTTATTATTCTTCACTAAAGTCTGTCCCAATATTTCATGTTTTTGTAACCCAGGTGGTACTCAACTATGTACCCCCCTCCAATTGAAGGGATTTGAGTGGGTGCAGGAGCACTATGGGAGGTGTACCTGCTTGCAGTGAGCAACTCTCCTCCTCTCCCTATAGAGCTGAGCCAGAACACCTGTTGAAGCTTAACTGTAGAACGACTTTACTAACAAAGATCGGGGTATAACAGACATACAGGGGACAAAAGGGGAACTCAATAACTGCTATGCATACTCATATGCTACAAGGGGAACTCAGATAACAAAACAAAAGACACTGGTTCAAAAATGTAAGGTGTGCAGGTTCCCAAAATGTAAGACACAGGGTTTTACAGTACCTGGATGGGGGGGGAGGGGAGGAGCTGAGAGTCCCTAACCCCCCCAGAACCCCAGCTGCCCCTCTAGCCTGCCCCAGACACCCCAACTGGGGTGGCCCAGGAGGAGGAGAGAGGGAAAACAGAGGAAATCCTCCTCCCTGTGGAGGTTTCCTCCCACACCGGCCAGGGGGCTGGGAAGGAAATGGAGACCCTACCTGCCAGGCACCCCAAAAAAGAACCCTCCTGCCCAGAGAGGATACCCTCTATCCGGCTACTTACCCCTCCACTGGGGCCCCAGGGAAGATGTCCGAGTCCCCAGAAGTAAGTGTTCCTCCCACATGGGGGAGTGGGGGTGGAGAAATAGAGACCTGAGCTGCCACTTGGGGCTTTGGTCAATGCTACATCTGCCACACACTTCCTGTGCACTGAGCTCCTGGCTTCCTGCCACAGCCAGGTGTTTGAACCTCTGCCTGCAGCTCCAAGGCTTGGAGCCTTCCCCACACCACCTGTACACCAAGCTGCCTGAACTACCACCTGCAGCTCCAATCCCAGCTGGAGAGTCTGCTGCACTGCCCCCTGGGGCTTTAGGGCTCTTCTGGGGCAACCGCTCCAACCTGCTGGTCAGCTCTCACCAGCTTTTCAGTATCCTTCTTCTTCATCCCTTGCCAGTCTCTCCCCAGAAGCCAGATGTGCTACCCCTTTTATCCCTCTCCAGGTGGCCAATGGGTCAATCGGGGGAATGAGAGGTGAGCTTTCTCTCTGGTCTGGTTCTCGACCTGGCCCCTGGAGGGGAGGGGGACAAGTCTCTCTTTACTGTGGGTCTGATTGGTGGGGAAAAGGAAATCCCCACCACGACCACCACCACTACTAATTAAACTTGCCCTTTCCAAGACCACCCAGGGCCAAGCTGCTGTCAGCAAGCCCATCACATTTTGCACCATTTTTTTCAGAAATAAAACCAAATACTAACAAGGGACTGGAATGTGATGTCTCTTTGACAGAATTCAGCCATTTGTGGACAGTACCTACTAAAAATAAGTTTGTCAGGGTCTCAGAGATTTGCATAAATTTCACTAGTGATAAAGTATGAGCTGCCAGTAAGGTACATACTACACAACTATCATGATTTGAATGAAAAGGAATTAGTTAACACTTGTTTTTCACATCCTTTTCTGTACCATCAGAGCCCTAGCAGTATCTCTGTGTCTCCTGCTTGACTTTAGGTTGAATTGTGAGTGTATGATGGGTTTTTGAGTGGATTATCATTAGGAATTCAAGTAGGAAAGATTTTTTTTTATGTACTTATAAAACCAATGGGGTTTGTAGTCCTTCATTTTGTATGTGTCCAAATACTTTTGGCTGTGTTTTCATGACATTAATTTGTTGCTGTGGTATATGTAAAAGGCTGAACTGAACAATTTTCCAGAATACTTTGGACATAAGATTTTTTTTTTCAATGTAGGGGACTGATTTTAATGATGGAGAATTTGTTGAATAATATAGAGGAAGACAGATTAATGATGCTAGGTAAATAAAAAAAAAATCTATTGTGTAATATGTTATTTTATTGCCCAAGTGGTAAGTGTAATTATTCTGTTTCCTGTGAAATTATATCAAGAAGATCTGTATTGTCCAAGCAAATTTCTAGAGAGGTGCTGGCAACACATAAGTTAAGTCTGATCATGCGCAGATAACACTGGCTCATGGAAATTTCCATTGGGCTCACCCAGCATGTGTCCCCTGGGAGACCCCAAGAGCTGTCAGTCAGGCTGACCTACTTTTCAGCCCTGCGCATGCTTGGTAACAGCGGAGAGCTCAGACTCACACATGCTTAGTCAGCTAAGAGCATGATGTCATTCGGCTAGAAAGTTCTTTGAGGGACGCATTCTAATTGGCCACCAAATTGTTATAAAAGGTTAAGGAGCCCCTCCCTCGAGGAGAGAGAGACCCGGTTAGCTGGAGACAGAGGCTGTACCTTTCAGCGCTGTCTCTCAGTTAGGTTCTTAGGCCTATTGGTCTCCTCCTCGCTTGGCACTTCATATCGTTTCTCGATTGCTGTTTTGATATACCGACACCATGAGTTTGGTTAACCAACTCCGGGACATGTATCAGTAAGAATCTTGCACACCCATGAAATATTTCCTATAATTAGAAATGGTACATTGGATTAGGGAACTACATTAGCAAAATTTTAACATTTGAATTGGTTTCTGATTTTTCTATATGTGTACTCATTTGTTTACAACTCTGGAAATGTTAATGATTCTTCATATTCCAGTACTTGACCTTTATGTGAGGGTTACTTTCAGCCATGTAAATAGTGACTAGAAATGATGCCACCTTTCTCTTTTTTTCCCAGTGTTTGAGCCTAAGCAGATTGAGTTGCTAGTGTGTGATGGGTTTTGAAAGGAATATCATTAAGAAGTAAAGAAAGAGATGCAGTTTTTATGTAATTCTGATAGCAGTGATGTTTGCAGACATTCACATTTTGTCTTTCATAGCCTCAGTCAAACTGCTGCCACCTATAAATACTGGTTTTAGCCTGTCAGCATCCATTTTTGAAATGGGGTCAGACTCTTTCCTTTATCATCAAAGGAAGGGCAGTTTACCAGGGTTTTCAGCCCTATTCAGAGGTGAAGCTGAGCAGTTTGCACACTGGGTGGCAGAGGCAGTGGCTTTGTCCCCACCATCAGCAGTGGTTCTTGCCATCAGTGGCTGCTATTTTTGCTTCCTTCCCAAAGTCAGCCCAGTTCTACACATGGATTTGAAAATCTGTATGCACAAGCTTTGAACCTGAACAGAGTAGTTGATACATTTTATATTGCCATACCTTCCTGAGGGAGGTAGTTTTTATACCTAAGCAGAGACAACTGTAGTGGCTGAGCCTGAGAACTATGAATGGCAGAGAGTTAGATCTATGTCCAGTCATATACAGAAGAGGTGGTTATCCATGTTAGTCTGGAGTCAGGCAGAAAGTGGGTAAATATTCACTTTATAGATTAAATCAGAGATGTATACCATGAGATTTCATAAGCAGATTGCTTACTTCACCAGATGCCATGAATGGACCAGAGGGGCTGGAGCAGGTGCCCCCCACACCTTTTGCAGACTGGGGTGATCCTGGTCTCTGGGATGCATGAGAGTGTTCCCTGTTGCTCCACTCTTCTTGGTCCTGAAGGGGAGTTAAGCTTCAGGCAAATGCACAAACATTCTTTCTCCCAGGAGCAATTTCTGCCTGGTAGGAGTTGAGTTGTTTTTCTACTGCAACCACCATCTTTGCTCTGGGAGAAAAAGCTAAATGTCAGTACACTTGTGGTTTCTACCAGGAGAACAGCATTTCTTCCAGTAGAACTGCATTGTCTTTATGTGGCCCATGTGCATTATGGCTGTTGAAGATGTATTTCATCACATGTGCAAATCTTTGTAGGTTTACTGATTGCTTCTAGTAGATCCTGTAATTATGATGATTTGTACTTTTACAACACATTGTAGGAAATTCAAAATGATTAATTGCTAAATTAAGCAACACAACACCCCTGTGAGGTAGGTAGTGCTATTCTTCATATTAGCTTTAAGAAATACTGCTTCAGAGGATTTCTCTTTTAACTTAAGTTGATAACAAAATCAATTGAGTTCAAAACCTCTAGAGAAGATATGGGCAGAGAGGTTGCATAACTTGACTAATGTCACACAGCAAATTTGTCCCAGAAGTATGAATGGAATCCAGGATTCTTAATTCTGAACACTGTGTATGTTGTCTGCCTTCATGCCTGATTCATCTTAATATATCTTCAGAATTTGTCCACTGTGAAAGCAATGATATCACAAATCCTAGCACTTCAGCATTATATATGTATTAGAGAACTAAATGAAATCTACTTGCATGGCAAACATGGTATCAGAAAAATAAGCTAAATACTATATAATACAAGACACATGGATGTTTCCCTAGTACTTATGACTGCTCCTGTAACTCTCAGAAAAGCATCAAGGATTAGAAATTGTAAAATACATTGACAGACACACAAACAATGCATGTATCTTCCCAGGGTCCTGTGGGTCACAAACTAAGTAGCAGCAAAATTCCTATATGGCCTTTTAATCTAGGCAAAATTGAAAGATGTAATACTTAACTGCCAGCTACTTGAAAGATATTATGGAGCTATAAAGCTTGCTATGCACACAAATTTCTCCTTCATATATTTCTCTAGATAAAATGAAATGTCAGTGAAATGTGTTTTTCAGAGTGTTGGTTAGATGCCTTTTTGGCCCTGGTAGCTATAATAGGATGCAGAATAGGGGAGATTAAATCTAAAGAGATATTTCAGCAATGTTTTGTTACTGACACATATGGCTTCTTGCACCTAAATGGCTTCAGTAATGCATTTATGATTATTGTCTGCCACCTCTGCCTTAAAGTTCTTTCACATGCTATTACACATGAAGATAATAAAGAACTACATGTGTCTACTGAGTATGTTTCATAGAATAATACCTGGAAATGAGAAAAATAATGGCCAATAATGTAAGAATGGGGGGCACCAGGCATAAAAATACCAAACTACATGCTGCTGGACCAGCTGCTACCACTTCCAACAACAGCCGACCTGCATCTACTGCTGCACATGTTGCTGCTGCCCAGGATGCATAACTGTCTAGCTCTGCCTCTAGAAGGAGAAAAATGCCCTCCTGAAACGTAATATTTGGCCTTTCATTTCTTTCTTCTCTAAACTTATTTTCTTGTGACCAAGTATAGTTAATATAATAATTAGCTTGTTTGAATTAAAAATGTACTTTACAGCAAATTTTTCTATGTTTATTACATTCACATTTTAGAAACATCAAGGTTGTTAAGTGAAAATGCAAACACTCATTTTTTAAAAATATTCTTCCTTTATTAAAGGAATTGTGGGTTTTTATGAAGTTGTGGAAAAATTATCCAGTATAGACAAATCTAAATTAAATAAAAACATAATTGCACAGTCAATTATAAAGTGAGAGGAGAACACATTATCCTATTTAGTTATGACTTAGAAAGGAAAAAATTATATTCATGAAATGCATTTAAATAAATAATGTCAACTGTCTGATGACTGCCAAACTCATTTTTTTAAATCACCATGAACATTCAAAGCTCCTTAGGCTCAGATAAATTGAGAGGGATATTGGAAAAACTGAAGGAACTTCAAAAAAGAATAAAAAGAAAGATGCAGGCATGACTTGATCACAGTCTACAAGTCCGTACACAGTCACCCTTAGAGGTCAAACTTAGCACCTTGCATTATACCTGGAAATCTATTAGAAACCACTACAGACTAGTGCATTGTAGTGCACTCCAAGTGACCCACCCTCATCAGATGGAGCAAAGCATTCTGTATCCAGCTGCCCTGCCTGACATATGACATATGTCTATGGTTCCTGGCAGACATTATATTTTAGAGTGATTAAACAGTTAAGCATGTCTCAACAAATGTCCACATGTTCATTCAGGTAATGGCATTATAAAACTAGAAATAAGCCACAATATTATTACACAAAAAATGTACAGTAATCATACCTAAAATTGCATGTGTGGCTAGCACCAGAGCCTTGAAAGCCTCCAATGAACTTCTGCAATTGGGCTCCCAGTCACAGGAGAGCATTGAACCCCTGGACAGTGTCCCAGGTTCCCTCTGCACCAGCAATATGTTATGATGGGATCTGATCCTCAATCCCATGATTGCATTTTCTGCCATGCACATGTGGTATGGCAGAGGTGTGTTTGTTGATATTGTGGATCAGATCTCATAGTGCCTTTAATTGAATGCCTGTCAGTGGCCTTAATGACATACAGCCTTACACTAAGTAAATCACACCATTTTAAGTTAAATTTACCTTTTACAAGTGAGAAGTAGCAGTGCACCAATATAAATTAAGAAGCAGATTGGGCATGTGTTTACTCTTCTAGTAAAATTAATATCAAGGTAGCCATTTTTACAATGCAAGCCATCTCCTCTCACTGTAATAGTGTTTGCTGTAGCCCACTAGCTTGAGAGAGCTGGTCATGTTCCTGTTTCTAACTATGGAGTAAATTTACTATGGAGTAAAATTCACAATAAATTATCCCATAATAATCCTGTTCCATCCAAGAACAGCGCACACACACACCAGCCTCAGATGCTTCCTCAGCCTGATGAAGGGTTTTTCAACCTGAAAGCTTGCTAAGATATATTTATGTAACTATTCAGTTTATTTCTGCTAAAAGATAACAGATTAGATTGACCCAAAGGACCCTGTCTGCCACTGCCATGTCTTTAGACCAACACCCCTAGCACCTGACCAGAAGAACACAGAACCCTGGGCACTTCTGGGCAGGGGGAGTCCTCTGCCAGCTGCTGGTGAAGAAGCTTCTGCAGGAGAGGAAAGAAAGGCTCTGTCACTGTTTGGCTGCCTGAGATGTTGCTGGTGCTACTGTGCTAGTGCTCAGTAGGCTTCCTGTGCTAATGCTCACTAAGTTCTTATTTTAACTGTTGTCATTTAAAGTGGTGGACCAGGCTGAGGCTGTAAAGCAGGAAGAGACCTCATTAGGGCACACTACTGTGTCATGTAGAGTCCCCAGCACCAGTGAGGGCATGGCTTAACACACACACAGAGTCATCCATGTCATAAGTTTTGCTTGTTAGCAGCTTGATGTGCAGTTTCCCAGAAACCCCTGGATCTATCTCCTTGAAAGCTGGCAGGTTTTGTGGACTCAGCAGGGGCTACCATCCCTGCAGTTTTCACTCCACTGTGCCTTAACATACACACGACATGAGTTTTGCTTTCAAGACTTTGAGGTGCTGTTTCCCATAAATCCTTGTAACTATCTCCTTGAAGCTTGGCAAGCTTCATGCCATCATCAGGGGCTACCATTCCTATAAGTTCCACCCAAGTCAGACAAGAAATGACAAAGTTATAGGCAGTTTTGTGCTTCCCCATTATAGCCTATGGGCGAAGTATCAAAACAGCAAAAGTTTTGACGAAATGAAATGGAACAGTGGTTTTGAAATGAAATGAAACTTAAAACAAAACACTGTCCCATCAAAACATTGAAATGGAAGTTGAAATGAAATGGTGCTATTTCACACAGCCCTAATAAATTAACTGGCTATAATCAAAAAGTGTATGCTTGTGTATTTAGATTTGGTTTCCATCACTTGAAAATCTCTTTTCTTTATCAACGTTATTTTACTGTAAATTTCAAGCTTAGACCTATTACTGAAGTTTGTCATAAAATACGGGGCTATCTAGATAAAGTGGAAATCTGACAGAGAAAGTTTTTCTTTTCAAGCTTTGTAACAAGCTTCCCTTATTCTTGTCTTAAAGTTGTAGTATTACCTGTGAACACAGCTTATATTATAAAGCTACTTAAGATAGGTATTTGAAATTGTTGAAAGCAATTACTTTTCTAGTACTGTGTATTTATAGTTTGTATAGTACCTAAGTGTATGGTAATCTTAATATTGTTTAATTAGAATTATGTGTTACGCTTTTTACATTATTACTTGTCAAGATCAATGTAAATGCAGAGTTGTATGACTATCCCCTGGAGCTTATGGATGGAGATGTTGTACTGCATCATGGTAGAAAACAATTTAAATACTAATAATTTTTGGGGAGGGAGGGGGAAATATAATTAACAAAAGATGAAGGAGCTAGTTAATTAATAATGAAGTCAAATCTCATTAATCCTGGTAATTTTCTCTGCTAAACATAGGCATGTGATCTTAGAAAAATCAACCTTTGAGACATAGCTGATTTAGTAACTGTATGTGAGTAAAGAACCCCTACCTCTGTCTGAATGGAATTGTATATATTTTCAATTGTTTTGGAGCATTTCTACAAGGGAGAATTGCTTGTTGAAATCTCACTTAGGTAGGAAGAATAACATGGTGGTCCTGCATTGTTTGTAGGAAGATTGAAAATTATAGGAAGTTTATTTTCTGGTCCCATGACTGTGTTGGTGATTATGCCATATCTTTCATCAGAACCTATGTACATACAGTAAGAGTCAGATGAAAGTTAATTTGTTTTCTTTAGTCAGACTGGCACTTACAAGTTATAAGTTAACAGAATCCCCCTTGTGTCCTATTCTAGTGCCCTTCCTTCCCTCTCAAGCCTCAAGCTGTTTTCATTCTTGAGATGGAAACCTGTAATCTACTCTCTCCAGACTGGAGCCTCAGGCAACAAACCCCTCTAATTTTCTGTGCTTTCTTTAACTTCAGTTTGGTCCCATGCTTTTCCCCTCTCTCTCGGACTGTGACAGGATTATCCAGTGACCAACTAGCTCACAATAAGCTCAGTATACATGAGGGCTAACTGGAGGACTATTTAGCTGAAATGTGGAAGCATTTCAAGTAAATGCATTTTAAAAATAACAAACAGTTCACAAACATGCCTACATTGTCAGGTGTTCATGAATCTTTTACATGGAGATCCTTGCAGTTCTAAAGAGCTTCATGTGTTCTGCAAGTCCTGTCTTGGTTGGTAATAGTCTCATCAACAGGGATTCTGGTTTTATCTATTTAAAAATGACAAATTCTCTGATCAAAATTCCAAATTTTCAGATAAAAAACCTAAAATCCAAGATTAAAATGAAACACCAGTGTATATATGTGTGTGTCTGTGTGTGTATGTACTGAGGGTGTGTGAAGCTTCAGTCGCCAATTTGATTTGGGGAAGATTTGGCCCAATTCAGAGGCCAAATCCAAATCAAATCAGGAGAAAAAAAACAAAACACCCCAAATTGATTCAGAGCCTCTGAATCAATTGAGGAAAGATTCAGAAAAAAGATTAGGTGATCCAGAGATTCAGAAGGCAGTCTTTCAGGGGAACAGAAACTGATAAGAGGGAGGGGGAGCAGGTGAGGAAAGACTGACATCTATAGCTGGCAGAGAAGAACAGAGAAGTCAGACACATACAGTAATCAAAGAAGAAAAAGAAGAGATATTAATTGTATTAATTACACACACATACACTAAATGCAACAGAGAAGTCAGCCATACAGTAATCAAAGAAGAAGAAGAGATATTATTAGCTACACACAGAGAGATATTACAGCTGCACACACACACAGAGACACATTTTCCAGCACAGGAAAGATTAATATGAAGCATGCTGGAAAGGCAGGTGCCAGGTCTTCTGTCAGGGGAGGGACAGGGGGTTGAGGTAGAGCTAGAGCTGCAAGTTCCACCCACTTCCAAACATAGATACATCCTGTTTCCTGGCAGTGATGAGTCTTCTGCTGCCAGTGGGAGCAAGGAGGAGGGAGTAGTACCTGCCTCTGCACCACATCCCCTAACACCAGAAATAGCCATCAGCAATTTCATCTCCCAAGGTGAGCCTCTGTGGGGGAAACTTACTGGAGGCAGGAGAGAGGTGGCAGGACACCACACTGGCAGCTAGTAACAGCAAAAATGAAACCACAGTGGCTCTGAAGATCAAAGGGAAAACCCACGGAGGAGCCGGGAATGGCTTCCACATCTGTGTGGGCACGCTTTTGAAAAGCATGCTGGGGCAATTGGCCGGGTGGCCACCTGGCACTAGGATAAAAGGCCTGGCAGCAAGGAATCTGTGGGGACCGGAAGTAGTGTACCCAACCGGCCCGGAGAGGCCAGAGAGCCCAGAGGACCCTGAAGAGGAGGGAATGTGGTGGCACCACAGAGAGTAGGGCACTGAGGGCAAGCCAGGCCAGTGAGGGCCCAAGGAGTTGTTTATGAGACCAGAATGGGCAGAGGTCAGCAACAGCAGTGACTGGGATGCTGGCAGAGATGATGGTGACAAAACCTGGACAAGGATGCCAGATGGCAGGTACTAAACCCAAGGAGGAAACAATGCGACAAGGGAGTTCAAGGCCTGGGTGGAGTCAGGTACCTTATAAGCTGGGAAACACAGAAAAGCAGCAGCAGATGCTTGGTGCAAGTACCATCTGTAGCCCATGGTCACAGCCCCTAAGAAACTGAGCATCAGCGAGGGCCAGAACACTGGTGCCGACAGACAACATCACAGTTGGTGTTAGGTGGGGTGTAGGGGAGGTGGATTCCTGAGAAGCAATAGCCGCGAGGACGACGAATGGAGAGTACCAGGGGAGACAGGACCAGACACCATCCACCCGCTAGAAAACCATTTAACATCAAAGACGTGGCAGGTGAGACCCCAGGGGCACTGACCCAAGGCCGCTTCCAGTAGCCTGGCTGTGCAGCCCAGGGGGCCATGGCGAGGTTCAAAAGAAACCCAGATGTGTGACACTCAGGGGGAGAGGCATAGAAGGTTACAGACTTCCAGTGCCAGTGGAGGAGCTGAATCTAGAAGCAGGGGACCTGTGCACCCTAGCAAAAGAAATTCTGGAAAATGAGGGGGGATATGAGTTAGTGGTCCACACCCCTCAAAATTCTCCTAGAGGCAGGTCTCCTTCAGAAAGTACCTTGGAGGAGGTTGAGGTTGGGATTGTGGAGGCAAGTGACTCAACTGAGTCAGCTCCGCCTGTTGTGCCTCAGCCTACTGAGGAGGGTGATAAGGCAGGATCCCTACCCTCAACTGAGAGGCAGGTGGGTAGTGTAGTGTGGGATCATTTTGAGGTGGCAGATGATCCCAGTATGCTATCTGCCAGTGCTGCCAAAGGCAGATCACCGGGGGCAAGGAGGTGCATCACTTCACCACCATGGTGATGCTGCTGCTTCTCAGGAGGCTTGCCCTTGTTCCTCACCCTGGATCCCAACCAGTGGGAGCATGCCCAAGGGGAAGTCCCCCTCTTGCTCCAAAGCCCCCATCCCCATGAAGCAGAGGCAGATCACCCTGGACCAGCGGTGGAAAGCTGCAGACAAAGAGGAGGTGCATTGCAAGGAAAGGCGAGGTCATCCAGAGAACTGGGGAGATGCTTGCTTTGGATGGCCAGCCTTTCTCCTTAGTTGAGTGGCCAGGGTTCAGGTGGCTCATGACACTTGTGGCCCCATCCTACCAAGTACCCACATGCACCACCTTTAGCAGGATGGTGGTGCCCTCCCTGCTTAAGGCATGCAGGCAGTACTTGAGGGAGGAACTGCACAAGACAGGGCCACAGGTAGCCTTGCACTTCAACTCAGACATCTGGAGCAGCCAGGGTGGAGATCAGGGTGGAGGGGAGGAAAGAGGACCCGGGAAACTACAGGCCAGTCAGCCTTACCTCGATCCTGGGCAAGCTGTTCGAGAAAATTATTCTGGCACACATCCAGGAGGGGCCAGCAGGGAACGGCATGCTCAGGGGCAACCAGCACGGGTTCATCAGTGGCAGGTCCTGTCAGACCAACCTGGTGGCCTTTTACAACCAGGTCACTAAATCATTGGATGCAGGGGTGGCAGTGGATATAGTTTTCCTGGACTTCAGGAAGGCTTTTGGTACTGTCTCTCACCCCATTCTCATTAGGAAGCTGGGGGACTGTGGC
>NW_017728992.1:173703372-173720251 GCF_001723915.1 Gavialis gangeticus
CGGACTAGATGATCTGCTCATGTCCCTTCCGACCCTAGAAACTATGAAACTATGAAACTATGCCTATCTCTCTCTCACAGGGCACTGGTGTGATCAGCAGGCTGTTGGTGGGCTCTCCTTCAAGATGAGGTGATGGATGAGTCCCACATGGCAAGGGAGATCATGGTGGCCATGAACTGCATGGTGCAGGGGTGGCCTGTTGGCCAAGGCAAGCACACCCATAGGTTCATGGTCACCAACAACAGGGCCAATATGGTCAAGGTTGTCTGTGATGCCAACTTTTTTGGCATCCGCTGTGTGGCACACAAGCTGTACCTCATAGTCAGGGACGCCTTGAAGGAGAAACGGTTTCCAGTTTTGGTGCCGTCACTACCACCCAGCTGATTTCAAAATGCAGGAAGGTGGTGGTCTACTTCCACCACAGCATGAAGGGGAGCAAGATACTGTGGGAGAAACAGACAGAGCTGACCATCCCACAACACAAAATCATGCAGGACATGGAGACTCAGTTCAAACTCCACATACGTGATGCTTGAGAAGCTGGTGAAGTAACAGAAGACCATCCACGAGATGGCCTTGCTCAGGGAGATTGGGATCAGTGGTGCCCTTAACAAAGTGGAGTGGAATACCATCTCCCAGATCTTGGTGGTCCTCAAGCCCTGTCTCCAGGCCACCAAGACCCTCAGTGCTGGCAATAGCCTCCTAAGCCAGGTGATCCCCATAGTCAAGGAGCCTGAAAACAAAATGGAGAAGTTTCAGGGGATCGATGTCCCTGGTAGGGGCAAGCCACTTTCACCAGAGATGCAGGTACTGGTGAAACAGCTGAAGAAGAGCATCAAAAAACAGCTGGATCCATTGTGGTCCAGTATGGTCCACATGCTGGTGGTCATGTGTGACCCCTGGATGAAGGGAAGTATGTGCACTGGCAGCACCAAAACCCTCAATCACTGGACGGAGGTGCTGATGACCAGTCAGGCAGGCAGAAGGGCAGAGGTGAGGAGAAGTGGCAGAGGGGGATCCACTTTCCTGTGCCAGCACTCCCAGCACCAGCACCAGCCAGTCTCCTCCATGACAGATGCTACCATTGTGGGCCAAGGGCATGGCTTCAATGTTGGGGTCCAGACACCAGACCTCAGCATCAGGCAGGTAGCACTGAGGCTTTAGTGGCTATCTATCTTGCTAAGGATATGGAGCTGCTGGACTGCAACTGCTTGGCCTATTGGGCAACCCACAGCCAGATGTGGCATGATCTGGCCATGGTTGCCTGGGAACACCTGTCCTGTCCACTGACCAGTGTTCCAAGTGAGAGGGTGTTCAGCATTGCTGGGGAAGTTGTGACACCCCACCACACCTCCTTGGATCCTGGTTTGGTAGAGCAGCTGGTGTTCCTCAAGGTGATCCTCCCACTGCTGCAGTTCCCCAGGCTCCACCTGGAAATGGACTAAATGCCACCCTCTTCACTCTGTCCGCATCTATTTCTGTTTGTTTTTTCTTTAACCAGTTAATGCCCCACTCTCAGAGCTGGAGGGGACACTCACTGCATCACCAGCCAGCAGGGGAAGAACATGTCCCTGCTGATCTCCCATGCCAGGATGAACTTGGAGGTATGTGCTGGGACTATGGGAAAGGAGAAAGCCTCAGGTCCTGGGCATGACCACTAAAACTGCACCCTGCCAGGGTTGGGAGGTCTGGTGGGTCTGCTGGTGGTGCGGCAGCCCTAGATAATGTCAGGACCAAAGATCTCCCTGGTAAATGGCGGGTAGGAGGTGCCTTATAACCAACAGCCACAACACACATGCACAGTCCTGACTGGGGAAACATCAGAACCCTAAGATCTTTGAGAGGCCTGATGCTTGCTTGTTGCAGTGGAGTTGTGAGGCTCCAGGTGATGTCAGCTTAGTTGTCTGGGGTACCATGGGCTTTTGATTTTAAAAAACCTTCATCAGGCTGAGGAAGTATCTAGGTGGTGTATATGTGCTATTTCTGGATGGAAGAAATAGTAAAAAAGCCAGGGGCTGGCATGCAGTGCAGGCAAGAAAGCCAGTCAGTGAAAATGGAAATGGAGGTGTCAGGGGGTGAGAGACAGTCTGGGGTAGGGGGAAAGGGGGATGTAGCAGGTAAAAGTGGAGAGGTACCTGGGGAGTCAGATGTCTATCAGGTTGTAGCGTTTCATAAACCCAGTGTCTTACTGAGTCCATGAGTTTCTGCATCTAGGAGATTGATGAAGTTTTCATTCAAATCTGCCAAAAAATGACAAAGTTATAGATATTTCAGTAACTCCCCATTATACTCTGTGGCCAAATCTCCAAATCTTTTCGGGACAGTGATCTGAATCCCTGAATCTAATCACTGTCCTCTGAATCAGCTGAATGTGAATCAAAAACTTCCCTATTGGCACAGGCCTAATATAAATGTATGAATGCGTGCATATATATATATATATATATGTATGTATGTATGTATGTATGTATGTATATATCAGTTGAACACAATGTTCTATTGATATATTGACACTTTTAAAGGAATCTGAAAACCTTCCAGTGCCTCAATCACTATAATAAAATAAATTCTAAATACCTATACATTTGGCGAGTTTAACCATACAAAATCAGAACTCCCCCTGCCTCCTTCATTCACCAGGACACAGATTCAGGCTCTCACTCCCCACTCACAGGCCTCTGGCCTTGCTGGTGTCCATCACTCTTCACCCACAGCCCCTGGTCCTGCTGGTGCCCTTTGCCCCACCACACAGACAGCTTTCCTCCTCAGGCCTGTCACAGTGGGCCCTCAGCTACCATGACTATGGAGCCAGGGACCTGGGTCCACAGCCTCCTGCCCCCTGCAGAAGCACCTGAGCCCTGGCTGCTACACACAGGAGGCAGCAGACCGGAGTCTGGATCCTGGCTCCCACTCCCCCATGCATGGCATGGCCAGAATGGAGCCTGTGCAGGGGCTGGGGCTGGATGTGGGCTGCAGGCTGTGGGTTCAGGCTCCCTGTCCTGCTGCCCTCCCCCTGGGGTCTCCACAGCCCATCGGGTGGGACCCAGCACAGCAAGGCAGAGCAGGGCCAGGAGGGGAAGCTCCTTGCTGCTGCAAGCTCCATGCTTTCATGACAAGGTGCCCTCTGCCTGCCTGGTAGCAGTGAGGGGCACAACTCTGCCCTGCTGGGCCTGCTGCTTCCAGGAAGCCAGGGGGTGCTTTGCCAGGGTGGGACAGGGATTGCAGCAGCAAGGAGCTTCCACACCCAGTCCCACTCTGCCCTGCCATGCTGGGTCCTGCCTGTTCAGTTGGAGAGGCTCTGAGGGGAGGGCAGTAGGGCAAGGAGCCTGAGATTGCAGTGGGCAGCCCAGCCCCACCCCTGCCCCATTCACAAATGTGGGGGGTTTGTGCCCCCCCTGCACCCCTGGGAGTGCTGCAGCAGCTGGGAGCTAGCCCCACCCCTCTGCCCCCTAAACAAGCCACCCTTGGCCTTGTCCCTCTCCCTGCCAGGGCCCTGCGGCTGCACGCTCCACCCCTGAGCCCTGAGCCCCAAGCCCCACACCACCTGGCCAGGCAGTCCTGGCCTTAGCCCTGCCCAATGGGGAGGGCTCATTCCCTCCCTCCCTATGGGGCCTCAATCCCTGCCCCACCAGACTGCCTATGGGAGCTGCTCTCCAGGCTGCCTTGTGGCCATGTGCATATACATACACGTGGCACCCCCTGCCTAACTGCCCTCCTCCCACTCCCACCAGCCCTTTGCAGGTGGGAACTCTATGTCAGAGAGCTCTTTGCAATAGTGGAAAATCCATGTGTTTCTCTGTTAAAATGAGAAATCTGCATTTTTCTAAGTTAAATAGGGAAATTCACTCTTTCCCTCAGTTTTCCATGGAAAATGGAAAAGCTGGATTCCTTCCCATCATGCCTGCCAGGTCTGAGAAAGTCTGGAAACCTACCATTAGAGAAAGCAATATACTCAAACCTGCCCAACTGTTCTACACGTTACATTCCAAACCAGAATAACCACCGTCTTTCGGTTTATTTCCAGCCCACCAAAATAAAACTACACTGCTTCTGCTTCAGGAGATAGCATGTTCATGGACCACCAAAACATATTGTTTGAGGATGAAAGAGCCAGGCACAGTATATTCGTAGTAGAGATATGCCTTGCAAGTCTCTCCAAGTCAGGGTAGTTATTTTATCCGTTGCCTGTTAATAAATTTGGAGCAGGTCAAATGAACCTATGCAACTCTAAGAGACTTGTTGCCTGCATTTTTAGTTTTGGGAGTTTGTGCTAATTGCTTCTCTAGTTCCTTATCTTACTCATTGGTTCAGGAATACAATCACTGCCAAACCCACAAAGGTACACATAACTTTAATACAATAGTATCTGAAAAACCCATGATTCCATATTTGTCCTACTACTTCCCTCAGAACCTCACTGTGGATTTTATCTCCAATAATTTGTTGTCTTCATATCTGTGAGCTATCACCAGTGGCAATAAGATTTTCATACAGACAAGGGCACTGAATTATTAGATTTATGACTTAATAAGCTTTTGCAAGAAATTTAACTACAACCCAAAGATTTACATATACAAATAATATATTTTAAAATGAAAAAATGATACTGACCTTTTGTTTTAAAAAAAAGAGAGATGTACTTGTAAAAAGTGTATGAGCTAGGAATTATTATTAGCCACTTTACTTGTTAGGGAAGTTTTTAGAACTGAAAGAAGTAAATGATATTTATAGAAACATGAAAAACCATCTTTTTATATCTTAATAAAGACTAATTCTGACTCTTAGTGTACCTATCAGTAACCCTATTTTATAGAATTATTATATGCCTTCTAGTTTTGAAAACTTCCAAGAAACATAACAAATACAAATATGATAACTGTAGTGGAGACTCCCCATGGAATGCACTTTAGCAGCTGATAAGTTATCATAATGTCTATAAATAATCCCCAGAGAAAAAAAAATCAGGACCACAGAAACATCTTTCAAACAAACCTAGCAGTGGAAAAACAAAAGGATGCTTATGCTTTCCAAGTCTTTCTTCTTTCTGTTATTTTTCTACTGCTCTTTTCCCAGATGATGTCGATAGAGCTACCTAGGCATTCTTTGCTTATAAGCAGATACCACCAGTGGGAATCTGAATGAGCTAATCACATTGTCATCAGGTTTTTTTCAATTATTTTCCTATAAGAGGAAACCTGTGTTATCTTCTCATCTATTCCTTTTGACATTCAAGAACAAAAGTCAGAAAAGGAATGAGGTATGCTCCATGGAGCGTTAAAGCTTTACTTAAAATGTGAGAGGTTGCTTTTTTTTTAAATTCTGGCCAGACAGAGGAAGAATGGATATACTCTGCTGAAGTAAGCACACAGCTCCTACTGCTTTTCAGGTTTTTTTTTATTTGAGCCTTTGAACCCTTTTATTTTTAAGTGAATAATCTACCATAAATGTATATGACATTGTATAGAAGTGTAATTAAAAATTAAAATACATAATAAGGCACTTTCTGAGAGTTTAATATATAAAACCTGATGATAAGAACAAAATTAATTTTTAAAGATTAGGCGTAAATAAATAAAAATGTGATTTTTTTTGGCAAAAGGAAAGGATTTCTTAGGGTTATATCTTTTATTGGCCCAACTTTATTATTAGGATGAGGTAACCTCTCAACCGAACAATACAAGGGTACAGGATACAAGGACAGAGAGGTCACCTGAGGAAGGTTCTGCATTTGAAGGCAGGTGACATCTCTATCCTTGCCTCTTGCATAATACTTGGACCATAATGGCTGCAACATCACTCTAATGCTACCAAAGCTTGTTTGTTTGTTTGTTTTTAATTATCCAAGAGGCTTTGATTCCACATTGAAGGACAACTTAAATGAAAAAGCTTTCTTGTACAATTGGCAAATGAAGACTATTTTGCCAAAATTAAGAAAAGTGGTGTACTATAAATGAGAATGGCAAGGATGGATAGTAATCAGTATAAATTAAAAACTGTCAAAAACTGGAAAAAGAAACTAAAAGCTATCAGCAAAAATGTAGTTTTTTGTGGAAAAAAATTTAGAGCTAAATGTCTTAAGAAGAAATATTTAAATATATTGCAACTGAAAAACACTAGGAATGCTATACAGCTATTATCAGAGTGAAATGGTAAATTATTAATAATTAACAAGAAGTTTCCAATAAACTTATATTTAGAAAGAAGCAGGATAATGTACTTGTATCATATTGAGGATGAGATCTTTTCTAGGCCGCTGGTACCCAAAACCGATGTTAAACATTATATACTAGGGATAAATATTTTTAAATGAGCAAGGCCAAATATCTCACATGTCTGTGCTCTAAAAGAGCTACCTGAGTTTATTATTGGTCTGGTAAAACATCCCAGAATATAAGGAATATTCTAGAACATTGGATGTGCTAATATTTAAATGAACAAGTGAGATAGCCCAGATAGTTAGCAACTCAGCTAGGGACAAACATTACACATAAACTGATTTAAGTGATCAGAAACTGGTTTAAACCTGTAACAGAACAGACACTGAGTACACGTAAACCAGTTTGAAAATGGCTGAAACTGGTCTGAGATAAACCTGGTTGAATGTAGTATCAGACTTAACTGATTTGGGTCAAACCAATTTATGGAATGTCTGTCCCAGATCCAGAAGAGTAGTGAAAAAACTAACACAGAATAAATGGATATGAATATTTGTATGATTTAAAGGAAAATTAGCCTGGTTGCATAAATGTCCAATAACAGTATGGTTTGCTGACCTGTTTAATGTTTTGAATTGTTTTTGTCATTCCACTGCAAAATTCTTCCAAATGTTTAAGAAGTAAATGGTCTTGAAACTAGGATAATAGCTTAGAAGGTGAGAGATCCAGACTGAAGTCCAGGCCCCCACTAGCTCAGAGAAGACTTTTTCCCATGGAAGACTCTCCAACCAAAATAGATTAGATACTTGACTCTCATGTCTCCCTTCTAAGTCATGGGGCCATATAAAGTCTCTCCTTGACTAGAAATGCTAGTCTATGTCTGAGCAACCTTCTCAAAGAAAATTATGGAAACCTGGCTATTGCTATGAAACATTTTGGAATTAAGTGGTATTTTGAGAGGAAAAAATCAGTAATGTTGACCTGCTCTAAATGGAAACTCTTTTTTTTTTTTTTTGAGACAGAGAGAGATCACAAGTTTAATTGAGAAAGGTAATTGCAAATGTAAATTGTTTGGTAAGTTCATTTTAGTAATATATTTGATATAGTACCATATGACTTTCTGATTAAGAAAGGCACTATATAAAAGCAAGAAAGATCATATTAAAAGGATCAAGAAGTAGCTAATAGAGAAAACTCAGAACTATGCCCTCAAAGGAGGACCAGTTCTAGGCCAACCACTTGTCAACATTTTAGTGTATGTTTGTGTGGTAAAAATACAATCGCTGCTGGCTATGAGTTTGACAAAGATTGGTAGAATGATAAATAATGAAGAATCCAAGCAGATAAATATAACAATTTGGATTTCATGGTAAATTGGGCTCACTGAAAAAAATACAGCAAACATAATTATAACTTTTAGAAGTAAGGTCACATTTTTAAAAGTGGGAGTAATTAACTATTGGAAAAAAATACTAAGAAGGCAGTGGGTTTCCATTTCTTATTATCTTTATATAAAGACTGACTGCCTTTCTGGAAGATATGTTTTAGTAAGATTCAACTTATTGGCCTCAATAAGTGACTAAGAATAAAAAGAAAAGAATTTTAATTCTGTATAAAATGTAGGAGATCAGACTAGATGATTGAATAGTCTATTCTGGCCTAAAACTCTGAATATGTGACTCATATATGCTATGAAGTAAAAGAAATAAAAACCAACAGGGAAACAATTTCTAGTGTATTTTATCATACTGGTCAACTGACTTTCAATTACATCCAAAGGAACCACAAGTCTGATCCAAGGCTTATTGATGTCAATGGGAGTTTTTCCATAGAATTCAATGTGCTTTAGATAGCTCTGCAAGTGCACAAGAGACTATTAAAAAGTCTTATTGATTAAAAACCCAGCACCTGTTTATAAATTTATGTCTGTCAAATCCATAGTCCAATATGATGAATCTCTGGTACAGATCAAAATCCATGGGGAAGCAGATGGAATAAGCGAGAACTGAGAGAACTCATTTTTAAATCATGTTAAGTTAAGCCCACAAGACACATCTTCCTTGATCTCCTTTTCTTATATTCTTGTTTTAAAATATTTGTGGACTCAATGCTGGAAGTGCATTTATAGTTCACAGATGGAACTGAGTTTTGGAATCAAGCTTAAACATTAATTTATGTCCTATTAATTTTCCATATTTTCATAGTATTTGCTAATGATCTAGAAAGAGGATACATCCTATTCTGTAGTCACAGAAGACACTGAAATAAAAGCTACTGTAAATACAGCAAGCAGTGAGGCTGTTTAGTTGTAGTCTTAAGAACACTCTTTCCTTCTTTTCCTGTTTCCATCACTATCTATCCTCTGCCAGAATCACTCTCCTCAGAAGTAGGAGCATATTTGAGAAGGCCAATTTATGCAGATACTAGGCTTCTAGTCACAAGCTTCAGCTTATGTTTGGTCTGTATGGGCCTTGTTACTTGGCAATTTTAGGTGGCTTCTGGAGCTCTTAACCCCTGGATTAGCTGCACATTAATACCCTTTAAGTGGCTTAACACACTCATTATTCAGTTTAAAATTGCACCAGTCGAGGGCAGAACTATCTCTACTCCACCTAATTTTGCTCTTTTTCCATTAAGATATGGCCACAATCCACAGCTATTCAGCCCAAATTAAAGTCCTCCAGTATCCTAGGATGCAGTGGTTCCCTCCTAAGTCAGAGTGAGTTTGGACATCAGGCACCTTGCCCCCCAGGCATGTCAGGCAAAGTGTCAGGCAAACCACTGCAGCCCCACAGACCTTGGCAGTGGCAATGCCTCCCACCATTGCCCAGAATGGTTCTGCTCCATCTGGGCAGAGTGAGCTGGTCCAAAGAGCAACAAGAGATACTGCAGAAAAGGTGGAGACATAAGTCATTTCAGGATGCAGTATTTATATAGTATTGTACATTTATTCAAAGTTTGAGAAGCCAAAGAACCATTGTCATGGGTTATGTTAAGTTGGGCTCATCTACAGAAGTACAGAAATCAGATTCTTGAGACAGCAAAGGACAAAACATTAATATAGAGGCCATTCAGTTAATTACCTAATCAGAAATTGTAAAGTCTGGTAGTGACAATGGAATTGCTAAACAACCGCATCATTCTGTGAACCTAAATGAAAAATCTATTCAAAGCCCAAACATCCAGCATCTTAAATTCAAGTTAGGAGGACAGGATGAAATTCATATCAGGGTACTAAGGGAATTGGGGAACACTTGGTGAAGTCATGGGAGACAACTGAGGTACCTGAGTACTGGAAATGGGCAAACATAATGCCCCTCTTTAAAAAAACCCAAGGGAGGAACCATGGAACTATATAGACTGATTAGCCTCACCTCAATACCTGTAAGTTACTGGTATAGATCATAAGGAAGGCCATTTGCAAACATCTGGAGAAGGAAAAGCTGTTCATGAACAGCTAGGATAGATTTACTATGAACAAATTCCACCAAACAAACATGATCTCCTTCTTAAACAAGACTGGGTAGATGAAAAGAATGCTGTGGACATAGTGTATCTGGAATTCAGCAGGGCTTTTGACAGATTCCTACATGACCTTCTTGTGGTAGAAGGCCACCTTTGTTTCTCCCCAAAAGCTCTGCTCTGTGGCAATTTGGTTAAGATGGGGCCTGCAGAGGGTAAACACCTCACCCTATCTCTTTAGGTAACCTGAGCTGGATACATTCCTGAGGGAGGGGGGAAACCTGCTCCCTCTGCCTACATGACTGGCATCACATGCCTGGGTGGGGGGCTTGGACTCCCTGGGGAGCTAGGATCTGCCAGTCTGACCAGTAACTAGTGATGCATTTCAAACTGGTTGCCTATATAAGTTAAGGACTGCCCAGGAGAAGGGAGCAGCAGCCATGAGGAAGACTCAGAGAGAGAAGAGCTGGATCATCTGAAACTTGCTCTCTCTCTCAAAACTCATGATCAAGGAACTAACTGCCTGCCTCCAGGGGGAATCTCCACCTGCCTCTGGATGATACCTGTGAGTAAGCTACCTGAGATCTAACTAGATATATAGCTAACAGTGCAGTAACTCAGATGTGTGATCAAAGGCTACCCCAGCCACTCAGTTTGCTCTATGGGATTTCTCTGATATTCCTCTACCCTGTACCCTATTCCAACCCTACCCCTTGGAACCAATAAAGTTCTCGTTTGTACATAGCATGGGAGACTTATTGGGGTCTAGATTATGCCTTGGTTCCACTGACTAAGGGAGACCACTACTTGTGCTTCTGATTGAGGGAAGTGAATCAAGTACCCTTGAGGGCTACTAGGTCTGTATTTCCCAGGGTGCACAGAGCCAGAATCAAGCCCATCCCTGGGTGGTGGAGTGTTACCCCAGGCTAGCGGGTGTGATCCAGGTAGGGGGTTAGCCAGATGTGAGGAGCCCCCAGGAGGCACTTGGAGCCTGGAAGGTGGTCAGGCACAGTGAGATGGGTGGCTCAACCCAGGAGCACCCCCTACTGGCCTACCACATGCTTTTGACAGATTCTCACACAACTTTCTTATAAAGTAATCTGAGAAATGTGGGCTAGATGAGGTGGATAGACAACTGCATCAATAGGTGCAAGCAAAGGGCGATTATAAATGAAGTGACAGGCTCTTTTGAGTAAAGCCCCACAAATATCCACCCTGGGCCCACTCTTAGTCAACATTTTTATTAAATATGTGGATGCTAGCTTCAAGTTTCTTGAGCAAGTTTGCGGATGACACAAAGCTGGGAATGATTGTGAACACATTGGAGGATATAAGCACAATTTGGATGAGTCTTGACAGTTTGGAAAGTCATGCTAGAGCTAACACACTGAAGTTCAATGTGGACAAGTTCAAGGTACTATATACCTCAGGAGGAACGATCAAAAATACAAATACAAAATAGGTGATAACTGGCTGCATGGCAACAGTACCGAGAAGGATCTAGGAGTCTTGGTGGATTGCATATATGATACGAATCTGCAGTTTGATATAGCTGCACATTCAGCAAAGCAAAGGCAAGGCAAATTCAATTTTGGACTATATCAATAGAAGCATTAGGTACAGAGCACTGGAGGTGAGAGTTCCCCTTTACTCAGTACTAATTAGGTCTAGTCTATAGAGAATTGTGCGCAGTTTTGAGCTCCACATTTTTTAAAGAAAATGGAAAAATCAGAAAGTATCCAAAGGACAGTGATGAAAACTGATACAGGACTTGAAAGGCAAGCCATAGCCATACAAAGAGAGGCTGAAGGAAATAGGTATGAACAACTTGCAGGAAAAGATGGGATATGATAACAGTCTTCAAATATCTGGAAAATACAGGCTGCCATAATGAAGAGGGAAAACACCTTTTCTATCTTGTTGCACAGAACAGGACATGTACCAATGGCTTGAAGCTTCAGCAAAGTGAAAAACATCTTCAATGTTAGCACAGTGAGGCAATAGAATAGTGTGCCTTGGAAAGTTGTGCAATCTCCAGCATAGGACATGTTCCAAAAGAGGAGTATCTTTTCTTGTGTTTTGCTGGTTGCCATATGGGATTGTGAAGGATTTTTTTTCCCCTTTTCTGTTACTACACATGTTGGGAGGGGGGAGGATGGGAAGGTTCTGTCACCTTGCTCAGAAACATTGGGTGTTGGCTGCAGCCAAGACTGAGGATTTTGACTAGGGTGTGCTGATGTTCCTTCAAGGACTAAAATCCAGAGGTTTCTGAATAGATGACCATGCCTCTGCACTTAGGATCAGACCAATTGCCAAATTTGAGGTCAAGAAGTAATTTTACCCCAGGATGAGATTGCTACAGACTGACAGTTTTTATTTTTGTTTTTAGGGAGGTGTATGCCCCTCTTCCCTGAATCGCTCAAGCATATTTTAACAATCCTTGTTGCAATGAGGGCTGGCTGACAAAGGCGGGGGGGGGGGGGATAAGCCTGGCTGGAGATGCAGCCCATTCTACAAGTGGGGATGGGGACTGTCCCGTACCAAGCAAACCCCAGCTGGGGGCTGCAGCCAGAGGGGAAGGTTAAACCCATCTTCCCCTACTCAAACTTACTGCTGGCTGAGACCATAGACTACAAATCCCAGAGGCACCTGGAAGCAGGAAGAGGAAGTTATGAACAACCCTGCAGAGTCCTGCTGCTGTAATTCTGGGCTGCAAATCACACAGACCTTGGAGGCAGCAGGAAGAGGTAGTGTACACACAGCCAGAGAGCTGTACTCTAGCATCCTCTGGCTTCTGGCTTGAGCCACTTCAGGCATGTGGCTGCATTTCCTGAATTAAGCGTAAATGCCTGTTCATTTTTGTTTCAATTTAATCTGTGCTGTTTAGACTAACCTGAAAAAACTGCATTAATTCAGCCTTGGGCTGTCTGTATTTAGCCATAGTGTACATCTAGTAGGTTAAAGTGCTATGCTTTGTAGATCTGTGACAGGGTCGATTATGTATTTTTAATAATATGTTCAACAAAGATTTGTATGGGATAGTTTAGTTAGGGGTGATCCTGCCTCAGGCAAAGGGTTGGATTAAATGATTTCCGAAGGTGCCCTCCAGCACTGCCTTTCTATAGGACTATGATATTTTGCTTTATGTGGCCAGGAAAATTTAAGCGTTGAAATGGTAGTTGAAGGTTTGAGTATTACTGTGGTAATACTTTGTATCAATACATTCTCATTACATTTGATATTCCATCTCAGCAATAGTATTAGGAGAACTCCACCCATGTAGTGGGAGAGCTAGATGCAGTTTACTATGGTAAAGTGGGCATCTTGGAGACATCACAAGTATGTAAAATGAGCTAGAAAATAATACAACTAGAAGCAAACCAGAAAACCTTTTTGTGTTGTCGCAGCTCATATTAATTATATTTAAAATCTTTATGCTTGCCTACCTGAGCTTTTGTAATTATAAAACTCTGACCCCAGTGTTATGGATGTTTATATTTTTACATGACACAAAACTTTAATGAGGAGTAACTTAGTGTTTAAAATGAAATTCCTGAATTCAGGATACCAAAGGATATGGAACTCCTGGTCTTTTTCAAGGATGACAAGAACTGATACAACTAAAACTAGTGAATCAGTAAGTAGGAGTAAAATCACTTTACAATTGATTACAAGCAGAGTATTTCTTTCTGCTGAGTTATACATAGTAATTGAAAAATGTGTGTCTTCAGCCACTCTGAAATCTTCACTCAAATTGCCGTGGCAACAGAGCACTCTTTCCAAAGATACAATTTCCAATTTAATTATAAAATTAAAATATCTCCTTACTTATTGCATTTTTCATTTTTGAAATTAGAAATTAAAGATAGACCGTTTTATTTTCCAATATGAAATTATGACCTAGGTATACACTTTGTACTGCTGGTTTTGAAATGAATAATGCATACTAATTGCCACCTAGTTATAACTATGATTTTTCAAAACAAACTGAAGCTAATGTTGATATGTGTGTAATGTACCAGCAACCATGAATAGTAACATGTATACTGACAAGAAAGCAGAGCAGACAAAACATTCAACTTTGGGCATAGAAGTGAACTCACTTTGCCATTGAAAACGCTAAATTTTTTTCCACTCTTCAAAATTTAATTTTACTATCCTTATAGTGGTCTTTGGTGACCTCACCTCCATGTCTTCCTCCTCTTCATCATTCTTTTTGCTTTTCTCAGTCCCAACCATTTGCTCTCTTGGCATTTTCCCTTCACAATACAAGCATGCTGAAGTCTTTCTGTTGTCTAATAAATGAATAAAAAAAAAATTGGTCCTACCTGTCTTCCCATAACAACTTCCATCTTTACCATCAAACTCACTGAACACTCCAGCTAAAGTTACTTCATCCAGTTCTTCTCTCACTCTTCCAGATCCTTATTATAGTACACTGGTTTCTTCCATTTGACTAAAGCTGGTCTCACTAAGGGCTGATGGTTTTCCTCTGGTTAGACTTCAGGACCTCAACTCTTATTCCTGCTTTACCTCCCAGAACCATTTGCCACTATTGTTGCCACTTCTCTGACCTTTCCTTGTTCTCCTTCTGTATTTCTGATTGTTTCATCAAGGTTTCTTCTGTTGGCCTTGCAGGGCTTAAGGGTTTTTTTAGCTTTACCAAGAAGAGACAGATAAACCACATATGAACTGTTTCTGACCTGGGAATGCAGCCAATCAATTCAGTGGTTGTGCCCAGGATTGTGAGAGGGAGTGCTGATTCAGTCCATCGTACTGAAATGTCAGATACTAAAGCATGGAGTACCTAAAAGAGATTAGCAATCCTCTGTTGAAATTTCTGTAGGTAGGTGGCAGTGGCAAGTGCAGGACAATAGCTCTTGTTAGCACAAAATGCATTCAAATTCCATAGTGCCTAAGAAACTATATAATATTGAGTTTTGTATGATAATTTCTATATACACTTGTCTGCATAAATAAGAATTAATGTAATCTTTACATAGAGCCTTAGATAGTGGACTCTCTTGAGATATGCTTAACATAACATAATTTAATATTTTTGAACAATTATTCCTAGCTTTAACTATTTGTAATAAGGGCCAATACTTGGGTCAACAGGATCAACCTAAAACAAACTTCCCTGGAATTAACTAAAGTACCATATTTTCTTGCAATAACCCACACCTTTTCTCACAAAATCAGTTGGGGAAAACTGGGGGAGGGTACATAATATGGGAGGAAAAGGACACTAGGGCTATGTGAAACAGCACCCTTCCATTTCAACTTGAACTTCAAGGTTTCGATGGAACAGCATTTTGTTTTGAATTTCATTTTGATTCAAAACAGCTGTTCCGTTTCACTTCATCGAAACAGTGAGACTGTTTCAATGCTGTTTTAATGTTTCACCCATTCACTATAATGGGGAAGCTTGAAAGACTCTCTCATCTGGCAGGCAGATGGGGGCCAGCAACCCCAGGAGGGCTGCGGGGGCTGTGACAGTCCTACCAAGGTTGCAGGCCCCCAATCTGCCTGCCAGATGAGGGAGGGAAGCTGGGTGCTGCCACCTTGGACCAGGGAGCTGGGGAAGGGAACTGAGACCAATTGCTCAGTTTCTCTCCCCAGTGCTAGATTGGGTTGGGAAAAGGAAGTCCGCCCAGCTGGGCTGAATTCCCACCCCCAACACTTAGGATGAGTTCCTTTCCCCAGCTCAATCTAGCACTGGGGATGGGAATTCAGTCCAGCTGGGTTGACTTCTTTTCCCCAGCCTGATCACAGTGCTGGGGAAGGGAACTGATTCCGGGCTCAGTTCCCTTTCCCTGCACTGTGGTCAGCTTCCTTCAGCCCAACCGCAAGAGGCAGGGAGAGCCAGGGCTACGCTCCTGACTTCTCCTGAGGGCGCGGCCCTGGTCCTCTCCTGTCTCCCACCACCTGACTGCTGACTGCTTTGAAATTCAAAACATTTTGACACTTTTGAAATATTTTGACTAGCCTTGTTTTGTTTTGAGGCTGTTCTGAAGCCCTTCATTTCAATTCAATTTCACTGTTTTGAGCTTGAAATGAGTCAAAACAGTGTCAAATTGAAACATCTGGCAAAATTTCACACAGCCCTAAAGGACACCCCACAGGTCTGGAAATGTTGTAGTGAGGGAGTAGGAATGGATCAGGGGCAATGTTAATCACTTTAGCTATCAAGAGCTCTTGGAGCCATGACAATTAATGCTGCCACCACTCCATGTCTTCCTCATAGGTGGGGAACCCCCTTCCCCAATTATGTGCCAGATCAGGACTGCATGTAGAGTTGGTTTGTTTCCAGACTTGGCTGACCAGGTCTGATGGAACACATGGCCCTGGATCTGTCATGTGGCTCCAAAACCAGTGAAGAGTCTGTGAAGCATGCAAGATAAAATGTGCTAATATCTTTTTTAATGCTATATACAATGTTGTGTTCAGCTGTAAGTTACCTGTATCTTATTCAAGTCCATTGCAAATCATTCCTGGGACAAGACTGCCAGATTATGTACTCCCTGTGGCCACCTACTGGCAGCAGTACAGCAATACAGTTTGGAGGGGCTACACGTGTAAGGGTGGGATTATACATTAGAGTTACCAGATGCTAATTCTAAGGAATTTTATTCTTTGTAAAGTTTAACTAGTGTTGGTGATTAGTCACATTTTGAACATTAATACCCTTTCTAGTGCAGTGGTTTCCAAACTCTTTTGATTGTGCACCCTTATCAGTAAAAAATTTTTGAGCACGCACCCCCAATACATGTATATTTATTTATTTCTAAATTATATACATGTACTACTGTACTAATATATTATGTACATTATAAAACATATGCAAAAAATAGAAATTAAAAAAGGATGAGATAAAGATTAAATAAATCAGTGGTCTCCATATAAATATAAATAGAAGTTCTAATATTTTCTTCCTGCACCCCAATGAATCGTCTTGAGCACCCGCTGGGGTATACACACCTCACTTTGGAGACCACTGCTCTAGTGTGCATTGCTCAGACCTGTTGTTAGAGGGCTGGTGATAGGGGCGTGGCTAGGAGCTCCAAGTCTGCTCCATGCCTGTCTTGCTTGCTGGGTCTCTAGCCACAGTATAGGACAGGGAGGAGTGGGGAGGGAAGGGTCCCCTGTGATGCCATACAAATTGCTGCACTGTCCTTCATCAACTCCTGAATCATCTCCCCCACTTCCCAATTGGCCCCTCCACCATAGCTGTGCCACCTCAATCAGTCCAAGAGTGGTAG
>NW_017728992.1:173725251-173726220 GCF_001723915.1 Gavialis gangeticus
CTCCCAATTGGCCCCTCCACCATAGCTGTGCCACCTCAATCAGTCCAAGAGTGGTAGCAGCAGAAGCAGCAGCAGGAAGGGGTGTTCCCTTCTCTGCCTGTTCCTTGGCTCCCTGCAGCCCCTGCCACCCACACACACGCAGATTCATCCCACACGAGGTCTTGCAGCTGCCCAGCAGCTTCTTGCCCCACCCCCTCTGCCCCACTTTCTCCCTCCATGCCTCCCTTTTAGTTGCAGGGCCTGCTGAGAGCTAGAATTGGGTGTGCAGGGAAACATTGTCTGCAGGGACTGCAGGAGCAGGCAGGGAAGGGAACCCTCACATCAGCACATCTATCACTCTCAGGCTGATGGAGGTAGAAGAACAGTGATCTGGGACTGACATGGTCAGTGGGGAGCAAAGTGGGAAATTGGAGTGGCAAGGGACAATTTGGGTGTGGGGACCAGTTTGGAGGGTAGAGGGGGCAGCAGCCTTGCAGCTCTCCATGCATCTATTACTCACTTCCCCCTACCTGCTCCCTCTTCCCCCGCTTCCAATTTTGCCTCCTCACCCCTTCCCAACAATTGCTGTCTCCCTTTTCCCCACCTCCCTACTTGCCCTTTCCTCACACATGTACTGCCCAGCTGTTCTAGCTGTCAGTCCAGGGCCATAGAGTCCTTGGTGATTCTTAGTCCACTTGGGAGCAGTGCCTCCTGGGATATTGGAGGACTGAAAATTGCTGGTTTCATCTCAGGTGAACTTAACTGAATTCAAGATACGTAGCATAGTTCAAAGATAATCTCCTCTCAAAGTCACATAACCTTAAGAAGTCTAAACGGCACTTGTTAATAAGCTTTAATATGTGATCATTCACATTTTGAGTGTTTTTAACATGATCTAATTGTAATGTGTAATCTTACCTTAAAGGGCTTTGTCACTTCTCTTTTGCCCCAGGTTTTGACACCAGTCAATCAGGATTGCCCCCCCCCCCC
>NW_017728992.1:173726410-173737011 GCF_001723915.1 Gavialis gangeticus
CCCTGCTACACAGCCTGATATGCCCCAGGCTCCGCACACCCCTAGGGTCAGCTCTGTCTCCTACATCCAAGGTAAGACCTGTAACCACTTGGTTATTGTATAATATCTTTTCCTCATGTTCTTATTAGAAAATTTGGAAGGTATTAGATTCATTCCAATATAGAATAGAAAAAAAAACGAAATAAAAAAAATTCCAAAGATGAAAAAAAGTTCACCCATTAGTAGTTACAAGCAAGCAAGCCAAAAGTTTCATAGCAATATCTGAAATATCTCTGCATAGGGGAGATCTATATCCTTTGTACTTTATAATGTAAGAATAAACTCTTTTTTTCCTTCCATTATTCTCCTTACTGGTTATTGTGTGGTAGAAAATAAATTTGGAGAGGTAGGAAGAGGTGGGAGTTATTCTAATGGCAAGTTCTCTGAAGTGTATAAGCAAACAGTTTTTACTGGTAGCCACTGTAGTGTCAACAATAAGCTCAATAGCAGTGGTAGAGGTGATCCGTAAATTGCTCATTTTTAATTAAACCCAGTATTTCATTTTCTTCTTCTGGGCAAGGCATTGAAAGAATGTGCTGATATTCTTCCCTTTACTGAAAAATTAAGAAAAAAAAAAATGTGTCAATGATGCCTACATAATTTTACTCTGTGTGTGTGTGTGTGTGTATTGAGTGGTTGACAAAAATATTTGAATTTGAAGGGAAAATGGGTGCAAGAAGTAGGGTAAAACAATTTTCTTTGCTTGAGAAAAAAATGATGACCTCTTAAAACTAAGACTTTTCCAATAATTCATCTTTCAGTTTGGTGGAAAGACCCCCCAAAAGATAAACTTTTAATTCAGATGCCCCCCAAATTGTTTTTTTCTTTCAGAAGATTTGGTAAACTGAAATAATTGGCTCTGCAGCTGAGTTTTTAGGGTATGCACCTGTGAGGATGAGCATCAGGCTCTAATTTATGCTACAATGAATATTTAACTGCTAATCTGGAACCAGGAACCCAAATAAATCTCCAAATATGAACATCTGGGATTTGGGCCCTAGATACAAATCTGGATCAAAATGCAAGCCCACCCTTCTTTGTAACTGCAGACAGATGTAGTTTAACTACAGTAAGTGCTTCAGCAAATCAGACATATGTGTTCATTTTCCACCTCAGATTGTGATTGGGGAAAAATACTGCTTAAAATTTGATAAACAGAGGCCTAATTTGTGTTCATGTGGACAATGCATTTTTATTAAAGATATTACTGTCAATTAAATAACTGCCAGGATTTCAAATAAATTAGGCTGTTAAGCTAACTGCTCATAAACCAAGGTACTGTAGTGTGCTGATAATATGTACCATTATTCTGAATGGCAGTGTTACTGAGAGAATGTTTTAGGGGGGAAAAAGTTAATGTTAAAATTTTAATTTTAGATAACATTCACAAAATCTACATTTGTATTGTGCACCTCTCACTGTGAAAGAGGCTGTGCATTTACAGATTCTGTGAAATGTACTACATCCATTTTACTTATTGTCTTTGTAGAATTTTTTTTTTAAACTACAGTATCCCATTACTTTTATCTTAATGTCAAATGTATAATTTTGGAATTGTATTGAAACTGTAGACTTATTGATACAATATTGTTTCAGTTCTTTTTCAGTAGTTTAAATATGAAATTATATAATGAATTGAGGTTAGTAGCATTTCTAGTAATCATAAATTTGATGATAATTATGTGTAGATCTTGCAAAAGTGTTAACTAAACACTTCTGGGTGGTATTACAGATTACCTTTAAACTATAATAAAGGTACTGAATACGGGAGCATCCACCCATTAAAGGTTGCTAACCCATGCTACATAGTCTCTAAACATTTTAAAGTTATGCCACTTCAGGTGGGGGTTACTTTTGATCTGTTTTATCCAGGTCATTCCAGTTAGTTATCTCCTGTGTAATAAAATACTCTATTTTCATTCCTTCAGTATTCCACAATGCAGCATTCCCAGCCCTCCCCACTTCTCTGAGCCATGAGCAACATTTCAAACCTCCTCAACTGTATCGTCCAAGGAGACGGGGTTGGCCCCAAGGCAAAACCCCCTTCCACTCACAGGGGGTATGAGTCCAGCACACCTAAACCACTATGAGACCCAGGTGCAGCTCATCAGTTTGCTGCTTGCTCTAGGACCCTTGTGCAAACAGCAACAGCAATCCTACTACCTACCTCCATGGAGAGAATCAGCTAGAAAACAGAAACCACTGTCATCTGGATCTGGTAAAAAAACATATATTTTCCAGGGCAGAGCAGCCCACTAATGCACATAGACTGTTTCTAGCTCATTCAGAACTATCTTGGGTAGCTCTTCGAGGCAACATATTGTTCCATGTAGATATATTTTCTAAGTTTATGTCCTGACCACAGGAACTTAGAACAGACAGTTTTTCTCATGTGCTCTCAATGACTACCACACCTCAGTGTTGAGGATGAAACTGCTTGGTCTCAATTCAGAAGGGGCAAGAGCCATACTAGAAGTGGGTAGAGAGGGAAGAACGAGACAAGGAAAGGAGCCATCGGGTGCAGGCAGAAGTGCAGCTTCATGCTGTAACTCAGAACACTTTGCAGGAAGTGTTCTGAGTTATACCAATCCCCAGAACTAAACAGAAGTTCACTGTTGGTTCCAAGGGGGAGGGGAATCTAGTTGCTGGCTGGGAGCCTGCAGCTGGTTTCACCTAGCAATGGCCCCTTCTCCCTCCTAGCCTGTCCCTGTTTTCAGAATGAGAGGGGGGGCAGGGAGTGGAAGGAGCTCATTCTAGGGTTTCCCCAGCCAGTACTGGGGGGCCTCAAGATCACCCACCCCACCCTCCAGTTGGGGCTGAAAAAAATCCCATACCAGACTTCCTCTGCTCTCTTTCCTCTCTCCCATTCTGAAAACAGCTTGGAAGCTGGCAGGCAGGCAGACAGACAGAAGTAACAGAAGACACTCTGTTTTGAAGCATCTTCATCTGAACCCTCATACAATAAGGGCTCAGATTTTTGTGGGATTAGGACCTTTAAAGTGCTTTGCAGCTGTGCACTTCTATTAGGTAATGGCTGTAGAGTGTTTTCAGGGGCCAGATCAGGCAAAAATTACCAGTTCTGTCTTAGTGTTGGGACTAGAACCTGGAGTGGGACAGGAAGTGAGAACTTGGTACTCAAAGTCAGAAAGGAAACTGGGATGGCTCAGCAAAAAGAGGTTGAGGAAGCCAGTGAGGATGACTGGCAGATTTCAGACAGAACTTAATTGAAAGGGGTACAGGCCCCTGGATTACATTTTTGATGAGTTAGCAACTTGTATGGAAAAAAAAAAAGTGGTCCATCAACATTTTTTGACCAGCACTACTTTTGACTTTAGTCACTCTGCCATTATTCTCAGGCTGTAAAATGGAGAGTAGGCCCTATCCTCTCTCTGGAGCATTGTAGAAATAAGTTAATTAATGCTTATGAAACATTGGGCACCAGAGACAAGCTCATGAGAAAATTAGCAATTCAGTCTTTGGAGCAGGACTTAGATAGCGAATAGTGAACATGACTTAGGACCACACGTTAAGTCCTGAACAAACACACTATTGAATGAAGCAAGCACCATTCCTTCTGTGCACTGAATGGAGCAGGAATCCTGTGGAAATTAAAGACTATCAAAATGCATATGCACAAAAGAGCAGAATTAAAGTTTACACAGAAAGCCTTAAATCTGGCATTTTCTAATTTCTGCATGTTTGATATTGTAACACGGTAATGTTTCTAATGCTGTGTGTGTGTGTGTGTGTGTGTGTGTGTGTGATGTACATAGTAGTACCAGATTGTGCTTGTTGTTGATGTGAAAGTTTATTGATAGTCCCATAGGGATTGAAATGGCAAATTTTGATGGTATGCATAGGCATATTAATCTATATTTAGGGTGTACAAACTCGATGACCTGATTTTCAGAGTGAGGGGGAAAAATCATAAGCATCACCCAAGGCTAGCAGCCCATTGGACTAGTGGGCTTAAGGCATGCTAGGTTGTGTAGCCAACAGCACATAGATGTGGCTAGTATTACCTTCACCTCCCTAGTTTGAAAAACCCAGCACACAATTACAAATGGGCTTAGAGAAGGTGGGCAAGTCCAGAGCGAGGCTTGAATTCAAGCCTCTGGAGCCATCCACTGCTTGGCTGTCACACTCTCTCTGTGCCTTCATTAAAGCCAATATTTTATAAGCTGGGGTCTGCCAGTTACTCTACATGATTGGACTGCTATTTTGATCAGGCAGATCTGTATCCAACAGAAATCATGTGAGCTTTATGTGGTAGAATGGTGGAAATCAAGGACTGACAAGAGAGAAGGGTCACCCTGGACAAGCAATAGGCCATGAGCTTCCTGTGCAAAGCTGTGGTGAAGTAAGGTAATGTGAATCTTAAATAAATAGTAACAGATGGGGAAAGAATTTACCTCTTCAAAAACACTTTGGGAAGAAAAACCTGCAGCATACTTATAGGCTTAGCAGTCCTATGCTTGCTAGCACCACAGCTGAAAGGGACTTGGGGGTCATGATTGACCATAAGATGAATATGAGCCACCAATGTGATGTTGCAGCTGGCAAAGTGAGCAAAACTCTGGCTTGCTTCCATAGATGCTTGTCTAGCAAATCCCAGGATGTCACCCTCCTACTCTACTTGTCCTTGGTGAGGCCACAGCTGGAGTACTGCATCCAATTCTGGGCTTCACATTTCAAAAAGGATGTCGAGAAGCTTGAGAGTCCAGACAAGAGCCACACTGCCGCCAGAGGTGGTGCAAGCACCTAGTCCGGACTCCTTTAAGAGGCATTTGGATCTTTATCTTGCTGGGATCCTGTGACCCCAGCTGACTTCCTGCCCCTGGGGCAGGCAGCTGGATTTGATGATCTTCCAAGGTCCCATCCAGCCCTAATGTCTATGAAATCTATGAATCCCCTAATCACAAATGGTCTGTGCATACTCCAGAGTGCCTACAGCAGCCTCTAATCTTCTCTTGAAGCTGCCCCATACCTCACAGCCCTCTTTGCAAAATCAAAAAACAAATAAACAAACACACCCAACCAACTGACTGACCAACCAAAAAAAACCCAAACCAAACTCAATAAACTGCTGGGTATCTTTTCCCCAGGTCCTTCCCAGGTTTTCCTTATTTCTGCTGGGCCTCCTCACAGTAGCAGGTCAAAAGGTTTTGCTTCTGTGCCTGTGCCCAGCAACCCAGAGCCTCTCTGCCAGCTCTCCTCGGTAGGCCAGGCTTATAGCATCCCAAGGCCTGCTCTTTTTGGCTGGTCTAGTCTGGCCTTAAATTCACAGCTTCTCCTTTTTTCTTCCCACTCACTCTCCTTCTCATAATGGGGTTAAGGTTCTCCCATTACAGAAAGACAGAATAGGGTGCAAAAAAGAATAACTGATTCAACAATAAAATAAAGACTTTATAGTAAAATGTTTAAAAATCTCAGGCTGTTCAGCTTGTCAAAAAAGAAGACTTAGAGGTAAACTGAGTACAGTGTATTAATCATGTCATAAGATCTCTCTAATGTGGCAAAGAGGCATAACAAAAAGCAATGGCCTGTAGCTGAAGGCAGACAAATTTAAATGGGAAAGATGGCCTTGATTTTTAAGAGTGAGGGTGATTATCTGTTGTAACAAACTACGATGGGAAGTGATGGATTTGTCATCTCTTGATATCTTTAAATCAAGACTACAGGCCTTTTTGACAATATGATTTAGTGAAACACAAGTTATTGGCTTCAATACAAGAACAACTGGTTAAAATTATATGACCTGTGATATCCAGGATGTCAGAGAAGATGATCTAGCTTAAATTAAGCATCTGTGAATTCATATGAATTTCATTTTAGATAAATATTGGTACCAAGATTTAAAAAAATAAAGATTTTTAAAAAATCTATTGATTTTGAATTCACTAGATCAGACATTGTAACAAGGCTTAATTTCCATAAAGCACTGATTGTCTAGGGAAAAGAAATCCCCAAGAGATTCCTTTGGTTCTCTGCCTGCCTGAAAATATTTCCCCAACAATCCACACACTCCATATGCTTTCATACGTTCTACTACCTGCAATAATGCATACATGCAGACACTGCAAAATTCCTTATAAACCTATTATAAAACCTATTAAAAATCCTATTTCTCTTCTTTTCCCCAAACATCTCCATAAAAAATGTTAATATTACTTTCGCTATATGTGTCTTATTTTAATATTTATCTTTTAAATAAATATGATAGAATTATTGATTCTATACAGAATATATGTGTATAGAAAATGGTATAAAGCCTGATTCTGCAACTTAAGGTCAGTGGGGAGCACAGTTTAATTCAATATAATCTCCACACTCTCAAATGTAATTCAAGGCTCATCTATGCTATCATGGAAATATTTTGTCTCAATGTTGAGCTCAAGCAAACCTTGCCTGGTCACATCAGTGGACATGCTCCAAACCCAAAAGTGCACTAACTCTCACCCCTCTACATCCTCTATCATACCTTTTGTTCCCTTATGCCAAAGAATAGGGACTGAGGATGAGCCCAGGGTGGCCTCACCGGCATAGTGAAGAGTGCGCCTATGGGTAAGATTGTGTGTGGCCTTGGTGGCTTGCATTCAAGTCCCTCAGTGCTGGAACATATGGTATAGACAAGCCCGCAGTTACCCCAGTAAGTTGTGTCCAACTAAAGCTTATTTTCCAGGAAGGCAAACCAGTTTTGATCTGAAGACATTAAGAGATGGAGAGCTCATCATTTTTCTTTGGAGTTTGTTCCAATATTTAGTCTCTATCATGCTTAAGAATCTGAGACCTGTTTTATTTGAGTTTTTTTGACTTCAGCTTCTACTCATTGACTGTTAGGTTTTTTATCTAGTAAATTAGAGCCCTTTAATACCTGGTGATTTTTTTCTTGTGAGTGATATTTAAATGCACTGTACCCAGGTCACCTGTTTTTTGAATATATTGAGATCTAGTCACTTACCCATAAGACATTTTCTCTCACCATTGAATCATTGAGTGGCTCATTTCTTTATGCTTTTTCATCATTCTTTTTCCAGTGTGGATATTTGCATGGTATTTAGTACCTTAATTTTTTTTTCTGACCACATCTTATACAGAGGTAAAATCACTCCCACCCCCACCACCTTTTTATTTACTTCCCCATCTCTATTAAATCATCCAGATATAACCAACCTAGTCAGTCTGCACTAGAAGTTCATGGTTAGCCGTTTGTCCAGTATGATCTATAAAGCTCTTGTTTTCCCAGTTACACTTTCCCCGTCTTCAGTTTTGGCTTCATTCCCCCTCTCCAACCCCAATGTATTACTTTTCATTTCACTTTATTACAATATATTTTTCTTTGAATAACACCCTTTTACCAAGTAATCCAGATGATTCTGTATGATTGTTGTGGTGGATAGTAGGAAAGGGAAGGAAATAATGTACCTGGATTTCAGCAAGGCTTTTGATATAGTCGTAGGCATTCTCACAAGTAACCTGGAGAAACGTGGATCTAGATGAATATAGAACTGGTTGAATAATCACAAGTGAATGGTAACAATAAATGGATTATTGATCTTAGGCTGGCAATAGGTCTCAAGTGAGGTTCTCTGGAAAACAAATTCTAATAAAGAATAGTAGGATAATGTAACAAGGTGTATACAGAGCTATGGAATTTCCTATAATGGAGATTTTCAAGGAAAGACTGGGTAGACATTTGTCTTAGATGGCTTTGGAATGGTAAATCCAGCTTCTACACCAAAAAGCCTACTGTATCTATTACATCTATGCAGTTACTCTATCTACCGGTGTTATAATGTCATCAGAGAAGGAAATACCTTTCGAGAACATTTCCATAAAACTATGTTGATTTATTAAATATATTGCTACTAACCTCCCCCCACCACAAGTTCTATATCAATTTTCCCAGTAATTTACATAAAATTAATGCTAAGTTAATTAGCCTGGTACTGTCTGGGTCATACTTACTGTCTTTTTGGAATATTAACATACAGTTATTATGTCTCTAGTCTTCTGGAATTTCTCTTTCTCTTGCCCTTTCTTTCTCAGGTTTAATGAACTTCAAAAAAAAAAGTTAGAGCTGAGTTGGCATGTTGCTTTCCCAATAACATAAAATACAATCTTAATTTTTTCTAATGAACATTTTTATTATTCGTTGCTGAAAAATTACTAGCTTCCAAACTTGTATCTCATCTTCAAGTGAAGAACTAAGGAGTTCATATTTAATTACTAAGTCAGTTAACTTTTAGGCTCCTGAACCCAGAAATGACACTAACCTGCAAGTCATGAGCTGGTAAGCTATATGTACATTTTGTTGGGGTGACAATATTTGGATCTTGGGGAGCACTGGATTTGCAGCTGAATAAAAGGCTGTAACCTGTGGTAGAGCTGCTAACCACAAGGCAGAATGATATATTAAAAATAACATTGCAAGATGCTTAGGCAAGCAGATTTTGCTTATGAATGCTTATGCTAAGCCAGCCATTTGCTTATGCTAAGCAACCATCTTAATTGTGTCAACCATTTTCTAAAAAAGCAGCAAGTGAGTCTGTGTAAGTCTGTGTGCTGTGAATGAGGTAAAGTCTTAGGAATGTGGAAGATGGTACAATCTGGGACAGAAAGACAGAGTGGAATGTGACAAACAACATGTAACTGGTAACAGAATCTGAGATGAACATATGCAAAAAGGTGAATGGTGATTGGTGAAGAAGCTTCCAGGTTTTGGTTGAAGTCCGCTCATTGACCAAAGAAGAAATTTCATGGCCTTGGACATGCACTCATAGCAAAAAGGCATGTAAATGAGTAAAGTGCATAGGCAATTCCATGTTAATGAAGTAAACAGTAAACAGAGGTGGAGCTTGAGGTGGGAGCAGAAATGGGTGGAACAGAAGGCGGGACAGAGGTGGAGTAAATGTTAATAAGTAAAAACCAAAGTGTATAAATGTAGGAAGAATCTATTGTTCGGGGCAGCTCCCTTTATTCCATTGGTGTGGGAGCTAGTCCGAAGCTGTCTCCATGCTGAATAAAGCTGTTGCGAGCAATGTGTGCTTGTGTTTGCTCCCTGCTCTGCTCTGGCAGCAAAAGTGGAATAAATGCTAATGAGTATGAACCAAAGTGTATAAAATATGAAAAGAACTATTGTTTACTGCAGGTCACTGGTTCATTGGGATTTGGGGGGGGACCTTTTGTTGCCCTGACGAGTCAGGCCAACGCTCAATATTGCACTGATAGACAGGAGGGCATGGTGTACAATTGCACATATACAAACACACAAATCCATTAGGTGCATACACACACACACTACCAGCTCAGGCACATACACATCCAAACCATCCTATGCACATGCATACCCATCAACAATTCAAGCACATACACCATATACCCCAAAAGTTAGACACAGATCACTAATTCATATATCATGCACACAATGACATTATATATATATATATATATATATATATATACACACACACAATGATATCTATATATGTATATTCACTAATTCACACACATACCACACACCTACGCATACGCACAGGTGAGTTCCTAAGTTGGGTGTTGGGATGATTGTGTATGTATGTATGTGTGTCCTTAGTATACTTGGGATACCTGGGGAAGTTTAAGGTAAGAAAGTAGAAGTGTAGGGAGTGAACGTTACCAGGACCGGGATTAGAACCGGTAAACTAGAGGGGCCTGGGCTGCAGAACTGAGGCTCAGGGGTAACTTTAGGTTAATTGATTAGAAGACAATGTACAAAGCCTACAGAACAGGGGAGCGATGCCAGCACAGATGATGGGACTGGAACCAGAGCTACAGGGGAGCTGAAAAGGTAGATGGGGAGAGGGAAAATGGGACTAAGGGAAAGTGTGGATGTTAAAGAGGGGCTCTGGGTGTGGGGCAGGGATGACTACAGAAGGTGTGGGGGAAGCCTGAAAACAGAGAGATGGACAGCAGAAAAATCACAGGAAAATGGCAGGAGAGACTGAAAGGTGGCAGGGCAGAGGGAAAGCAGAGAAAGGCAGCAGAAAGTCACAGGGAAAAGGCAGTAGATGGCATGGGAGGCTGAAAGACAGCAGGGACAGCATGAAAGCAAGGAGAAGCTGAGAGGTGGCAGAAAAGGGGAGATGGAATTGGGAGGGGATCGGGAAACTAGCAGAGAGGGGGGGTTGAAGCTGAGAGAGAGAGAGACAACAAGGCTGGAATTTAAGATAGGGAAGAGACTGGAATTCAGTAAAACATGACCCAACTTGGGGTTGCAAATGACAGTGGTTTTATTGAACAGGGGAGATGGTGACACTATGTCTTATTGGTTCCCTTGCATCCACACACACACAATGGCAGCAGGGGTTAGAAAGGCTTGGTGCAGGGGCTGAAGTCCGCTGAAGTCCAGGAGGAGAGACAGAGAGAGAGAGAGTCCAAATTGTAGGAGGAGATGTGCAAGTAATATCTACCTATCCCAGGCTGGAAAGGGGTCCTTGTCCAGTAGCTGTTGTCCAGAGGGGGGTGCCCAGCAGGGCCTCTGGGTGTATAGGTAGTATGGCATGGTGTTGGTCCAGATGGAG
>NW_017728992.1:173737021-173758239 GCF_001723915.1 Gavialis gangeticus
TTCAAATGCTGGGTTCTTGTCTCTGTTCCTGGGTGAGGTCTGTGGTTCCTGGATGAATCAATGTGAGGTGATGGCCCAGTTATTACAGGCCATTCAGTAGAAGCCTGCTACCATTGTATTTCAATAATTCCCAATTTCATTAATCTGGAAACCAATTTCCATGGGAGGGATATGTGACTCATACAGTTACGACACAGGGGATGCCCGGGAAGAGGACACAAGATGGAGACTTGACATGACTTTGGTTCACTTACAAACACAGGCCTAAACCATATAATATCCATATGAAACAATAAAAACCAATAAAAAATTGATAATAATATAATATACAACAGTGAAAATCAATGCAAACCTAATAGTTATACAATCTAAAACAGTGGATATCCAAAACCAAAAACTTGCTACCAAAATAAAAATGTTAAAGCTTATCCTAAGTCTGAGCTCACTTATACTTATCTATAGGGAATAGAGAGGGAGAGAAACAAGTCAGAAATGGTTGGGGAAGGGGAGGGAATGCATTTTAAAATAAATTAAGAAAAAAAGAAAAATTATGAGTTTTGCTACACTTTGCCCAAAGCTGTCTCCATTCTGAATAAAGCTGTTGTGAGCAATGTGTGCTGGTGTTTGCTCCCTGCTTGCTCTGGCTAATGAGTAAAGGATCTATGAGCAATTGAATCATCATCTCCCTTGTCGTTGGGCACTGCATGGAGTCGGGGTCTAACACATTTTACAGAAACATTGTACAGAAAGCAGTTTTTCTTTCAGAAGTCTCAAAGCTGAACATGTATTTCCCTTTTAATATTTGGATAAAAGAAAGCCAGGAAAAAATAAATATACTTCAAAAGGTGATGCTTGAAATAGAGAATTGTGTAGTATTTTCTCCAATATCCCACACTGTCCAATATTCCTCTATAAGATGTGTATTGTGATATTCTTTCAGAGAAGAAGTTAAACAGGCACACTAAAGAAGCCTCTTCCAAAATGATGTCAATTAATTCAAGCCCTGTGACAAATACTATGGGGGGTGATTACCTTCTGGCCGTCTGCAATTTTATCTGCATATGCTACATTAGGATACTGAATATTAAAACAGTTGTTCCATTTAGAGTAGGGTTAAAAACAAACAAACAAACAAAAAAGCAAAACTTCAGCTCCTCTTGACTGTAGCAATCCAAAAGGCTGGCATGGTTTTTGTACCAGCAGAACACAAGAGGGCATGTAGGTAAAATTAAATCTGACCATACTTGACTCTCCCAACTCAATGACTGCGTATCTACTTAAATCTGTTTGACTGGGAAGGTGTGTGTGTGTTGTGGGGAGGGGCATTTGGCACAAGCTCAGAATGAATGGGCCTCTCTGCTACTATGCCTTCTACAACCTTAGGGTAAATTTATATTGTGATAACTATCTTTTTTGTGGTATATGCCCCATATTCAAGTTCCATTGTGAAAGCTGAAGATGACCTCCTCCTACCACTCCTTGTGCTGCACACAGGGATAGACTTTGGGATTAGACAGAAATAGGGCCACAGCATGCATAATTACAAAGAGACAAAATTGATGCCATATCTTGAGTATCTGACATGTAAAATGTGTGACCCATGTAAACAACATGAATTGGAAATGTGAGGGAGGAGATACTGCACATTTTGTAGCCAGAAGGGTGATAAAATGTTATTGACATGGGGAAAAAAAAGAGAAGTACAAGTAAAGTGTTACAGAGTAAAAGTAGCACTATATGGTCTTCATCTGGGAACAGGCCCCTTGGTTGGAAATGTAATCTTTCCCTTTAATACAATGCTTTGCAAAATGTTAATCCCAACCAAGTTAACAAACTGCTAATATTGGCATTAAGAACTGACAATTGCATGTGTTGTCTTAATAAGAGCATCAAGACATGAATTCATGTGAGCAAGCATAAGACATCATGTTAATTAGCTTCATTAAGGATACTACTTTAGGACTGTTAATTAATTTGCCTAATTAAGATAGAGAATAATTAGTGTTGTTTCAGCAGTACAATTCACAGAGCTAAAGTTATATATATATTTTTTTTTTCAATTTTCTTGTAACAACCCCCACTAGGCAATACAAGTATATATAAGAATTTTGGAGAATATATGGGTACAAAGGATTTCAATGTGAAAAGACTCCCCACCACAAAAGAAGCACATAGCAACTGTAGTTGTTAAAACGTGTTTCTTTTTGTTTTGTTTTTTAACTTAAAAGATCCTTTTAAATGTATAGTGTTATTTTTAGAAGTATGTTTTTTGCTTTGTTGGTGATGGATTAATAGATTTGACATTTGAAAAAAAGTTGATTAAGAAATATTGCAAAAGTGCCTTAAAGCAGAAATAGTATTTTTCATTATGCATCTTAGAGCTTGAACATATAACACCTATCCTTGGTATTGTTCCGAGTAGCCATCTTGTGTATCAAAAAAAAGGGTTTAATATTAAGCATATCCTACTGGTATACAGTATATACATGATATACAGTAAAAGTTTACAATGTGGCATCTGAAAAGGCTGCACTTTAATTTCTCTTTGGCGTGTCCCCTGCATTGAATATTGATGAAGAAAGCCCATCAGACTATACCAGATATGCTGACTGTGGAATGGAATAGAATAATTGTTTTTATTCAATTGAAAAACCAAAGAGTGGCAAGTTATGTTCATATCTGTTTGTAGGTGTTAATACATTTACATTCAATCAATTCACAAAGAAATTTAGGTGGGGTGACACAGTGTTTTCCTGTATCTAAATTTTAGGTGTTTCTGTGAGAAAATGGACTTCACAAATCTGCCTTAAATTCACAGAACAACACTGACTATGCTGCATAGAACAGGGGTGTCAGACATATGACCCATGAGCCTGATATGACCTGCAAAATCCTTCCATGTGTCCTCCAGCACTGCCCTGGGTCTGATCAGACCCACTCGGGGCATGGCACAAGGGCTAGACCCTTCCCTTCCCCCTCTCCCAACTTAACTAATATGGGCCCACACTGTGTGTGGGACTGATATTGAAATGGGACACAGTCTCGCTGGAGCAACAGGCTCTGCACACGTTGGCTGACCTGACCAGACTGCACCACATACTATGCCTTCTCTGGGACACACGCTGCACACAGTGCCTGCTCAAGCCAATCCAGGTCCCATGGACTGGCCCCACATGACTCATCTGGCCCCCTGGCATAGGAGAAACATCCAGCCAGTAAATAAGCAACGCTTATTCTTGCCTTTGACCCAGACTGAGAGGGAATTTAAACATTTTCCTGAACTTCTACATCACCTGTGTGAGACTGGAATTCAAGGCCTGAAACACCTGCCTAGGCAAAGTAGCTATGTCATATACAAGTGACCAGCTCACTCAGAATTATGGTTGGGCCCATATTTTGCACACATACTTAGTGGTTAAAGAAGTTTCTCAGAAATGAGGCACCTGAGATCTCTGAGGCTGAGGAAGGAATTGAAGTGCCTAAACCCCAAATTCCCAACTTTCTAGGCAGAGGCAGATCTAGGGGATTGAATGATTCCTGCCCCACCCAAACTTTAAAATCAATTGTCCCAGAGATGCAGCAGAATTTCAATTCAGGCAGTGCCAAGGGTGTCAATTGACTTCATGGCTCATTCGCTCCATAGGTGCTAATGGCCCTCTGGATGTTCCATTAGTCAAGCTACCTTTTCTTCTGCAGTTTTGCTGTCCGTTAGCTATCCCTGGTAATATCTCTGCTCTGTTTCACAGTCCTGCAGACTGTTTTTAGTTCTAGCTCAGTTCTTAACTCAGGTGTGGTAATGTTCATTCAGATCAACATTAACTGGCAATGAAGTACTGGAGACACTGTCAAAATAGTCAAGAAGACTAGGTTTTGTCTTATAAATATGATTAAGAGATGTACATTTAACTATAATGACTACAGGACTAATAAAACAGTACCTTTGGACTGTTTTTGCCTACTTTTTGGGAGATTTGTAAAAATGTAATATTTAAGCTAGCAAATTGGTACAGATTCCAATACAGTTACATTTGTTTTTGCCTTGCTCTTAAACTGAATAATATAGCACTGGTGCCCTAGCATATTATTAAACCTTCTAGCTTCTCTTTAACTTGAAAAACATGTGTTGTATTATATAGGATGATGCACCACAGCACCTTCACCCCGCTTTTCAAAATTCTAGATCCTCCCATGCTTCTAGGGAAGTGCCTAAACCACTTGTCTGGGCTGTTGGCACCATAATGTTAAAGTAGGACTACTGTGTGAAAAGGAATACAAGAAACATACCTGGAGCCAGAAGAATAACAAACAAAATGCTACTGAGCTGTTTCAGAAAAGGTGGATAAAACTGGTACATGTGAATGGGAGTGCTGTTTTCAGTGTTGTCAGGTATGTTCTTAGCAAGCCAACCAGGTCAGGACCTTCAAGGGACTTGCATACACTGATGCTTTGTTTGCAAATCCATCATGACTTCCTGCATGACACAGGCTCAGTTCAGTCAAGACAGCAGTGCCATAGATATGTGAAGTATCTGAACTTCAGGTGCCTATGGAGTTTGGAGGCATTCTTTTCTGTGAGTTCCTTACTTAAAATTAGACACTTAAATTTTAGGAACTTAAGTTTCCTCTTGAATCTCATCCTAAGTTACTCATTATTCATGTCTGATTAAATTTCTCAGGGCTTATACATCCCTAAGAGGAAGTCTGTTGACTTAGATTTCTTATTAACTCTGGGTCATTTTTTGGCAGTGGGGAAATGAGTTGGTATTCATTTATAAGCTTTTTTTGAGGACTCAGAATTGGAACTCAAGTTATGTGATTGATCATATATGATTTCTGTTCAAGAATTGGATGGATATTTACTGTTAAATCAAATTGTGGCTAAGTACAGACAGTCAAAAAGCCTGAGGTTGAATTGATTTAATCTTTGCAAGTTTAGTCTAAGCTGCATAGATTGAACTGATAAGTAACTGAACAGATATTCACTTTTGATTCTGGAAATGCATCCACATACCTGTAGTGGCCCAGGCCAGAAAGCAGACAGCTTGAGCTAAGGCTATCCTGCCCAGCTTGCAAGGGGAGGTTTGCAGGGCAGGTGCAAGACATCTTGGGAGGCTAGGGGACTGAGTTAACTTGAATCTGGAGGGGATTTGCGACAGAAGTTCAAAAAATGATTTCAGTTAAATTTGATGCTACAGCTATCTAGGTTTATCTTAAACCAGTATTGGCCATTTCAAAAGTGGTTTATGTGCACTGAACTTCTGTTGTGTTATAGATTTGAACTGGTTTCTGATCACATATATCAGTCTATGTGTAATTTCCATCCTTAGCCTGTGAGTGTGAATGCTTGTAGAAAATGAAACTAAACCTGATTTCTGGAAATATTTTCCAAGAACTGCTTAACATTCTCATCAGCAATTCTTTCATTGTGTACTTGAGAAACATGAACACAGTCGAAGTGAATTAACCTCTTTTAAAAGTTGAGTAAATATTTACAGCATTTATGCAGCATGTTTCCCTGAGAAGCATACTGAAATGGTGAACATCATTATTTGAAACTGAATCCTACAGCAGATAACTCATGGGCAGCATGTGTTACCTCCTGCAACTGGGAAGTTAGTGGCTCTAAATATATAAATATACTAAAGCACTAAATATATAAACAATACAGAAAACATATTTGAAGTGCTTGCAAGCTAAAACCATTTAAATTTGTTAATAACATGCATATTCAAATTATTGAGGTAATTCTTTGTTTGTGGGAGGGTTTTTAAATTATGTTTTATGTTTTTAGAAAACAAATTGTTTCTGGTGATTTTTTTCCAAAGTAAATACTTTTCATTACTTACCTTTGGACTATGCATTAGGAAGGAATTTCAAGGCCAAACTTTTCACCACAGAAGACAAAGGACTCCAGAAATTGGAGGCTAGAACTGAAGCATTATCTGTCTTGGATGTTTTCCTAACCAGCAGGCAAGAACTGGTAGAGGATGTGAAGGTGATGCGTAACTTGAGAGAAAACTATCACGTTATGCTAGAATTCTAGAACTTGAGATGGGGAAAACATGAGGTCAGCAAAACTAGAGTACTAGATTTCAAAAAGGCAGATTTCATCCAGCTCAAGAAGCTAATAGGCATGGTGTCGTGTAAGGATAGATTGAAGGATAAAGAAAGTACCCAAGAGGGCTGAGAGCTTGTAAGGGGCACAGTATTGAAAACCCAACAAGAAACTGCCCAGACACAATGGAAACAACACAAGAAGAATAGTGAGAGACCAACGTAGCTGCACAAACAGCTTCTAAAATGCCTTAAATGCAAAAGGAAAGCATATAAGGAATGGAAAAATTTGCAGGTCGCCAAGGACACATACCAAGAAATAGCAAGAACCTGCAGGGACAAAATCAGGAAGGCAAAGATAAAGAACCTGGCAAAGGAGGTTAAGGACAAACAAGCAGAGGTTGTATTAGTATGTTGGCCATAAAAAAGGACCAAGGAAGCTGTGGGTCCTCTGTTAAAAAGCCAGGGAGAACTAACTGAAGATACAAAGAGGGTGGAACTACTCAACAGTTATTTTGCCTTAGTTTTCACAAGAAATTTTAATTGCCAGACACCTAAAAGAAATTATCTGGATAAGGAAGGAGGCAAGCTGATGGAGGGGATAACAAAAGAGATGGTCAGACAGCTTTTGTTAGATTTGAATGAATTTGAGTCAGCAGAGCCTGATGAGCTTCATTCCTGAAGAAACTAGCAAAGCAGATCTTGGAGCACTTGGCAATGATATCCTTGAAGTCATAGGAGACAAACCAGGTAGGTACCAGAGGACTGAAAAATGGTTAATGTAGTGCCCCCCTCTATTAAACAAGGTGAAGAGGAAGACAGACGAGTTAGCCTCACTCCAACATTTAGGAAGATACTGGAGCATGTCCTTAGGAAGGCCATTTGCAAACATATGGAGGAGGAAAGGCTGATTGCAAGCAGCCAGTGTGGATTTATGGAAAAAAAAAATAGTGTCAGACAAAATTTATCTCTTTCTTTAGCAAAGTAATAACTTGGGTGGATGAAGGGAATGCTGTGGATACAGTGTATCTAGACTTCAGCAAGGCTTTTGTCAAGGTCCTGCATGACTTTCTCATAAACAAATTGGAGAACTGTGGGCTGGATAAAGCTACAAGGTGGACAGCTATCTGGTTCGATAGCCACAAGCAAAGGGTAATTATTAATAGGTCCATGTCAGAATGGTAGGAGGTTTTGAGTGGAGTCCTACAGAGGTCTGTCCTCACCCCAATGCTATTCAACTTGTTTATTAACCAGTTTGATGCTGACAGAAAGCTTCTTGAGCAAGTTTGTGGATGACAAAACTGGGAAGGATTGTGAACACATTAGAGGAAGCAAACACAAGTTAGTAGGGTCTTCACAGATTGGAAAGGTGGGCAAGAGCTAACAAGTTCAGTGTGGACAAATACAAGGTGCTACATCTTGGGAGGAATAATAAAAAAAACAAATACAAAATGGGAGACACCTGACTGGATGGTAGCTCTATGGAAAAGCACTTGAAGTCTTGGCAGACCACAGACTCAATATGAGCCTGCAGTGTGATTCAAGTCACACAAAAAGTGAATGCAGTTTTGGTCTGCATCAATATGCACATTAGGTGCAAATGCAAGGAGGTGATAGTGACTTTCTACTCAGCACTGGTTAGGCCTTATCCGGAGGACAGTGTGAAGTTCTGGGCTCCACACTTTAAAAAGGACATGGAGAAATTAGGAAGGATTCAAAGGTGGGAAACAAAAATGATCAAAGGCTTGGAAGGAAAGTCAGATGAGGAGAAGCTGAAGGAACCAGGCTTGTTCAGCTTGCAGAAAAGGCACTTAAGAGGGGACATGATTGCAGTCTTTAAATATTTGAAGGGCTATGTAGGAGGCCACCAGCTATCCAAACTCAAAGCAGTTCTTCAGCCCTTTAATCTGGTCCCAACATCTCTGGGCTCAGAAACACAAACTGTAATGACCTGGGTTCTTCTGCTTCCCAGGGCTCAGACAAAAGCAAACAATGTACATGAATGCACCTGTAACATGTGCCCAGTAGGGCTGTGCAAAGCTTTGGACTGTGGTTCAGATTCAGAGATGATTCAGATGATCCAGAGGCTGAATCTACAAATCTGAATTGAATCACTAGAATCTTTAGGCTTTCCTAATCGATTCGGAAAAGATTCAGCGATTTGGAGATTCGGCCATAGGGTATAATGGGGAATCAATGAAATATCTATAACTTTGTTGGTTTTTTGCCTGATTTGGATGAATCTTGCAGGATTGGTAGCTCCTGCTGAGGGCATGAAGCCTGCTAAGCTTCAAGGTGATAGGTGCAGGGGTTTCTGGGAAACTGCACCTCAAACCCTGATAGCAAAAATCATGTCACGTCTGTATGTTATACCACAGCAGGGTGAAAATTGCAGGGATGGTACCTCTTTCTTAGGCCACAAAGCCTGCCAGGTTTCAAGGAGATAGGTGCAGGGATTTCTGGGAAACTGCACCTCAAACTGCTGATCAGCAAAACTCATGACATAGGTGACACTGTGTGTGTGTTAAGGCACAGGGGGGTGAAAACTGTAGGGGTGGTATCCCCTGATGCAGCCACAAAGCCTGCCAGCTATCAAGGGAATAGTTGCAGGGGGATTTTGGGTTCTGGGACCCTGCACCTCTGGCTGCAGGCAGGCAAAACTCATGACATGGGTGTTTGTGGGACTGTATGTGTATTCAGGTGTGCCCTTCCTGGCACTGGGGCCTATGCACAACATGGCAGTGTGCTCCCATGAGGCCTCCTCCTCCCCTACAGCCTTGGCTCAGTTCACCACTGTAAATGATGGCAGGTCAAAATAAGTTAGCTGGCTCAACACCAGCAGCATCAAAGGAACCCAGACAGAACTGTCACAGAGCCTTTCTTTTTATAAAGGAATTGACAGCAACAAGTAAAGATGTTGTGTTGGATATATGTCACTCGTAGTATATGATGGCTTGTCTTGTGTTTTTATGTTTATATGTGTATTATGAAAAAAACTGAAATAGTTAGGAAAATATATCTTAAGAATCTTTTGGGTTGAAAAACCCTTTTTCAGGCTGAGGAAGTACCTGAGTTGGTGTGTCTCCTGGTCCTGCATGGAAGGAATAGTAAAGAAGCCATAAGCTGGCTTAGCATTCAATGCAGGCAAGAAAACCAGTCAATGAAAATGGAAATGAAGGCATCAGGGGGTGAGGGGCAGGCTGGGGTGGGGTGTGGGTGGAGGGTGAAGGGGGATGTAGCAGCACAGGTGATAGTTTAGAGGTACCTGGGGAGTCAGATGTCTGAGTTTTGCCTGCCTGTGGCCGGAGGTGCAGGGCCCCAGAACATGACATGAGTTTTGCTTGTCAGCAGCTTGAGGTGTAGTTTCCCAGAAACCCCTGCACCTATCTCCTTGAAGCATGGCAGGCTTTGTGGTCTCAGCAGGAGCTATCATCTCTGTAATTTTCACCCTGCTGTGCCTTAACACAGACACACATGACGTGAGTTTTGCTTTTAGTACTTTGAGCTGCAGTTTCCTAGGAACTCCTGTGTCTATCACCTTGAAACTTGGCAGGTCCTGAGCAGCAGCTGGCACTCCTGCAAGTGTCATCTGAATCAGACAAAAAACAACAAAGGTATAGATATTTCATTGATTTCCCATCATACCGTAAGGCCAAATGTCTGAATCGCCAAATTTTTTCCGAAACAATTTGGCCAAATTGAATCAGAAAAATGATTCAGATCTCCAAATCAAATTGGATGAATCCAAATCAGCCAAATCTGAATCTGAATTGAATAGTTGCCTATTCGCACAGGGCTAGTGTTCAGCAACACAAGATTCAGTGCCCTGGGTTAATCTGCACCACTGGGCTCAGTTGCTAGTACAAAACAATTCCAAAATAAACACTTCCAGCCAAGGTTAGTTCTTACCCTTTGCTTTTCCTTTTGAGGAATCCTCTTCCCCATGCCAACATACTCCTCTCTAGGTCCTCCTCTCCACTTTCTGTTCCCCTTTACTTACAGGTCAGCCAGTCAACTTCCCCTCATTACTGATTAAGTGAGCCACCCATGGCCCCTTAGGTGAGTGGCCTGTTAGCAGCTGGCTAATTGCTCCAGGCTGCCATAAAGAAGAGGGAACATGCCTTTTCTATCTTGCTGAAGAATGGAGGATATGGAGCAATTGCTTGAAGTTTCAGCAAAGTAAGTTTAGATTGGATATCCAAAAAAACCCTTTTCACTGCTAGAATAGTGAGCCTCTCAATCACTGGAGTTGTTCAAGAAGAGATTGGGAAGCCAGTGGTCAGGGATGATCTAGGAGTAGCTAAGACTTTATTCTCACAGGAGTATTTCCCATGTTTCTGGGCTTGTTCGTTGCTCCCACTTCTCACCCTCACCTTTTCTGTTATGGTTCAGGATGTTTTTAAGCCTCCCCAGAGACATTGAGTGTTGGCTACAACTAAGGCTTGGGACTTCAGCTGTGTTGTGCAAGTTGTCCTGCTAGGAGCAAAGCTATTGTTAACGCAAAAGAAGCCAAACCAAAAGTTTCACATTGTCTCGTCAGTAGCCGTATCAGAATGGAGTGGAATAAAAATAAATCAAACTGGAAATAGTGGGAGCGAACCTGATCCAGAAAAATGTCTCCCAGGAAGAAGAGAGGAGAAAGATATTTCCCAGACACAAGTGTTTAGAAGGAACAGGTTGTTCTAATCCCAAAACAAACTGTCTCAAAATATAGGAAGAGTGCCTCCTAGTGTGATAAAGATCCACTTCACTGTCCGCAAGGTTCTTAATAACTTGTAAAGTACTAAAATGTAAAGTCTAAGTATCTGGAATGTACTCCTGATTTGCCAGTGCAATCAAGGCACATATTCTTCTGGGAGATTTTCCTTTCTCTGAAAAACAACAAGAAAACGAAAATAATCAAATGTTAATGTTTCACACTTTTATATTCTATACCAATTATTGCATCATAACTGGGAAAGGAAAACATGAATGTTTTGATGATACAGTGAATTCCTAGACACAATACTGAGCAACCTAGAAAGACACCCCTTATTATCTCCTCATGATGTTCTTGGAATTGAATATTTAAAACATTTTCTACTTGGTTATTTTCTCCTTGAAGAATGACTTCTTTCAAGGGAAAAGCATGTCAGACTGGAAAATGGAACCCTTCCTGTGCAGAAAAGAACTAAATAATCTACAACCTTCTCTGCCAGTCACAATTTTATCCTTAACTCTTTTTCTTAGAGCATCTTGCACTTGCTTTGTTAACATCACAGTTTGATCTGGGGGCTCTCCCACAATGGTACCTCATTGTCTTTTTCCAGATGACCCAGAATAAGCAGGAGCTGTCTCTGCTGGTTCTCCCCTGAGCTCAGATATGCAAGTTTCTGGTGAAGCTGTGCAGCCATAAAAATCTGCTTGATGTACTAACATCAAAGTACCTCTCAGCATGCATTTTTTGGTGTGTACTATGACTGGTATATTTATATCAGAAGAATCCCAATTTCTGTCAAAGTTAGATAAACTGGGTTTGCTGCTTCCAGGGGATTAAAAAAAAAGGAGAGAAAGAAGGGAGGGAGGTGGCAAGAATTGCACAAGGCAGTGACAAATGGCATTAACAAAAATAGACTCAGCTTGGCTGTGTTAGCTGTAACACAGGGGCCCTGTGCTATATCTATTTTAGTCAGAAGGCTGTTTGGCCTGCCAAACATTAGTTTAGAGGTTTACTTTAAAGAGTAAGGATTAATGTCATAGTATAGTCAAGAAAGTGATGTGTTATAAGGGGAATTAAAGCAAATCATCACAATTCACTAACTAGACTAAGAAAATGTATCTGCTCCTGGAAGTAAGACAGGTTCTACCATTAGAGATGTTCAGAAATAGAATGAATTTGCCTTTAGAAGGATCAGTGTAGTTAAAGAAAACCGTGTTTTAGCAAAGTTGATTAGTCACTTGCTATTTGTGAGTCTGTGAGAAGTAAAGAGTGCGGTGCCAGTTCTGGGTGCCAGTTCTGGGTGCCGCACATCAAGAGGGATGTGGACAGCATGGAGAGGGTCCAGAGGATGGCCACTCGTATGATCAGGGGACAGCAGGGCAGGCCCTATGAGGAGAGGCTACGGGACCTGAACCTGTTCAGCCTCCACAAGAGAAGGCTGAGGGGGGATCTTGTGGCCTGTTATAAACTAGTCAGGGGGGATCAGCAGGCATTGGGGGAGTCACTGTTCCCCCGAGCACCACCAGGAGTGACCAGGAATAACGGTCACAAGTTGGCAGAGGGTAGGTTTAGGTTAGACATCAGGAGGCGCTATTTCACGGTCAGGGCAGCTAGGGTCTGGAACCAACTTCCAAGAGAGGTGGTGCAGGCTCCTACCCTGGGGGTTTTTAAGAGGAGGTTAGATGAACACTTTGCTGGGGTCGTTTGACCCCAGTACTCTTTCCTGCCATGGCAGGGGGTCGGACTAGATGATCTGCTCAGGTCCCTTCTGACCCTAGAAACTGTGAAACTATGAAAGAGTGAAGAACTGGAAGACAATAGTAGATTTTATTATAGTTGAGATGGGGAACTGTGCTCCATAACACCAGTTATACACAAACAAACATTTGTATTGCTAGATTGTAGCTGCACAGCTATTGTAATGCCTTAACCAAACTCTTCCATGACATCTCTATATCTATTTACAATAAAGACACAAAAATTGGAGTGCTAATGACATTTTGAACAGAGGAGATAGTATTTTTTTTTCCAGTGATCATTATGCAGCTTGGGATGCTCCAGATAACGATGAGTCAAGAATATAGTAGTCATAAGGAAGGCTGTCTTGCTGAGGACAATCATTTCCTCCATAGGCACCTAGCTGGGATTTAAATACCCACATTCCAAAGGGAAATTCAGACTGTCTCAACTCTGGCAGACACAAAACACATTAAAAATACATTTTAATTCACACCTATGTTTTGGATTATAAAGTTTCCTCTCTCATGGCTGTACTTCTAGCACCTCTTGTTTTTGGTGGCTATAGCGGATGATGCCATTAAGCAGGAGGTAGTTGAGATGGGCCCAATGAATGAAATGCTAGTCTCTGGAGCATGTGAAGTTCCCATGAGGCATTAATTGGTTGCTGGGATCCCAGTTCAAGGTAATCTTGAAGGCTTTGCCCTCATTGGATTTTGCCTTCAGGTCACTGATGTATTTGGCTCACATGGCATCCTTCAGCAGCCTCTCCAGCCTCTCCAGTCTGGACTCAAGGAGTGAAAATGACATTACTACCAGTTGGAGGATGTGAGCAATGAGACTTCTAACTCCTGCTATTCTTCACACTATATCTAGCTCATACGCTTCCTGATGTGCTGCCTGGAGTTGCAAGCACAACTCCACAAAGAGACAAAATCCCCACCTCCTCCCCAAACTCACCCTCCAGCAATCTACTCAAGAGCATGGCCAGGTCCTTGTTGGATGGCAGCCTAGCGATCATCCTCTTGGTGAACTCCTTCAGGGAACCAGTGGAGATGATGCTTACCAGGTCACTGGAGCAGGTAAAAAGGTCAAATATATCCATAGGATTGTGCAGGATACCTTACAAGCTCAACTCCTCCCTACTGGCCCTCTGGCAGAAAATCAACATCTTGAACATCTTCATCTTGAGATGCTCAGCAATCCTCAAGACATCTCTCAAGAAAGCAGACAGTGAAATCAAAAATCTCCTTCTTTATTGTGTGGGTGTCCTGCACAATCCCACAGATGGTATCTTCTAGCATCTGTCTCACATGGTAGCTAGTGGGTGTGCCTGCATAAAGGAAAATCTGACTCTTTTTTAGGTGTCTTATGGGCTTGCCATGGATTTTGATGGTGGTGGGTAGGATGATATTTCTTTCTGAGCAGTTGACATGCAAGGAGGTATATTTGGAGGCACTAAAAAGGAGATTCATCCAGGTGGCTGCCTCAGACATGATGTCCAGCATCTGCAGGTCATTAGGCTCAATAAAAAGGTCTAGGTTGTCTATGTAGGCCAGGGTGTCTAGCTTATGTAACTAAACTCATGCTATGTCCACAGTGTGATCCAATCCATTAGGTATTCTCGGGGCATAGCTAAATCACACCAATAAAACTGGATTTGGTTCAAAAGACTAGATAGTGGGATGCTGTTGTGTTTCTGCCATAGCTTAATGTTTATGGCATTTGGGCAAGAACTGGGTTTTAAGTCTTTCTCAACCTGGAAGTCCACATTTTTACTTCCAAGAAGTTGGCCTTGAACACACTGGATCTCAAATAGGATGGAAGAAAGAATGTTCTACCCTTTATGTTAAAGAAGCAGGATCCACAAGCAACAGGAAACCTAACTGTCTAGCCTACAGGTTAAAGAGCTCAGCTCAAACAGGCGACCCATTTTTTGGTCTCTGATGCTACTGTTTGTTGCCCTGTTTTAAGCAATAAGTGTATAATTTAAATGGGTAAGCTACCAGGGAAGAAGAAACCAGAATGCAGTATTCTCCTACCCATAAGAATGCCTTCATAGCTGTGTTGTGAAGTCCCACTCCCATAATTTGTTGGTTTTCTGGCCTCACCACTCTGTATTTTTGGCTTCATTCTATTGTGTAAAGTACTTCTAATTGGCTAGTTCAAACTCCTTAGACTCACATTTTGGAACTCACTCTCTCTTTCCTCCCCCCTCATCTCCCCAACCCCCAATCTCTGTATAAAGCTCCTAACCCAATCTAATTGGCTCACTGCTTAGAAGCCCATAATTCTCTTCATAAACTAGTTCCTAAGTATATAATCGTGACAATTTGGATTGCCCTTCTGGGGCCACACACATCATTTTAGTCATTGCAATGCTTGGCTGGAAGGATCAATCTGAATGTGGATCCAAATCTTTCTCAGACTGTTGAATCATGTTGAGCTAGCATCTTACAAGAATTACCAAGACACTGATTTAGGCCAGTTAACAGAGACCTAAGAACAGCATATTCCCCAATATTTCTAATCTTTTGCTTAGAAACACATACTTGATATAAGTTAGATTTTCAAACCTTCACTTTAAAAACTAGTCTTCAGATCAATCCCAACTGTTCTCTGTGACCCCACGAGGAAAGTAGGTGGGGGGGAAAAAATTTGGTAAGAAACATATGGCTTATATTTTCTTAGACTCCTTTCTCTATACTCTATGTTTACTTGATTCTAAGATGAGTTTTCCCCCACACCATTTAACATGAGGGGGAAAGGCCCTCATCTTAGAATCACATACAAGAGCAGATGGAGGAAGGGCAGACAGCTTATGTGACTTAGGCTGCTGTCTCTACCTGGGGTCAGAGCCATAGCCACAGCTGCTGCCTCCCTTCCCACCGCACCCCCACCACCTCTGCACCCCAGCATCTGCCCCCTGTAGCCCCTTACCCCTATCTCCCCATCCCATACTTCTGCTCCCTTGCCTGTCCTGCTGTCTCCCACCACTTACCTTTGCTCTGTGTTGGGAGGCTCCATCCATGCTGCAGCCTGGATCACTGAGTATGGCCCCAGCCCAGCCCCATAGCAGTGGTATGCAGTCAGCATAGCTGCTACAGGGGGTGTGCTGGGGTTATGCTCCCTGCCCCAAGCTATAACAGGGACAGAGTCTGCTGGCACAGAGCAAGAGTAAGGGGTGGAAGGGAGAGAGGAGAGCAGAAGCTGGGGAAGAGGAGGAGCAGAGGCTTGTGAGAGACATAGAGCAGGGACTGATGGGGAGGAGGATGGGACCCTAATGCAGGGGTCAAGAGTGCCAGGAGGGCAGACACAAGCAGGGGACAAGCTATTTCACCCCCCACCATACATACACACACATTGCCCACCCCCCCGGCAGCAGTGGAGACGGGAAAAAGTAATGACGTCCCTCTACACATTTTCCATGTACAAAATCTAATTACTGGGGAGTTGTTTTAAATTCAGGGTCATCTTAGATTTGAATAAATATGGTATTAAAGTGCTACATTAAAAGCACTATACTAATAAACTCCTTCTGGGTCCAAAATGTCTTGAAGTCATTTCATAAATTACTTGTAAAAGGAACAAATTCTGAAGCATGTCAATAGGCCAGCAAGGCAGTTATCAACTATTCACCCCTAACTAACAATTGGAGGTTCCTCCAAGATTTGTGACAGACTCTACCCAATTGGACTAAGCTCAGACAACAAGGAAATGGCACCTAACTGGTCAGTGATTAAAACTGTATTACATTACATTTTTTAGATAAAAGCAATGACTGTAGTAATAACTTTAGTTACTGTTTTAATTGGAGCCTTTTAACATTTGGGGATATTAATCGCAATCCTATATATTTGCAGCATATTTAAAATATGTTTAGGTTTAAAGGTTTAAGCCAATTTATTTTAATTACACCTAAGGTAGTTAACAGCTGGCTCTTCATGAAAAACTGTTAATCTGTCTTAACCTTAAGCATTATTCATTCCTCTGTACAAATTTGGCTATGTTTAATCAAAGTGAAGTCTTGTTTCTCATCCAAGCAAATGCTTCTTAGCTCTGCCTAAGTAAATCTTGATTTTTTTCCCCTCCTTATATCCAATGTTTTTAGGGTTTAGCTAGATTGGCAGTCCAGTGCCTGCTTCTGGACTGTTTATGCATTTACAATAAATAGTTATTACTATTAAAAAAACAAAGTGATAGAAAGAGAGAAGTAAACCTAACACCCACAATCAGGATCCAGGACCCCTCTCATGGGAGGAAAAAAAAATGTTGGGGCCCTTTTATGGAATAATGGCCCTAAAGCATGGGATTATGAGACATCTGCCATGCTACTGGTCATCAGTAGAGGGAGGAGAGCTGTATTCCCCTGAAGAACTGGTGTGTTGGCCAAGCAAAGCTTGCAGGGAGGGCAGGAGCAGGGGCAGTTGATTAGAATATGCTGATGCTCCTTCTAGAATTTACAACATCCAGAAGTTCTTTTCTAGAGGGCCTTGCATGATTGCATAGGGTCATACCAACTGCCAAATTTAGAGTTAGGGAGGAATTTCCTCTGTATCAGACTGTAAAGCTGTAGTTTACCAGTTGTAATGAGGCTGTGCTTCTGAGCCAAAGGGTGTCAAAATAGTCTAACTTTTGAAAGGCATAAAATAACCAACTACCTCAAATGTATTGTATTCTAACATGACTTTTCTGTTTCTTTTTTGTAAAAGAACCACCAACACACTTACGGGCTGGGGGATAACCTTCTTAGCAGCAGAGCAGCAGAAAGGGATCTTGGCGTCATAATTGATTCCAAGATGAACATGAGTTGTCAATGTGACAAAGCGGTCAACAAGGCTAAACACACTTTATCATGCATAAGAAGATGCATTACAAACAGGTCCATGGAGGTGATGCTTTCAATCTATGCAGCACTGGTCAGGCCACAGTAAGAGTATGCTGTCCAGTTTTGGGCACCGCACTTCAAGAGGGATGCGGAGAATCTTGAGAGGGTTCAGAGGAGGGACACTCATATATTCAAAGGCCTGCAGGCAAGGCCCTATGACAAGAGACTGAGGGACCTCGATCATTTCAGCCTTCACAAGAGAAGGCTGAGATGTGATCTTGTGGCTGCCTATAAATTCATCAGGGGAGGGCAGCAAGGAATAGGAGATGCTCTGTTCACTAGGGCACTCCTTGGAGTAACTAGAAACAATGGCCACAAATTGACGAACAGCATATTTGGGTTGGACATTAGAAAGAACTTCTTCACAGTAAGGGTTGTCAGAATCTGGACTGGGCTTCCAAGAGAGGTGGTGCTCTCCCCTACCTTGGGAGTCTTCAAGAGGAGACTGGACAAGCACCTAGCTGGAGTCATCTGACCCCCGTGCTTTTTCCTGCCCAGGGCAGGGGGTCAGACTTGATGACCTGCTGAGGTCCCTTTCAACCCTAATGTCTATGAATCTATGAAATTTTGGACTGGCTTACCCCAAATAGGCCTTAAAGGAAAATTTGGAGGCTGACCCTTTGTAAATAATGTGGATGCTTAGGCCCCCCACTACACATTACATGCATTACACAATTAACCAGTTAATTGCTCAATTAGTTTCATGGGCAAATTAGCTAGCACCTACATAAAAAGGTCCATCTAGCTACAGAGTTAGAGCTGGAAAATGTTTAATTAATTTATAGCTGGTTTTTATTTAGCTTTAATTTGCATGTGTAGCAGTCTTCCCTGTGGCTGGGAGCCCTGTGAGCTGATGGGGGAAGGGATGGATGTTGCTGAAGAGCATGTGAGAGGGCTATCCACAATCAAGGAGCCCTTTTCCAAAACCATTCTTCCTCCAGTCTAACCAAATAAATTGAGGTCTTTTGACTTGGAGATTTGAACTGATCTGACAACTGAGACTGTATTTGATGTGCAGAGAAAGGATCTCTATAACTTGGGCCCACTGAAATGAACTGCATGCAAATCTAATTCAGGAGGGGTTGGTATAAAAAAATACTTGTGAGATAATCTTTTTAAGAAATAGGTTGTTACAGCAACAGAAGTGTCGGGGTACTTCATGTTGAGTACTGTACGATAATGTAAACCAGTTCAAAGTAAGAGTTTTCTCAGTGTTGATATAATGTGAGTATATTTACATACTGTGCTATAGGAGACTGAACACCTTTTATTAGTCATTTTGTATTTTTGAAGTATGACAATAAACCATAAACCTGTTCTAGAAATAAGGACAATTTAGAAACATACATATTGCAGGAGAAAGGAGAAACTCTAAAGATATAAGGTATCCATCCAACCTTGATTGCTTTCATCACAAATATTCTGATAGAAAACTTTTTTTTTCAAGTAACATTTGAAACATTTAATTAATGCAGAGTTTCTGTACACACTGTATATTTGTTTTCTAAAATAATTGACAGTTTGTGGGAGTGAAGATGATTTCCTTTAAAGATATTATTTGTTGTTTAGAAGAAGGAAACTTAGTAAATTTGTAGGTGACCTTCTAGCATATTGCAACTCTTGTGGAGGAGGTAATTCCTATTTCTATAAAATGTGTTTATGTATTTAAGTTTAGAGTCTGGCACAGCCCCCATGTAGGGTGGATTTTTTCCCAAGTAATGAAAAACAGTGTTGTGTGACAAAGTTTAAGGAGAGAAAAAGGTTGTCTAAGTTGCATGTCGTACTTGATGTGAGAAAAAATCCACATTCTGTACATCTTCAACTCTCACTTAAAAACACCCTAAATTTTCTCTTTTCTTTTAATGTGCAGAGGATAGAATAACATTCTTGTTTTCAAAAGCAATATAGCCATTGATATTTGGACTTGAGTGCTGCACTTTGCAGCCTCTAAAGCTCATTAAAAGTGCTGTATTAAACTGTTTTGTTTATTAGTTTAGATTCATTAATAAAAAACTAAGGGTCCGCTCCTTCACTTCACTGTCATGCATCTAAATGCCATTTAAATGATGCATGACTTTTAGGTATTGTAGAGTCTGTGTGGAAACAGTTCACTCAGACATGCATGTACCTGCTGGAAGTAAAATGAAAAAGGGGCTCCCCACTTTTTAGCTAAATAGGGAGAAGGTGTTTCAGTGAGTTTGATCCCATTGCCATTATATCTGAAGGAAGTTAAATACAAATTGCAGAGAACTAAATAGGGACCAGAGGCCAGAATCCTATCCCTTCTGGAGAAGGATCAATCTTATTGAGTCACTTTCTTTCCAGTTTTTTCCTCCTGAAGAAAAACATTTTTTCCTATCTACTTACCTTCCCCTGCTGTGTGCCTATTGGACACCTGAGGAAAGCTCTGAGACTGTCTAAACCTTGTCTTGTGGTTAGAATATTCTGCTGTGAATTGGGAAATGCAGATTAAACTTCCTCTGGGAAGTAAGGGAACAACACATGGATCTTTGGCTCTTTCAAGGAAAAAAAAAGGATTATGCCATTGTCAAAAAAGTTGAAAGGCAACCTTGAGAATAAGTGAATCTTGCATCTGATCATGTGTGATAGTTCCATAGCACATGATAGTTTTGGGTGTTATTGTTATATTTTATTCCAAATAATAAACGAAACAAATATATTTTAAATATTTGCTTTAATGCTTTCAAATGCCTATGTGCTATCTAAACTTATGTGGGTACCTTGGTAAAATAAACCAGATTGTATATACCTATATTTTTACTTTATAATTATAAGGCAAAATTGTCCTATGCAGGCCAGTTATCACATTCATAACTGAAGTCATATTATAAACCAGGACAACGTAAGCATGAAGAATCAGCCTGTTTGACTTCCAGTAATAAAATAAGTTAAATTAACCATGAAAATACGTATGCTTTACAGGAATTAAAAAAAAACTCATATGGATTACTAAATGTATGCCTCATTGAGTGTTAGTTGTTTTCATCAATGTATCAATTTTACTTTATTGCCCATGTCTAAGGCACCCTTAGTATGCCTGTGTCTGGATGCCAAATGTTAGCCTTATGATTTGCCAAGCATTCAGAATGAGCAATTTACACCCCTTCTATGACACTTTTAATTAAGTTATTATAATAAGCAGTATGATAACAACAAGTATTTGTATGGAGCTGAATTTCAGCATAAATGAATTTTATAAGCGCTGGGATGACTTCAACCTTTAGACTCCTCAGAATAATGTAGTGATCCATGGCTTTGCAAATAGAAACAACATAGCCATCAGCCAACCACATCCAGACAGCATCTGGAAAGCATTCATGACCTTCATCTCTCAAAATACAGGAATCTCACCTACCGTGACAAAAGAACAGCTTCGCTAACTCAGCTAATAGAGGGCAGTGATATACACATCAGTTGGTCTATCATTGTTTCATAGAGGATAGTAATAACCATACACATTTGCATCAGATCATCATAAAAGTTGCAACTTTAAGGACAAGTACATATCCATAAATTGTCATTAGCAGTTATTACATGTTAACTGAGCAGCTAGCAAAGGAGGCCATTAAAACATTGTTCCTAAGACAACAGAATGTGGTTATTACAGTAAGAATTTTTTATTTATTTGTTAATATCTTATTTTTAAGATGAGATAGTTTCATAGTTTCATAGTTTCTAGGGTCGGAAGGGACCTGAGCAGATCATCTAGTCCAACGCCCTGCCATGGCAGGAAGAGCACTGGGGTCAAATGACCCCAATAAGGTGGTCATCCAACCTCCTCTTAAAAACCCTCAGGGTGGGAGCCTGCACCACCTCACAT
>NW_017728992.1:173758479-173771147 GCF_001723915.1 Gavialis gangeticus
CTGCATCCAATGATTTAGTGACCTGGTCGTAAAAGGCCACCAGGTTGGTCTGACAGGACCTGCCGCTGATGAACCCGTGCTGGTTGCCCCTGAGCATGCAGCTCCCTGCTGGCCCCTCCTGGATGTGTGCCAGAATAATTTTCTCGAACAGCTTGCCCAGGATCGAGGTAAGGCTGACTGGCCTGTAGTTCCCCGGGTCCTCTTTCCTCCTTAAAAGCATCTCATAAAATCATAAAGGTTACAGGTGGGAAAAAGACCTATTGGGGAATGCAGTACAACTCAAGTTTTACATCTTCTGAGCCCTGATTACTTGCAGTATACCATCAGGGAAACTCTCAAAAAGTATCAGAGAGAAAATGAAATACCTACAGTGAAGATAGAGGGAAGACTTAGGTTTCTGTTCACCAAATAAACTATTATTAGAGTGCTCATATAAATACAGAGCTACTGAAATCACTATCAACTAAATCAGCTAAAGGACAGATGAACTGAAAATGTTGTCATGAATACTAGAAGTCTCAGAATAGAAACAATGTAAGTTTGGGGTAAATGTCTTTTCATGTTAATGCCTAGAAGGCCCTCAACAGTATCCAAGCCCCTTAGGGCACTGACAGACATGCAGGCCTCCACTCTAATTCATGATGCTTTACATAATAAGTAAAGCCATGAGTTAGAGCATCCTCCCTGACCCAACAGACATTCACTTGATGGGTTGTGAGGGGGCTCCAATGCACACCCCCTCCACTTCAGCCCCAGGGGTGGGGCTGTGCTACATTAGCCCAGCCCTGATCATGCGAAGGATTGACTGTAGGGAACAGAAGTTCCCTAAGTGAAGGCGTTCCACTTAGGAACACCTTCATCTGATCACTCATTGGATGAGGGATAATTTGTTATTCAATCGGCTACTTTTAAAGCACTCTGCAGTCATGCATGTGTGTCACAGAATGGTTGTAGAGTGCTTTCAAGGGGTCTATCACCAGCAAATGCAGCTTCTATCTGCTCCCTCATTATGTTAGTGTTAGGTACCTAATATAGAGGAAAAGACCATTTCTAAGGACTTATAGTCTTAAAAGCTGGGGGACAAACAAGGGAAGGAAGCAACTTGACCAAAGCTACACATTAGCTGAGTGTTAGAAACCGAATCCAGGTCTCTTGCACACCCATACCCAATTCACTAGAATATGCTGGCATTTCCCATTTAAACTGCACCCTCCATACTGTCAATGAATTGTAGTTTGCCCAATGCCTTGTATATTGAATATCACAAATGGCATGTAACAGTATCTTCCTTTCCTATACACACATAATGATTATATAAGATATTTTTAAATTTTAAAAATCTCATTAAAATTAGTTCTCCGTATTTAGCTATTGTAGTTATTTTAAAGCAGGCCTGTTTACCAATTAAGTAAATGACAGGATGTAGTTGATAACACACTTTAGCAGCCTTTGGACTTGAGTGGGATTCGGGTGCCTAACTGCCTTTTTCTGCCTTCAAACATCTCCTCCTGAAGCTATTAAAGTGTGTCAAGCACTGTCTGAAAAGTAACCTCCTTCTGAAGAGCTCCAGAAGCTCAGCAAGTTACATCACTTTCCCTGTTGAATTCCTTTTCCTCCGTTTTTTATTGGCAGGATGGAGGTGAGGTGTGGGGGAGTGCAGGGGATATTTTGCTTATGTATTTATTTTTCACTATGGACAATTCATAAATCTGTTTCAGGGAAGAAAATATGAATTTTTGGAAGACCACACAGGCATTCAGAAACCTGTGTCATAGCACCACTCCCACAGCTGGCTCTTGCCAAATCCATTTACATTCAGAGACAAGTTAAAAGATCAAACTGTTGCTTTATGAAGCCATTTTGGGAACTGCTTTCCCTTCTTGGGTAATATCTTACGCACTCTCCCCGCTAGTGCTTCATTAACATCACTAACAAAGCTTAGTCTAATTAATAACATGGCAAAGCAGTTTTGAAATTAATGAAAAGAAAAATTGCTTCCAAGCAGTATCACATAACCAGGCTGCTGAATGTGGAGGAAAATATACCTAGAGGAAAGAAACCACTAGCTCTCAAAACCACTATTAAAAAAGTAATTACTCAGAACAGTTGGCCCTCACCATACGCACGTTTTGTCAGCTGATAACCTGCACCGTACTTTCACAATCATGGAATGTGGAGAACAGAAATAGAGCATTTTCTCCAAAGGTGATAAAACAAAAACATTCAGCCAGATGATATTACCTGAATAAAATGTAAGTAATATGTTTAAAACACATTGTTCATAGCAATAGTAAGTATATTGAATTTTGCAGACTTCTTAATAGATTCTACAGCCTAGGTAGGTACAGACATTCAAAAATCCCAAGGCAGAATCAATCTAAGTTATGCAACTTTCGGGACGCAGTGTAGTTTAAATCAGCAGGAAACGGAACATGCATTTGGTCTTTGGTGGGGGTGAGGGTGGGGGAGGAATTTAGACTGGGCTCTGCCATTTTTAAACCAGTCTGTGTGTGACAAACTTCTGTTCTGTTATGGGTATAGACTGGTTTCCGATCACTTATACTGGAATAGGTGATGTGTGGAAGGGACACAAATGCACCTCCCCCCCTCCCAGATTTCTGCACCAATGATAGGGTGCAGGACTGTAGCCCAGCAACAAGTGACATCTGGCAGCAGTGGGGGTGGTAGCAGTGTGGAGTTGTATCACCTCACTGTCAACACTTATGCATCATGTATGTATACCAGTTAAAGTATAATTTCTGTACCTGGCCAAAGTATTTTTCACACTTTCTGTATGATGGGCTTTACCGTAGTGTGTATCAGCTCTGACTATCAAGAATTTTCAAAAGAGGCCTATCACGGGTGTAGCCCTCTGATATTTATCTGTCCAAAGTGAGAAAACTGATGCCCATAACAAGTTCCTTCTAAGAGCTTTTTAGTTAGGTATATTCCTATCAAGAGACTTGCCCCACGTGCTTTCCACATACATACATACACATTGCTCACAATGTCCTTAATCAAGTCAGTAGGCATAGTGGGAAACTAGACAGATTGATTGGGAGGACCCAGTCCTATTTCCCACAAAAGATATGTGATATCAGTCATTGCAATGGAAAGAGAATTGTGACTGGGCTTCCACAATTATAATGCTACCATAGCTGTATTTGCAATTAGTATTTTTGACAGTTCTTATGCCTGGTAGAAACTATGGTTGGCTTAAGCGCAGTCATGGTCAGGCTCTTGATAACAGACTAGAGTTGAATTTAATTGATTCTGATGGAAGTCAGTAGAAGCATTTCCTTTTCTTCTTCCTATGCTCTGCAGCAGTTATACACTTCTAGATGAGTACTTTAATTATAAATATATTAATTTGTCATGAAAGGACACAGAAAAATAATGTTATCTGTCTGCCTGTCTGTCTGTCTGTCTGTCTTAAAAAATAATTATTTCAATAGGGTTACTAAAATTATATTGAAACATAACACTGATGGGTGATGAAATCATCAAAGCAATAATCATCTTGTATATCACAATGCCATGGCTGCAAATATTTGAAGAATGTTAATATTTAAAGAAGGAGAGACTTTGATATATTCCTTGCAGACAGGCTAATATTGAGTAGCAGTGGCACTGATTATATCTTAAAATGATGATGTGTAAAATAAGCAAACAAAACTGTTGCTGCAACATGAAGGTTGGATGATTAACATTTAAAAGTCAGGAAATACATGTGTTTTTCTAAGATCATAAATGAACAAGTTTTATTTACATCTATTTTGTATTTCATATGAATGTGTTTGCATGTTGAATGCTTAATTATGTAATCTTAATATTACATAAACACATGGGGGTGGGGGTTGCACTCAATTTAACAGCTTTTAAATGGAAAAATGAAATGGGGATAAAAAAATCTTCAGCTCTATAACTGAAAGGCACTGGTTAATTAAGCCTAACTGGTGTCTCTAAACATCTGTATTAAATGAACCCTGTTGACTTACCATGCAACACTAAGTGAAAAGCTTAAGAGCGCCACTATTATTGGTGTGTAGGTCTGTATTTCTGTTTCTCCACTGCGGCCACTCAGTGAATTAATTTCTTTCTTCAAACCCCAAAACAAAACCTGTGTCCCTCCTAGTTAAATGCTATTTTAATATATTTTCAATGCTGTATGAGCTTTGTGCAGTGGAGAATTCTGCATTTACACAGAATTGTGACAAATAGAGATGGAAGGAGCCACAAAGCATCGTGCAGTCCAAGGGGGGACAAACATTTTGGCTGAAGCGTCACAAATTAATCCCAAACCCTTCCTAAGTGCCACTCCAGTCCCCTACACCTGCCTATTCCACCACTCTGCTCTCTAATTCCCACCCTGAACTCCTTGCCTGATCTATTCTTCTGCTTTTTGCTACCTGCCCTGTTTGCCTCTGCATTGCCTACCCCGTTCACAATCTGTTCCATGCTACACACAGAAGCTGCTTATGACACTTGTGGCATCCAGGCCACAGGTTGGCTACCCTGATCAACCTATGTTCCTGCCAAGTACAGAATCATACCCCATAGTTCTTGCTGTAGAGACTAGAACATGGACAAATTGCTTCAAGTTGCACCAAAGTAGTTTTAAGTTGGATATCAGGACAAACTTCTCCACTGTGAAAACAGTGAGGCAGTACAATAGACTGCCTAAAGAAGTGGTGGAATCTCCATCATTGGAGGTGTTCAAGAAAAGGCTGGACAACCACTGGTCAGGGATGATCTAGGAGCAGCTACATCTATGCTATGGGTATTTCCTATGCTTCTGGGCTTTGCTGGTTGCCACATGGGGCTGGGAGGGAAATCCACTTTTCCTCCACCCCACTCCCCTTCTGCTATGTGTCATGGGATTTTTTTTTAAGTCTTCTTCAGAGACATTGGGTATTGGCTGCAGCCAAGGCTTGGAATTTTGCCTGGGGTGTGGCAGTGTTTCATAGATTCATAGATTGTAAGGCTGGAAGGGAACTCTCAAGAGCACTGGGTCCAGCCCCATGCACCAGGCAGGAAAAATTCCTGCTGGGACTTAAACCTGGAGGTTCCTAGCTAGAGGATCTTGCCCCTCTGCGCAGGGTCAGACCATACCAGGCCATATTTAGGGTCAGGAAGGAATGTTACCACATGGGCAGATTGTAATGGACTATGGAGGTGTATGCCTTCTTCTGTAGGGGGTGGGGAAGAGGGATGGGGGGGAGGCATGGCCATCTTTCTGAGATCTTTTGAACATGTATTAACATATATTAGCTACCTTTTAAAGAAGCAAGACATTGACCACTGTGGTCCCCCTGCTTTACCTATGGCAGGTTAGGGTATTATATCTTGTGTTGTGCCAGGGTTGACTATGTAAGTTTTGCTATGAGGTTAGAGGATTATCCTGCCTCAGGCGCGGGGTTGGACGAGATGAGCTCTGGGGAGCCTTCTACCTCTACTTTGCTATGATTGCAAAGTCGCTGCTGCTATATTTGATTGAAGCTGACTTGAAAGCAATATTTTCACATTATTGAACTGGCAACACCTTTAGACAATAATTTACCTATTTTCACAGTAGTTTCTATCTGTATAGTAGGACATTGTATATTGGAAGCAGTATTAGATTTAGCACTTTATAGCTGTTTATCAAAAAGAAAAATAATCTCATGAGCAGTTCAGATATAGTGACATTTGTTTTATTGTTGCCAGTCATTTGGGGAAGTAAATACGCAAAGGAATTCTGTTTAACTTCAGGGGATAATTATGTAAATGTTATTCCCATGACTGAGAAATTTTATATGATGAGTTTTTCTTTTCGAAAGGAATAGGGGCATGCCAATTGATTCTACACCTTTTTTTGGAACTAGTCACCCTGCATGATACGTACAAAAATAACGAGCAAATTACTAAAATAAGTCTTGCAAAGAAATCAGAAAATTATGTTATATGCAGAGCAGATGAAGATGTGAACAGTAGAAAGAAGCTAATTACTCAAAATGCATGGAGGTGGGTGCTTGCTTAACTGTAAAACAAAGACAAGGGTTTGCACCTTGTGATGACACACATTAAATCTTGTGTCACAGGACAATTTCTGTCCTTGTGTCACAAGATAATAATTTTTCTGTGCTCGAAAATGTCTCTATGAAAATAGACTTCCTTCAGGAAAATAAGAAATGACTAATAAACCAGCTGGACAATTTCAATGGCAATTAGTACTGCTTAAAATGAGATATGCAAATTAGTAATGCTCCAATAAATTGGAGGACAGTGCTTAGATTTTCTCTTTACAAATACAGAAATGACAGAAAATACAAAGTATTCATGCTCCATTTTACTTAAGCAGTACTCTTTAGGTTTTTGCGTTCTACTTAGCACAAATGACAGACGTTATTACGATAATTTGAGAGTGCTTCTTGTTTATGACATAATAAACATATTCTAGGACAATACATTCTAAGGCCAAAAATGTTTATTAGCCCAGGATACAATTTTCACTGAGCCAGGAAGTCCCCTGGAATTGCTATTGGACTATAATACTGGTTAGTATACCTTATAATTATTGAGACTTCTAACAATAACATTTTTTTAGACATACTATAATTGAATTAAGAAATATGATGATTCTGAACAAGATGCAAAGCTGAAGCAGCCACTTGTTGTTCAGTAATGAACAACAGTGAACTGAGAAACTGTATCAGAAAATTAGGAATGCTTAAATTGGTTTTGAAATAACTGTGCCTCTTTTCTACCAAACTATAACCCATTCCTAGAAGTGAACTCAAGACAAGCTGTTTGTTAAGGTTCTGAATTGACTGATTAAGGAACCCTGCTCCATCTCATATTTGCCTGAAGGTGGTATATACCTTATTTAGCCAAATCCAAACCAATTGCAATGTTTAAGATGACCCCCCCACAATGACACCTGGCCACCTGGGCAGTAGCCTCCTTTGGGGAGGAGCTGGAGGTGCTTCCTACTGAGACTATCCCCAGCCTGTCCTTGCTTGGGGCCCACTACATGAGTAGCTGGGCAGGTGGTGGCCCAAGCTCCCTGAGCTGCCAGCTGAGGTGGCAGCTGGGAAGTGCACTAGGACCTAGCCTTGACCTTCACGTGGCACTGGTTGCTGGAGCGCTGGTGGCTGGGCTCCTACATGCAGTCTAACATGGCCACATATCTCTCTCTATATATCTCTCTATATATAGATATATAGAGAGAGAGACAGAGAGAGAGAGATATGTGAGAGAGACATCTATATGGATTAAATCAACGTATCTCATTTTAAAATGTTATTTGTAATAATTTTATTTATACCACCAGTGTTTATTTATTGAGTTTGACAAATGAAAAGTTTCCATAGAAACTGATGGATGTGAATTTGGGAAATTACTGCTCCAGGAAGTAGAACTTAAACCTTTGAGGTATGGTTCTAGTAAACCCCTTGTATATTTCCTGGATGGAAAATAATAAAATAGATTAGGAATATTATTGGAGAAAAGACAACTTTGTTATTGGAAAACAAGAGGCATAAACTTATGTATGTCAGTTATATCAGGCATAGAGATGAAAAACACCTTGATAAAGTAATCAAAAATTGTGGAAGAACATTATAACAGAAAAAATTAGTGAAGGGATAGATAAATGGTGTGTAGTAGTTCTCTGGGAGTTCAGCTGCTCATACTCAGGATAACTTCAGGAAATTCTGCTATGGTGTCACCAGCAGTCAGACATGAATAGATTTTACTTGTTATCTATATTTCTGGGACTTTACAATGGTTCCTTTAGTGTTCTGGGATGATTATAATCCAAGTTCAAGATTGTTAATTGCCTTAATTCTACTGACAGTTAAAGACAGGTGTGGTATAAACACAGTTGTGACTATAAAGAAATTCACTATTCATTTTTCCATTCCAAATAATGTTGTTATTCTTCTTTCTAAATTGCCACAGTGGTAAAGTTGCCTTTAATGTGCTAACCAGACATGCTGAGGTTTTAGGAAGGATTGGAAAGATGCCAGGCACTTGACACTTACCTGCCAGGACTTCCCGTATGATCAGCTTTTCACAAACAAATGCTATGGTAGTCAGCTTTTATTTTTCATAGGCATGAACACCAACCTAGATCAAAATACATAATGAATTCTTCCATTAGCTATCTACTGGACCAGGCAATGAAAGTAACCCCCTCCTGTGTCATAATTGCTTAAATCATCTTAGTAAAATTCCTTAATTGTAGCTGTAGTTTCAGTTGTTTTGTCAAATAGTTTGGGATATTTTTTAATTAACTCTTGTTTAATGGCTTTAGAAAGAAGAGCCATTATTATTCTAATTAGGTTATAGCCTTACCTTGACTGCAGGCATTGACAGTGACAATAGCCAGATTTGATTTACAGTAGCAAAATGTGAGTTTAAATATAATCATATAGTAAAATATTTTAAAAGATTTTCTCTTGAAATATGCTTCCCACTCTGTTAATTAAAATAATGTTACCAGTTAATTACAGCTGAAAGACACTATTGTGGCCAGTACCAGCAGTGGGAAACCAGTTGCTTATGAGATCAATATGTTGAATTCTTCCTTGCCTGAGCCATTTTATCATCATTCTTACTTTATTTTGATAGTACTAAAAAGACCCAGACATGAATGAGGGCCCAAATGTGTTAGGCACAGTAGAACAAAGAGACAATCCCTATCTCAAAGGGCTGAGCGGTCTAAGCACCCAGTGTTATAAATCTAGAATAATATTCCTGACAGCATTCCAAGATTGAAGATCATTTTCTTCAGAGAAGTTAGAAATTGACATAGTTGTTACAAACTCCAGAATTTTTGCTTTGTATCTCACCTGTTTTACTAAGGTTCTGGACTTCATCACTCAGCAGCCATAGTGTTGTCAATACCTGGGCAACTGTGCATGCATTTTTTTTAAAAGTTTTGAAAATGAAAGTTTTGGCTCCAACCCTGCAGGAATATGAGAGTCAGTTACAATGAATATGATCATTTGAACTAATATAAATACCTCATGGTAACTATTGATTTGTCCCTGGCTTCCCTTCAAATGTTCATCTATCTTAAAATTGTGCAATGGGTCTACAGGGGACATTAATATTATTCTCTATGCAAGCAATTGCTGCATCAAACACAATGCTGTAGATATAAATGAATGTGAGAATTACTAAACTTTCTGTAAGACCCTTGTAGCTGTGCTGAAATGTTGCAAATGCAAAGTTTGATTTTGGGTGGAATTGTTTTTCTAAAGCACTGTTGGCCTGGCTTTGCTTCCATAGAAGTCAGCATTAAAACTTCAATTAAATTCTATGGGGACAGAGCTGGCTTGTTGCTTAAAACTTTGAAAAGTTCAAATTTTCATCAGACTTTCCTGACAATATTGTTAGTGGGTGCATATAAACATGAAATTAGTGCTACACAATACACTCAGGCACAGTGCCAGAGTTTATTTTTTTGGGCATAGCATTTACATTTTCTGTTACACTTGAAGCGCAGGTAAACTTGAGGCGGCTGGAGCAGTAAATAAGTGAGACTTTAGGCCATTCCAGTCATACAGAACACATTGATTTATTGATTGATTAAACAAAGCAAAATGAAATAATCAGATACATTACATATAGAATGAGTAGTCTTTGCTTGCCAACGTCACTGGCCAGGCTAAGATACCAGGCAAAGGGACTTCTGTGCACCTTCACATTGGTATCTTCGGTGTTCAGATGCTTTCGACGCAATCTCCTATTTTATACCTCACAGTTTCTTTGCTTGCTGTCATCCAATTAAATTTTATCACCTCTTTAGTTGCAGGTTATTTCCAGATCAAAAAAGAGGCCTATTGTGGTCAGTCTAGATTTGATCTATTTCAAATATACATGCTTTCTCCTTTGGTGTCCAGTCGAGACTGTTGCATGGTTTCCATTATGACCTGAACTTGTGCCTCTCCAGACATTACGCTAATCTGTAATCAGTCGTACCTAGGGTGTTATAAATGTTTCTTAAAGGTTACTTTTTTTTCTTTTTTTTTTCTTTTTTTTTGCAAACACAGCAGCAAAAAGCAGGTTCTTTTAAAAACCCTGTAGGCCTTGGCCCAAAAAGCCTTTTCAGGTCTTGCCATATTTTTCAGGATAATGAAGACTATAGGCTACAGTGTGCCTGGGACCACAGCACATTGAGCTGGGATGGCACAGTCCCAGCTGGCAGGGAACCTGGAGTGTCAGCCTGCTAGCCTGGAGCTGCTGTCCACCAGCTCAATGTGCTGTGGAGAGGCCAGCTGGGGCACAGGGGTGCCACAGCGTGGGGTTAACTGGCAGGCAGCCCCCGCACTGTAGCACCCTCATGCCCCAGGCAGTCCCTATTGCCATCTCTGCTTGCGTTTAACCAAAGTAAATAACTCCTCCATAGGATAGTATGTGTGTCAGGCAGTGATAACTTATGGTGGAGTTAATTAGTTTACTTCAGCCTAATAGTTCTGCACATGTAGATGGTAATGCTTTACTGTGGAGCTAATTTGGTAACTGCAGTGTCTCATGTAGATGCCCCTAGTGACAGATATCTATAAGACAGTCACTATTCTGGCAAATTATATTTCTTCCTTTCTTCACTAATTCATCATCCCTTCCTTCTACAATTATTATATATTTTCTTTTCTTCCTTTTCAGTTTTGTTTAAATTCTCCTTTAAACAGTCTTTGTTGTAGGTTGAAATTATGCCATTAGACATAAAATAGCACCTCTTTTTATTATCATTGTGAACAATAAATGCAATAGCTTCAGCCAAGTCAGAAATAGCCAGCATGGATTCACCAAGAGCAAGTCATGGTTGATCAACTTGATTTCTTTCAGTGATAATGTGACAGGCTCTGTAGATGGGGGAAGACCAGTGGATATAATATACCATGATTTCGGCACAGCTTTTGACATCATCTCCCAAGGCATAATCATTGATAAATTTGGGAAACACAGACTAGATGAAAGTACTATAAGGTTGATATACTGTATAATATCATTGTGTTGGATGAGTAGACATTAATAGCTCAAAATCTATTTGGGAGGAGGTATCAAGACATATCAAGTATCAAGTGGTATTTCCCAGTGATCTGTTCTGGGTCCAGTGTTGTTTAACAGTGTTGATTTGGACAATGAGAATGACTGTACACTTAGTAAAATTGCAGATGATACCAAGTTGGGTGGAGTTACAGAAACTCCAGAGGGTAAAGTTAGGATTCTGAATGACCTGGAAAAACAGTCCACAATCAATCAGATGAAATTCAACATGGGCAATTGCAGCTTCCTGCACTTTGGACAGAATAACTGCATGCAAAAATACAGGGTGTGTACACACATACTAGCATGTTATGTGGAGCAAAGTCAAGTTAAATCAGGCACAAGATAATACACCTTTAAGGAGTCTCACCCCAGCTGATCATCCCATGAGGTCCTTTTCGGCCGTAATGTCTATGAAATCTATGAATCACATTAATCAAATTGACTTAGCTCACAAGATGGCTGCTCCCATGTCAAAGAGCTGTACCTGTGTATGCTCTCATGTGGCTTCACCTAAGTCGACTTAGTTAAGTTGACTTAGGTTAAGTCATCTTCTGTTTAAGTTGACTTGGTACATATGTGCACACCCACAGACTGAGGGATCATTGGGTAGGCTGCGGTACTGAAGAGAAGGACCTAGGGATTATTGTAAAGCATGTGCTGAATATATGCCAACAGTATACTCTTGTTGCCAAAAAAAGCCACCAGTGTCCTGGGTTGTATTAACATGAGTGTCACTTCCAAATCAAGAAAAGTGGCTCTTCCACTCTATTTAGCATTGCTTAGGCCTCATCTGGATAGTGCATCTTGAAGTGAACCCTACAATTTAAAATAGATGTGGGCAGATTAGAAAGAGTCCTGCAAAGAATGGCAAAAATTGATGAAAAGCCTGGAAAACATGACTTTGGTTAAGCCTCAAGAAGATAAGACTAAGTGTAAGTTTGATAACAGTTTTCAACTACCTGAAGGGTGATTACAAAGAGGATGATGATAGCCTTTTCCCTATGCTCATGGGGGAAAGGACTAAGAGCAATGGCCTCAAGCTGTAGCATAGAAAATGTAGGCTGAAGATCAGGAAGAATTTTGAGGGTGGCCAAGCATTAGAACAGGCTACCTAGAGAAGAAATGGACTGTCAAAGTCTGGAAATTTTCAACAGCAGGTTAGACAGACATCTAGCTGGGATGTTTTAGTAAGGGATAATCCTACCTTGAGCAGCACTAAATGACTCAATGAGTTCACTTCTTACTTTCCTATGATTACTAGGATTCCTACATCAACAATTTGACATCAGTGTAAATCAGACATGGAATAAAGACTATAATTCAGGAGTTTAACTTTAAGCATTTTAAAGTGTCATTTTACAGAAGTCAAAACACTTTAGAGCAGATTCTCATCTGATTTAACGTCAATCATTTCAAAACAAACTGGTGATCAAGACAAGCATGGGAGAGTAGCCTGAAGATTGGGGATAAATATTCTAGTACACAATTAGAGTAGGGAGGGTGAAGAGAAGTTTTAATTTGATGCTGTAGTTAGGAGTATAGGCACAATACTGATTCAAAGCTAAGGGTCAGGACAATCAAAGGTAGGTCTACACAGCTTTTATGACAAAGGTGTACTAGCCTGGCTT
>NW_017728992.1:173776147-173795254 GCF_001723915.1 Gavialis gangeticus
AAGTTTTAATTTGATGCTGTAGTTAGGAGTATAGGCACAATACTGATTCAAAGCTAAGGGTCAGGACAATCAAAGGTAGGTCTACACAGCTTTTATGACAAAGGTGTACTAGCCTGGCTTAAATTTGTTTTTTGTTTCTGTTTTTAAGTAAACTTGGCGAAAAACTTATTGGAAATACTCTTCAATAGATTTCATAGACATTAGGGGTGAAAGTGGCCTTGGAAGATTATTGAGCCCAGCCCTCTGCCCCAGGGGCAGAAAGTCAGCTAGGGTCTAGGGATCTCAGAAAGATAAAATTACTAGGATCCTCTTGTTTCAATTTCAATGTGGTTTTGTTTAATTCAGTTTAAACCAATTTGCAACTCAGTTCATTCTAAACTGAAAAAGACCAGTTTAAAATAGAAGAATTTTGCTATATAGATGAGCCCTACTTTCATCTTTTCTCAGCACATCCAGGGCCAGAGGATTAGGTAGCAAAGATCCAACTTTATGACACCAAGAATTCTGCTTGAGTAAAGGAATTCCCAGCAAAACTTTGTGGGTTAATTTTAAATTCCCTTTGGCTCCAGTGGGGAAATTTTGGCCCTGTTGAAGTAAATGGTAAAAGCCTCATTGATTTCAGCTTTGACAGGGCTCTAGGGAAACTTAGTGTGGCCTTAGGAGCTACCCATTATGAAAAGGTCTTGCACAAATATAGAAAAGTTACCTTTGTCAAATGCCATCCTGTCTTTTGGCCAAATAAGAATTTACAAATGTCATTGTTTAAGGACTAAAGAAAGTAAAATTGCTGGTTCCATTTACTTACTTAATATCTCTTTTCAGATTAGTAAGCAGAAGTATTTTAGAAGGCTAACATAAGAATGATACTTAAGCAGAAGGAAGTATGTGTGTTAGAGCATAAGAAGTACAAGTGTTAGATTTGATTTTGTAAGTTAGCAGATCCTTTGGTGCAACTGCAGCAGATGTTTCTGTCCGTGCAGTGAATTTAAATTCTCTTGTTGGTGGAGTAACCAAATCAGCCCCTCAAAAAATTTAAAGTTATCACCACACAGACTTGCTCAGTAAAATCTTTACTTTTTTTCAAAGTTTGGCTAATGACTCTTTTTCCTGGACTGTTGTTGACAAGGACAAGAGAGCTGGAGTCTGCTGGTCAGTCTGATTTTCAGTTCATATGCAACATCTTATATTGGATCTTCAGTGACCATCTGCTTCTTCCAGACAGAGACCATCTTTTTGCAAGACATTGCAAGACATTCCATAGCCCAGTAGCACAAAAATGGAATCCTCCTCTTCCTGGCTATCTGGCTTCCAAATGATATGTTCTGCTTTCTGGATTTTTTTCTTGCAACATATGCTTTGTGACTAATCATATTTTTCAAGTTAATAGGAGACAAATTACATGTCATTATACCCTTGGGTCAGGCTAAAAATCAATGCTTGACCATAATAATTATATTCAATCAGAAAATACACCTACAGGGATGGTAATTATAAGTCAAGATTTCTGCAGTACCCTTAGCTTGATTAAGAAGTAGAGTGTGAACATTTGTATAGTATTACCATTGTTCAATGTCAAACAACAAAATTGTTAGGATAAGACTTTTGTACTCTTCAAATTTAAGTAATTTTATTTTGGGTTTTGGGCTTAATGAAAGCTATGAGCCTATTTTATAATATTAATGATACAGTAGCATCTGCTCTATAGATTGTCTCATAGCTTCCTGGCTCACCTTGACAAGTTTTTGATTGTGGTATCCCTCAGACCGTTTATCTTTATAAAGGATTAATTTTGTGTGTCAGACTCCACTGTACCTTTTTAAACTAGATCCATGATGCAGATGAGTGAAAGGTTAAGATGAAAAGACTCTAAGAAGCAGTTGTCAGAGATCTTGTTAGAGCACAGACATAGCAAGAAATCTCCATTGGCTAGGTCCACAAGAGCAGAAGTGCTACTTTGTGCTGCTTTGCACACCCCTGCTTGTGTGCTTTGCAGCAGGACACATTGTCCCACTGCTTCATGGGCTGCAGGGGGGGGCTGGCTGAGGCACAGGTTGCCTCAGCAGGGGATAGCCATCCCCTGAGCGGAGCCACCCCATGCACCAGCCAGCTTGGGAGCAACACAAAGATGTCGGAGCAGGCAGCTGAGGGCTTCCTGCTCTTTCATCTCTGCATGCTGTGGAGCCGCCACTCTGAGATACTCTGTGCCCCAGCCAGATGGGGAGTAGCTGGCTGGTGTTCAGGGTACCTCAATGTCTAGGCTTCATGTGCCATAGCACAGCAGAGCCTCCATGCTAAGGAATGTGGACACCAGCTAGCCCAGGGCTGCCTACTCCCCCTATAGCAAAACCCCCAGTTTTTCTTTTTTGTTTTTCTTTTAAAGTGCATTCCCTCCCCTTCCCTAACCATTTCTGACTTTGTCTCTCCCTCTTTATTCCCTATAGATAAGTATAAACAAGCTAAGATGTAGGATAAGCTTTAACATTTTATTTTAGGTAGTAAGTTTTATTTCTCTCCCCTCCGCAAATAAGTGCCCTGCTATTTTGATATAGATAGCCACCATTTTTATAAGTGCTAATTATTATGTTTATATTGTTTTTTTTCACTGCTTTTATATTGTATGATTACTGTTTTAGGCCTATATATGGAAGTTAGCATGTCATATCAAGTTTCCATCTTGTAATGTCAAGCCTCCATCTTATCCCATGCCTGGTTGTGTAACCTATGGCTCATACTACCCTTCCTATATTAACTTGGTTCCTGAATGAATGGAGATGCATGATGGTGCTCAAGAGACAATGGCAGTAGGTCTAAAAATAGCTCCCTGTGAATGACCAAATTATCAACACCAATACCTGGACCAATGACCCAGCCTTGGAACCACACTCAGCATTCAATAAGCAAAAGATGAGGCAACCCACCACTGTGGCAAGGATGCACATGCTCAGTAAGAACACTTGGAACCCTCTGGAACAGGACTGACATTGCCTGGACAGGCCCTCCCCTTGGAAGATCAGAGGCAGTCTGCCCCATAAAAAGAGGTAGTGAAGACTGACTCCTTGGGACACCCTCTCCATCTGGACCAGCACCATGCCACACCACCTATTCACCCAAAGGCCCTGCCAGCAACCCCCCTCTGGACAACACCTGCTGGACAAAAACCCCTTTCCAGCCTGGATAGGTAGCTATCAACCCCTACCCCCTCTTCAACCAAAGACTTGGATTCTGTTTCTCTTCCCTACCTGGACTCCAACCCTTCCACCGAGTCTCTTTCTCCTGCTGCCATTGTGAGTATGGGAACCAATAACTTCATGGGGCTGTGTAGTGTGTTGTCTGTTTAATAAACCTGTTATTTTGAAACCCTGAGTTGGGTTTTTGTCTGTTTCCTGTTTCCTCCTCACCACCACTTATCTGCCCTCTCAATCTCTAAGCTCTCAGACTGTTTCCAGCCCCAAGCTCCCAGGTTTCTGCCTCTCTCTCTCCTTCCTGGCTGTCTCCTCCTTGCCACCACTTATCTTCTCCCCCCCAGACCCTGCCCAATATCTCAGCTGTCTGCCTCAGTTTCCAGCCCCAATCTACTTTAAGTAACCCCAAACCTCAGTTCCTCAGCCAGCTTCTCTCTAGTCCATCAGTTCTAATCCCAGTTCTGGCAACTTTCACTCCCTACATTTTAACCTCTCTCACCTTAACTTTCCCCCACGTATCCCAGGTACCTCAAGAACACACATACATACCGTACCATCCAAGTTAGGAACTTACCTATGTGTAGGTGGGTTGTATGTGTGTGAAGTGGTGACTGTGTGTATATATATGTAATTGTGTGCATGATATACGAATTAGTGATCTGTGTATGTGTACTGAGTGTGCGGGTATGGACAATTGATTTTTGTCTAACTTTTGGGGTATATAGTGTATCTGCTTGGATTGGTGATAGGTATGCATGTGCCTAGGCTAGTTTGGATGTGTATGTGCCTATGTGCAATTGAATGCCACCCTCCTGTCTAACAGCACAATATTGAGATCCTCAGAGTTGGCCTGACCCCACAGGGCAACACCCAGTCTCTACATTTGTTCTGGTGCTGACTGTGGCAAAGTGGGTTGCACTTGGGATAGCAGTCACTGGCCCCCCACCTGCCTCTGGGCATGCCGCCCACCTTTCTCACCCACCATGCCTTGTTGGAAATTAATAAGTTGTTAAATAAGGTGGGAAGCTGCCCATTTTTCCTCCCACCCTGATATTAGGGGGGTGGCAGCGGCTCCATACCACTCCTACACCATGGCCCAAGCCTCACACTGGGATCCAGAATCTTCCTGGTGGGATCCTCCTTTTAACCCTCCACTCAGGCAGCCTGCGCTTCCTCATCCGGGCTGCCGAGCTCCTCGTAGCTGGCTCCCTCTCAGGTGTGGTCCCCTGCTTGGGACCTTCAGCCATTCACAGGGCCTGGCCTCACCTTCAAGACCAGGAGGGGTCCCAGGCCCATGACCTGGGGTGCCCCTTGCAGTGGGCCCCTGGCCCTTTTGACCACTCAGCCCTGGCCCCAGCTTGGACCAGTCAAAGCACAATCTACCGCCAGCCTCTGGGTCCCCCTTCCTGGACACGGGGAGCGGGGGTACCTCACACTATGACTGGTGCCTTAGGGTCTCACAGGGGATTCTCACTTCAGCCCCCCTGGGCAGCAGGTCGTGGTGCTACTGCTGATGTTACTTCTACCCACCCGAAGGTGAGGGCTGGGGTTAAGGCACCCTGTCCCGGGAAGTGAGGTAACATGGGATACTCACCTGCAGCCCAGGATGGAGCCCACAAGAAACAGGGAGAGGAACCCGCACGGCTCGTGAGCCACCTCTATGTACAGCTGCGGCCGGCCGGTGACGTGAGCGTCAGATGCCGGCCGGTGAAAATAAAAATGGCGGCGGTTGCTGTGGAGGGGGCAGATGGCCTGGAGGCAAAGCTGCAGTGGATGCCGTCAGTGGACCAAGCCCCAAGGAAGGACCCCAAGGAGGCCGGTGAGCTGGGGGAGAAGTTCATTGGGGAGAGGAGCACCCCATCGCAGACCCCTGCTGTATGCCGGAGGAGTGAATGATGGGCTGTGGGAAGAGGATTGGAGGCACCCTCTGGAGCACAGCAAGACCCAGGTGGAGTGTCAGGATGGTGGGGCATGGAGGACAGCATTCCGGGAGGCAAAAGCCTGGGACAGCCTAGACAGGGTTCATAATTGGGGCGGGGTTGCTGCTGGGACCAAGGAGGGCGAGCAAGGATCGGCGTGAGCTCTGGGGCAACAGACAGTGGGTAGAGGCCCCTCTCCGTGTTAGGGGTCCAGGGATGAGGAATAGGTGGAGGGTTGGTGGAGGAGCACTGAATTTTGGTTTTGTTGTTGGATTACCCCAAGTTGGGGTTTGAGTTTGGTGAGGGCACCCTGGTGTGCAGGCCATAGGGAAGTCTGAAAGGGGCCATCATGGGGACGGTTCCCCGCAGGACTGGTGCAAGGAGGGAGGTGCTGAAGGAGTGTGCATGGCCTCCCACATTAGGCTTTAGTACGCAGGGAGGCAGGCGAGGTCTGCAAGGAAAGCCCCAGATAACAACGAGACGGCCCAGCAAAGGTGGCGTGAGGCTGGGGTGTAGGGGTGTAGAAGCCCCATGAGCAACTGTCGGGCCTGACCTGGGCCACCGAGGGACCCACTAACTAACCCTGCCCATTGAGGAACACCAAGACATGGCAGGCAAGAACAGAGTTGATGACGCGGGAAGAAAGAGCTACCTTGACAACAAACCAGCCCGGAAGTGGCGGAACATCCGCCAAGAGACCTGAGCTGTCACAGAGTGGCTAGCGGAAGCCTGGCGGTCACACACCCCAACTCGCCTTTCACAGGGGTGGTAATTGGCCTGGCATTTCCTGGGGGCCCCCGTGCCACTGAGAGCCCCATCAGGCCACCCACAGCTGGCAGGGTGCAGTTTTAGGTCATGCCCAGGACCAGAAGCCTTCTATCCATCCCCTACAACTCTTCCCTTACCTCCAGATGATACCAGCAGCCCTGCAGCCTGGCAATGTTGTTGCCTGATGTCCCACAGCAAAACTGCCCTGTTTATATGGGCAGCCCTATGTTTAAAATGGCTGCCTTCATCAGGCACTTGGCAGCTGCCAGCTCCAGGCCCTTAAAGTGGCAGGCACCCACAGTGCCCTGCCACACTCACCACTTTAGCGTGAGGTGCACCACTTTTTTCCAGAATTTTTTTTTAAGTTATTTTTTTCCTACCAGGAGATTTTGGTAGCAAATTTTGCCATAGTACTGCAAATTAGCAGCATTGTGCACTGATTAATGTGCAGCTAACTGCCATTTTGTGGCACTGCAAGGAGGTTTGCACCACTACAAACAACACATGCCTGAATGTCTGGATCCAGCCATTGATTTTAATGAGCCTAGCATTTCAGCCTAGGGTTATAGTTGATGATGCCCAAAGGAGGACTACTGCATAGTTTCAGGAGGGCTCCTATTAGTTTACAATTTAAGTTACGCTATTATATTAAAATATGGGCAGTAATTTCCCTGCTTTGATTTTCTCTCATTCTTTCTCCAAGAACACAACTGCACATCTAAGATTCATAAGGCAGTATTTAAATGATGGCTGTATACATCTTAACTTACAGGTGAAGTTTACCTTCACAGTATTAAGCTATTTAAATACTGTTTGGGAATCTCTCACAGACTGTCCTGGGGAGATAATAACATCCTTTTGTTCTCTAGGTAGAAAAAGGGAAGAAACTATGTCTTAAGCCAGGAGTGGGCAAAATAGGGCCCACAGGCCGAATCTGGTCCACCAAGCACTTTTCTCCAGCCCACGGAGCCCCTTCAAATCCCATGTAATGGTGGCTGCCTCTCTAAAAGCCTCCAGTGGCACCAGCCACCAGCTGCAGCACCTCAGGCTGTTTCCTTGTGTTCTGGTTGTGAAGCAACCAACCCTGACTTCAGTCTGACCCAGCTGGCCTCGCCCTGCCCCTGGCTCAGGCCAAGTTTGCAGCTTGAGAGGGGCGGGGATGCTGGGCCAGAACTTGTGGCACTGGTGAGGGGAAATAGTGTCTAGGCTGGGTTCTGCCTCCTGCATGGGACTGGAAAAGGCCCTGCCCTGCACATAAGCCCAGGAAAGTGGCTGCTGGGAAAGCTTTCCCTGTGTTGTGCCATTTGGGCCATGCAGGATTGGGCTGGGCTGGCACTGGGGAGGGAAAGCAGCAGCTGGGCCACAGCTCTGACCCAGTGAGCACCAGTGGCAGTGGAGCTGTGTGCCGCTCGGGACAGGATGACCCAGCCGGAGCAGCAGGGCCTCAGCTGCATTTTCCCCTACCTGCACTGGTCAGTCCCAAGCAGCACATGGCTCTGCTGCCACTTCTGCTGGCTGGTGCAGGCCCGACTGGGCTTGCCCCATCCACAGCAGCATGTGGCTGAAGCCGGCTTCCCATGTGCTGCTGGGGATGGGAGGAGCCCAGCCAGGTCAGCAGCAGCCAGCAGAAGCAGTGGCAGAGCCATGGGCTGCTCGGGACTGATTGGCACAGGCAGGGAGAAAGTGCAGCTAAGCCCCTGATGCTCCAGCCAGGCTCATCCCATCCTGAACAGCACATGGCTCTGCCACTGCTTCTGTTGGTGGGTGCAGACCCAGCAGGGCTCTACCCATCCCCAGCAGCATGTGAGGAGCCGACTTCAGCTGCATGCCGCCTTTCCTAGTGAGTGCAGACCTGGCCGGGCTCCTCCTGTCCCCAGCAGCACGTGAGAAGCTGACTTCAGCTGCATGCTGCTTTTCCTGGCCAATGCAGACCCAGCTGGGTCCGTCCCATCTGGAGCAGCATGCGGCTGAAGCCAGCCTACCAGATGCTGCTGGGGACGGGGCGAGCATGACTGGGTCAGCACTGGCCAGCAGAAACAGTGGCAGAGCCTCCTCCTTTTTGGGACCAGATGGCACAGGTAGGGGGAAATTTCTGAGGGAGGTCTGATGCCCCTGAAACCCCACTGCTGGGGCAGGATGTTAGAGGGATCACAACCCCTTGCTACCTGGTAAGTTGTACAAGGGGAGGGACTTCTGGCAGCAAAGGTTAGGGGGCAGGGGGCAGGATGCCCAGTCCCAAGATAGCAACAAGGGGGTGGGACAACTGAAGGGCGGGGCTACCCATGCAGCCCTCGACAGTTCGCCAAAACTCATCAAGCGGCCCTCCACCCGAAATAATTGCCCGCCCCTGTCTTAAGCCTACCGAAGTTGTGATTCTTGATCTAAAGTTCCAACAGTTTTTCTATTATCAGATATATTGTGGCTAAAGCTGCTGTCCTCTAGGTGCATGAAAAATATGAATGAAAGATAAATTTGAAGGGAATAAATTAACAAGTGTACATAGGATGTAGGAAATTAGTGCTGGAAGGGACTTCATAACATCATCTACTCCAGCCCCTTGCTTTAGGCAGGATCAACCGTCACTAAACCATCCTAGTTAAGTGTCTGTCTAATCTGCTCTTGAAAATTTCCAGACATTGATAGTTCATATCTTCTCTAGGTAGCCTGTTTCAATATGTGACCATCCTCATAGTCAGAAAATTCTTCCTAATCTCCAACCTAAATTTCCCTGCTGCAATTTGATGCCATTGCTTAGCCCTGTCCCCTGGGATCACAGAAAAAAGCCCATCTCCATTCTCTTTCTAATTGACTTTAAGATATCCATGTTGTAGCCATATCGGTTTAGAGACAAAAGGAATCAGATCTCATGGTGGAGGTGATCTCTTTTATTAGACCAACTAAATTTTTGCAAAAAAAAATCTTTAATTACAAGCTTTCTGGCATGAGCACCCTTCTTCATGCATAGGAGAAAAGATTGTACAAGTTCTCCTGGGTGGGAATGAAAGTTCATATTTCATAGCAGAGTTGAAAGTGTGGTAAAATCTTCTCTTTGGAACAGTTCATTTTATATGCAGATTAGGCTCAGAGAAAAATTGAAATAGTCTGCTTACCTTGAAATTGTTTGGTGGTAAGCAGGATGTAGTGATATTTCCTTCAATTTTTTGACTCCTCTGTGAAATATGAAACACTATTGAATGCTTTTCTTGGTAGACATTACTTATGTGGTAACGTATCTCTGAGCTCTGTGATGAGGTTCTGTGATGATGCAAATTACCTTGAACAAAGGCAGGAGCAGGGTCTCATGTTTCAGGTGGTGAAACTTGCTTCATCCTTGTAAAATTATGAAGATTTCATTTCAAGAACTTGTACAATTTTTATTCCTATGCCTGAAGAATGTTTCTTGTGCCCCAAAGCTTGTAGTTAAAGATTTTTTTTGCAAAAATCTAGTTGGTCTAATAAAAAGATATCACCTCCACTACATGTTATGATTCCTAATTGCCTTTTAGGCATTTGAAACAACTGTTATTAAATCCCTGCTCAGTCTTCTCTGCTCAGACTAGATAATCCTAGCTCTTTCAGACTTTCCTTATAAATCTTGCTTCCCAGGCTTCTAATCACTTTTGTTGTTCTCCATTGTACTCCTTCTAATCGATCTACGTCTATTTTAAAATGTGGGCCCAAAATAGAGGGCTCACCAGGGCTGAACAGAGCAAATGATTTGCAAGGAACTCTTGCTGATACAGTCCAATATGCTCTTGGCTTTTTGGCAACAAGACCACACTCTTGGTTCATATTCAGTTTATGGTTTACTGCAACTCCAGGTCTGTCTCTGCAGCTCTGCAGCCTAAACAGTTATTTCCTAGTCTGTTTTTGTGCATGCAGTTATTATGTCCCAAGTGCAGAACTCTGCACTTCTCTTTGGTGAATCTCATCTGATTGTGGGCCATACCTCCAGGCTGTCCAGGTCCTGATCAAATCCCATCCTCCAGAATGTTTGCAACTCTACTCAACATGGTGAGTGGGTATAAACTTGATTGTGCCATACTCTGATACTACTGCACAGTAGTACCGCGTGGCAAAAATTGTGCCAAGATGTTACTGCACAGTAGTATTAGGTTACTGAACAGTAACATCACTTAAAAGGCATTCACCTTTATTGCATATTTATTAGTACTTGCTTAAACAAACCCATCATCCAAATGAGCACTGTCAAACTTCTAAGTGGCTCGGGAGTGCATGTCCTACAGGCCACATCAGTGGAGGCCACACACTATGGGGGCTCTACTACGGCAGACTATACACTGCCTCCCGATTACATGACCCAGTCATGTGCAGGCACTGCACCACATGCATATGTGGGTGTCACATGGCGGGGACCCAAGAGCGGCCGGGATCTCCCCTGGTGCCCCTACTGTGCCAAGTTGCCTGTTAGCACCCTCTTTCTCGCCCACCACAACTTTTCTGTTTCTTTAAGATTAATGGGAGGCTGCCTTACTTGGCCCCTTGGACCTGGTGTTCTTACTCTACCGGTCCCAGCTCTGTACCAGATGAACTTGGTGCCCTAACCCTATGGGCGTTGCATGCCTCCCACCTCCCCTGTAGCACGCCCCAAGCCTCGCAGATCTTCCGGAAGTTGTCTTGCCTGTACTTATCTTAGTGACCCATCCCGGGTCATTTCACTTTCAAGCTCACACCCTCCAGGGCCTCTCAAAATGTGCGCGCCCTCTCCGGGGCCTCTCACTATGTGCGTGCCCTCCCTGGGGCCTCTCACTATGTGCGTGCCCTCCCCGGGGCCTCTCACTATGTGCGCGCCGTCTCCGGGGCCTCTCAATATGTGTCTCGGCCTCCCGGGGCTCACCGCAATGCTCTCGCCCTCTCCGGGGCCCACCGCAACACTCTCGCCCTCCCAGGGGCTCACCGCAATGCTCTTGCCCTCTCCGGGGCTCACCGCAGTGCTCTCACCCTCTCCGGGGCTCACCGCAGTTCTCTTGCCCTCGCACCCCCGGCCAGGGCCTGTGCTTTGTGCTTCTCATGCTCCCTGCCCGCACTGGGGCTTCGTCGCCCACGCTTCCCGCGGTCCCGTTGCCCGCACTGGAGCTTCGTCGCCCGCGCTTCCCACGGTAAGTTACCCACACTGGGGTTTTGTCACCCACGCCTCCAGCGGTAAGTTACCCCCACTGGGGTTTCGTCGCCCGCGCCTCCCGCAGTTGGGCCTCAGGTGGCCTTAGCCGTGCCTGGCCCCTGACCCATCTTCTGGGTCCTATGACCTGCTTCGGCTCTACTCCCGATACTGCTCCCCTGGGCTGGGGTCGGGGCACCCCACTAGCTCCGCCCGATGTCGCCCCACTGGGCTGGGGTCGGGACACCCCACCTACGCAGCGCCACCCTACAGTGCACAAACTGCTGTGCCCTCCTTGGCCCCAGATTGCTGTGTCCTCCTAGGGCACCAGGAACCCCCCCCATGCTACTGGGGCGCTCCCATGAGGCCTCCTCCTTCCCCTACAGCCTCACCCAGTCCTCCGGTGTTACACACACATCACCACAACAAACATACAGCCCTGAGCCCACCGGCTGCAACACAAAATCAGCCTACCAGCTATAACATTCTGCGCCACCCTGGCTCTCCATCAAGCCTCCGTGATAGAGGCCTCTCCATCCCATCACCACGTGGACGCTCAAGTGCTCAGGAAACTCTGCTTTGCTCTGCTCTACAGCAGAGCTCCTGCTCCTCAGCCTGTTAGAGGGGAACTCACTCTGGCCTCGGCCTGGCTGTTGATAAAGGCCAGGCCCTGCCCCTTTCGGTCACCTGATCCACCCAGTTGCTTCGGCAACCCCCGGTTGTGTTGCCCTGCTGACTGACAGCTAAATCCGCATCACCGGTGCCAGGAGCAAGCACCCTAGTGCCCTGCTACACATCTCTCCTTCCCGGGGTTGAGCTTCCTTAGAAGCGGGGTGTGGGAGTGCCCCACCACACCCCCCCTTTAAGTTAATGACTCTTCGGGGTGCTCTTCCCTTTTCGAGGTGTGGCACCTGTCGAGGGTTCTTCTGTGGGTCTCACCGTAGATCTCCGCCAGCTCACGTATTGCTGGTGGGGGTTTTTAGGCGCCCCCAACTCGCCTTTTCTCCAAGGCGCACCATGTGGGATTTCTTGGGATGTATCTGCCACAGGTAGTCCCCCCACCTTAGCCAACCTTGGCAAGTTGCCCTCTCTGCTGGCTAAACTTCTGTCGACCCTCTGGAATTTCCTTTCATTCTTCACCCTCCTAGGTCCTTCTTTCCTGGTGACCTGTCGGATTCTCGATCTCATCTCCTCTTCCTGAAGGTCTTGGAGCTTGCTCCAAAGCTCCCACCAGCACTTCAGCGCCTTTTGGGCATCCTCCTCACTCAAAAACTCTACTCTTCCGTGACCAGTAGACCTTCCTCCATGTCTCTTGTAAACTTCTACATGGGCCACCTTTCCTATTCTGGTCTCAAGGACCCTTCTCAGAGTCCTCCACCTGACTTTCCTGGGCAGGCCATTCACATACAGCTCCAGTCTTCTCTTAGTCCCGGCTTTCCTCTTGACCGGTTGCTCACTCCCCTTCTTTTCTAGGCCCTCCACTCTTTCTTCGGTCTTGGGAGGGACTGTTTCCCCATTTACAGAGCTTATTTCTGGCTTCTGTAGCCTTGGATTAGGGGCTTTCACTGCCTTCCCCTTAAGCGTCGGGTAGGAGGTCTCAGTCTGAAGGGGAGTGCGTATTATTTCTCCCTCTATAACTTTGGTCATCTTTGGCTGTTCTAACGCATGTATAATCCCCTCTACCTTACTCTGTCATAAAGGATAACTCCTTCACTTAGCCCCTTAACTGGTCCATCTCTTGGACGTGGCGTTCCTGCCACTGGTCCCATCTTTGGTCCCAATATCCCTGAGCCTCTGACAGGGCCTCTCCCTTTAAAGTTTCCCATTTTTCTTCCCTGAAGCTCTCCTCCTTAGGGCCCTGTATTAATTTAGGCTCGGCCTTCTTAACGTGGGCCTCTACCTGCCTTAAGGCCTTTATGAGCACTTCTCTCTCATTAAGTTCAGCCTCGATGTCTTTCCCTTCTCTGGCTAATTGATGTCCTGATGCTGCCAACTTTTCATTTAGCCCATCTACGACCTCCCGGACCTGCGACTCCCGCTCCGTTAAGGCTCTCTCTTTCAGCTCCTCCATTTTCCTGGCCTCCCAAACTTCCAGGGCCGGTTGGACATTTATTTCCTGCAGCTCCTGTAACTTTCCTTCCAATGTCCACCTCTCCAGCTGTACCTGTCCTTTTCCTGCTGCTAAGGTAACATCTTTGGCTTGGCTGTCCTTCAGGAGATTCTCAAATGACTGGACTCGTTCCCTGAACTGATCTTTCTCTGTCTCCAGGTCCTGGACCCGAGATCTCAGCCTCTCTATCTCCTTTTTCCTAATCTCTTGTTCCTCTTCAAGGGCCTGATGTTGCTCGCGCAGCGCCTTATGACTCATCATGGAGGGCTTTACTTTCTCCACCTGCTGCCTTACAATCTTGTTGTCCTTTTCTAGTTGGGCACGGTTTTTGTACAACTCTTCCCGTAGCTGTCTGACCTCTTGCTCAGCCTCCAAACATCCCTCCTGCCACTTCTCTCTGTCCTCCCGTAGACCCTCTATTTGGTCCCCCTGATCACGAATTTCCTCCTGGAGGGCCCCTATTAGGGTTTTAGCTACTTTCAGTTTTTGTTGAACCTCCTGCTGTTCCTTTACAGGGATTGTGCCACCCTCAGGAAGCTGTACCATCCAGGCCGTCATTTTGGCCTGCATCTCTTGTAGTTTTTTCTCCCTCTCCTGACACTTTTGAGTTTCTTGGGCCAACAACCTTTCTATTTCCCGTGTTTTCTCTGCTTCCACCGCCATCAGGCGTCTGATTTCTTTTGTTCCCCCATCTTTCTTGCTGAGTGATGTTTGTCGTTCTAGTGTCGCTACCCTTGCCTTGGCCCTCTTTCTTTGGGCCTCCGCTAGCGCCAGGTCATGCTCTAATTGGGTTACCTTTTCTTGCAACTGCTCAAATCTTAACTGTCCCATAAAGTCTTCTGGCCCCTGGTCATTCATCATTTCCCCTTTAGCCATTCTTGGTCTACCCTTATCTTCACTGGGTCTGAGCCTCAGTCTTTCATTCAGTCTTCCCAACAATGGGTATCTTCTACCAGCTCCCCCTAGTGAGCTGTAAAAAAAAAAATTTATTTTTATTTTTATTTTTTTTCCTAATAACGCCCGTCCTCCACCTCACCCTGGGTTCATTCTTCCCTTTTAAGGGACACGGGTTTCTTCCCTGCGCACGGCCAGTGGTTCCCAGCCAATGCACCAATTGTCACACGGCAGGGACCCAGGAGTGGCCATGATCTCCCCTGGCACCCCTACTGTGCCAAGTTGCCTGTTAGCACCCTCTTTCTTGCCCACCACAACTTTTCTGTTTCTTTAAGATTAATGGGAGGCTGCCTTACTTGGCCCCTTGGACCCGGTGTTCTTACTCTACCGGTCCCAGCTCTGTACCAGATGAACTTGGTGCCCTAACCCTATGGGCGTCGCATGCCTCCAACCTGCCCTGTAGCATGCCCCAAGCCTCTCAGATCTTCTGGAAGTTGTCTTGCCTGTACTTATCTTAGTGACCCATCCCAGGTCATCTCACTTTCAAGCTCACCCCCTCCGGGGCCTCTCACTATGTGCACACCCTCTTCGGGGCCTCTCATTATGTGTGCGCCCTCTCCAGGGCCTCTCACTATGTGTGTGCCCTCTCTGGGGCCTCTCAATATGTGTCTTGCCCTCTTCGGGGCTCACCGCAATGCTCTCACCCTCTCCAGGGCTCACCACAGTGCTCTCGCCCTCTCCAGGGCCCACTGCAATGCTCTCGCCCTCCCTGGGGCTCACCGCAATGCTCTCGCCCTCCCCGGGGCTCACCGCAATGCTCTCGCCCTCCCCGGGGCTCACCGCAATGCTCTCGCCCTCGCATCCCCGGCCAGGGCCTGTGCTTCGTGCTTCTTGTGCTCCCTGCCCGCACTGGGGCTTCGTCTCCCACGCTTCCCGCGGTCCCGTTGCCCGCACTGGAGCTTCGTCGCCCGCACTTCCCGCGGTAAGTTACCCCCACTGGTGTTTCATCGCCTGCACCTCCTGCGGTAAGTTACCCCCACTGGGGTTTCGTCGCCCGCGCCTCCCGCAGTTGGGGCTCAGGTGGCCTTAGCCATGCCTGGCCCCCTGACCCATCTTCTGGGTCCTATGCCCTGTTTGGGCTCTACTCCTGATACTGCTCCCCTGGGCTGGGGTCAGGGCACCCCACTAGCTCTGCCCGATGTCGCCCCACTGGGCTGGGGTCGGGACACCCCACCTACGCAGCGCCACCCTACAGTGCACAAACTGCTGTGCCCTCCTTGGCCCCAGATTGCTGTGCCCTCCTAGGGCACCAGGAGCCCCCCGCACGCTACTGGGGTGCTCCCCTGAGGCCTCCTCCTTCCCCTACAGCCTCACCCAGTCCTCCGGTGTTACACACACATCACCACAACAAACATACAGCCCTGAGCCCACCGTCTGCAACACAAAATCAGCCTACCAGCTATAACATTCTGTGCCACCCTGGCTCTCTATCAAGCCTCCGTGATAGAGGCCTCTCCATCCCATCACCACATGGACGCTCAAGTGCTCAGGAAGCTCTGCTTTGCTCTGCTCTACAGCAGAGCTCCTGCTCCTCAGCCTGTTAGAGGGGAACTCACTCTGGCCTCGGCCTGGCTGTTGATAAAGGCCGGGCCCTGCCTCCTTTTGGTCACCTGACCCACTTAGTTGCTTCGGCAACCCCCGGCTGTGTTGCCCTGCTGACAGACAGCTAAATCCACATCACCGGTGCCAGGAGCAAGCACCCTAGTGCCCTGCTACACATCTCTCCCTCCCAGGGTTGAGCATCCTTAGGAGGGGGGTGCAGGAGTGACCCGCGACAGTGGGTGCTCCCACGTCCCTGCTACACTGCACATACAGTGCACCATTTTACTTTCAACTCCCTGCAGGTTCTCCCACGGCGCAAACCTGACTGCTTTCCTGGCACCATGGGCTGTGTTGCACCACCTTGTCCAGTCCCCCAGGTTGGAAGCATATAGTGCAAGCTGTAGGTAGGAAAGGGAGTCCCAAGACCCAGGCTGTTGCTTCAGTTGGAGTGATATGGGTAGCAGCAGTTGGGTGGGAGCCCAGGAGCTACATACTGAACCATGAGCCACCAGATGGATAACCCTGATCCAGATTATTAGGACCAGACCCAGGACAGACCTAGGAGTAACCCCATTTGATACCTTTACCCCAAGTATACATTGAATCATTGATGACTAATTATTGAGTAGGGTGATCCGTGCAACATATGACATGTGTAACCAAAATAATGCTTGTACTGGAATGGCCTGCAATGCAATCTTTCTGTGTGTAATATATTTTAGGCCAATTTCAGCTTCTTACTACACTGATGAAACCTCACTATCTATCATACTTTGTCATATAATTGGTTGAAACATTTATTCTTTTCTAAAGTTAAAAAAACCTAAATAAACTTAACATGAATAGTATATGGATACTACTTTTGTAACATCTCTCACATTATAAGGGGCACGTGAAGGCCTCCCAAAGCTGGAAGGTTCTAGCACCTATGGGTGTGTGGATTGCCCCCATGGCTCAGAGATTGCAGCAGCTGCAATCTCCCAGTCTTGAAAGTGCATGGTGCCCCTTGCAGCTGAGATCCCCATCAGCTGACAGTTCCCAGGCTTGGGGGTGCACCTAGACCCCCCCAGCTGGGAGCTTCAATAAGACTACAGGGCTCCCAGACACAGGGGCCCCTGGCCACACATTGAATTAATGGCACAATACCTTTCTACCATGCCATTAACTGATTGAATGTGGGACCAAGTAAACACTTAAGGTGTGGTAAAAGGGTTGTAGCATGACAAAAAACAGGATTTTTCTGAAATCTCAAAACTTTTCTGGGTTAGAAAAAATATTCCCTGTTAGTTCTACTTGTTACCACAAAGAATACACATGCAGACATTAAAATAGGCCTGTGAATGAATTATATGTAAAATAGAAATCACTGTCTAGAATATAATGAAGTTTTGCAAAGGCAATTACTTACAAAATCTGCAAGTTATGCAAAGAAGGAAAGGAAACAATACTTCATCTTTTCAAAATTCCTATATTGCAAGCAACGTATCACACCAGTCCTCTTTGACGAGCCAATCCAACTTCACTGAACCTGCAAAAACAAAATTAAAGACAATGAACCATTGTAAATAGATGCTATCATGCTTAATATACTGAAGCTGAGAAAATAATTACTTGTCTTGCTGAGAAGACAGCTACAGGCAATGCAGCATTTTCAGTGCTGGAAGATACTGGTTTCCACTGACTATATAAACATTTATACTCAGCTTCTTTGTCCCATGACAGCTAATAGTCTACCCTACATTGTAAGTTCTGTCATCCCGTTCTAAGATTAAGCAACTATGACTTGGTGTCAAGTGAAGAATGACGTAAGTTAAAAAGGATCATTTTACTACTAAAACTAAATATTTTAAAAGGTTAAAACATATTCACATGGAGCACTTACTGGAATTGGGAAAGCAAAATGAGATAATGCAAACACAAATGGACAGTTGCCTTCCTAACTAGCCATATCTCCATATATTTCCCTTGTTTAAATGTATACAAAGCATGTCATGACAATGAAAATATCAATTCATCATACAGACAGCTGATACTTGATTTGTATGAACTACATAATATACTGGCCAGTGTATTTTTTTGATTTGTGGATTCTGAAAACACTGACAAATGGAATTTTAATATTTGTGAAATGAGGCAAAATCATATTGCTGTGCTTTACAGAAAAAATAGGGCTGATAACCTTTTCAGAGAAGAAATATCTACTATAATGAGTTTATTAATGAAACATCATGACAGATGCATTTATTTCAAGTCAGAGACAGAAAAATAGTTAAAGATGGACCTGATTTATGCTCTTTGTTGAAGATAGGTAAGCAATTCTTGATACTGGAGACCCATAGCAGACATGTGGGAAGAACAAATAAAATATTCTCTTTTCATGAGTTCTGATGATAGGACAATGACCTAATGCAGCCTCTAGGCACTATTTCCAGAAAATTACTTCTGGTGTTACAACCAATTATGAGATATGAACAGAGGCAAAAAGTATAACAAGTACTCCACCAATTACACCATGCTGGGCTGTTTCCATTGAGATCTTTGTACAATTTTGCCTCTATATTACCAGGCAAGTTCTTATTTCCATTTCATAGAACACCCTTTTACTATTCAATATACTACCTCTGAAGCTTAACACATGTACAATGAAGTAAAAATAATTATTTATCTTTTTTTGTTATTTAAATGTACAATAGCACATTCTTTCTTTAAAGTATAGCTAGTTAATTGCCATAATTTCAGTGTAGTTTTAGCTTCGTTCAAGGAAATATCTGCAAACAGGGTTTCAGGGTCAAAGTCTAAATTAGAAGTAAATCAAACCCCCAAATTATCATGTATAATTAAAGTTAGGACATGCTATATGTTTATCATTTATTATGGTGCCATTAAACCTCTTTTAGACACTCATGAAGCTTTAATTTGTTTAATGTTAAATTAGAAGAAGAAAACGCCTCCTGTTTTCCAGTAGGGTCATAGTAATTTTGTAGCTGTAATGGTCTATACAATATGCAGGAAAAGGCTTTTTCTGAGCTTGAAAACTTTAGGGTTCTGTATATTTCAGATGAAATCAAATAGCTGACAGGACAACGCTTGGACATTCAGAATAGTAATGGCAGCTGTACAACTGCCATGGTGCTGGTTCTAGATGGGTATTGAGGAGAGTAGATTCACAGATAACATGGTGGCAAGTATGATAGAACCAAGGCCTACATCCTCAAAGGTATTTTAGTGAGAGTTAAGTACCTGAACAGGAACTGTCTCTTTAAATACCTTTGAAGATTTGCACCTAAATTTGATAAATTAGACTCAGAATGTAGCTAACCTGTCCTACTCACTCCTATTATGTGTTCAAGCAAAAATAATTTCATAGTTTCATAGTTTCTAGGGTCAGAAGGGACCTGAGAAGGTCATCTAGTCCGACCCCCTGCCATGGCAGGAAAGAGTACTGGGGTCAAACGACCCCAGCAAGGTGTTCATCTAACCTCTTCTTAAAAACCCCCAGGGTAGGAGCCTGCA
>NW_017728992.1:173795949-173828884 GCF_001723915.1 Gavialis gangeticus
GGTGAGAGACAGTGTCAAAAGCCTTCTGGAAGTCCAGGAAGACTATGTCTGCTGCTACCCCTGCATGCTCAGCTACAAGAACCAACCCAGATGACCTTGCCATGTCAATTCTTACCCTGTTTACCCCAAATCCATTCAATTTTTCTCCCTGAAACTATATTTCTATTGTATTGAGACTGCCACAGTCCTGAAACAGGTGCCTAAAGACTCTGCTTCTTCCCAGTGTTCAACCTAAACTAATTCTTCTGCTCTGGTTCACAATCTTCATAAACTCAAAGTACACAGACAACTGAGTCTGAAAGTGACATTAATCACCACCTCACTAGAAGGTCCTATTGCCTTATTTTTTGTGAGATGCTTGCAAATCCCATCACAGGTTGTGACAGGACTGCTCCCAAGTTACACACTCACCAAGCAGCAAGTGGGTGGCATAGGCCTGGGGAAAACAAAGGCTCTGCATCCTTGCCAGAAGAGCGGCATGCTCACATGCTCCAAATCAACCCAAACCCAGGTGGCTGGGCTGTAATCTCACAGGCTATTGCCATGCAAGCCAGAAGGGTATTGGGTCAGAGTCTGAAGGAAATGAGCTAGAAGGACAGGCTAGAAGGAAAGGAAGGGGGATGTGCCAGAGTTCCAGGAGCAGAACCACCTGCTCCCCTGACTGGTTGAACTCTCAGAAAGGAGCTGCACATTCCCCCACCATTGGAGCCAGGGATTTCCCTTCATTGGATACCACAGGGACTCTGCCCTCACCCAGGACTAGGCGTCAGGCAACACAGGTCTGATGGGGAAGGGAGAGGGCAGCAAAGATGATCTGGGCAGAGGAATGACCAGATGAGATGCACTGAGGTTGTTCTTCAATGCGATGGGACCATCAAGGAAGTCCATGATCCAGAAGTGCCCCAGCAAGTGGCCAGCTGGAGGGAAAGCCCCATGAAGACCTGGCATGGGCTAGCCTGGAATGCACCATACCCTTCCAGGGGTGCAGGTGGTAAGAGCCCACACAATAGGGGCAACCAGCCAGAAGGCATAGGGAGCCTAAACCACAGTGTCAGACGTGGTCCCCCAGGGCACACAGGACTAAAGCCAACACTCCAAGAAGGGGTCAGCATCACTGCTGTATGAATCATTTGTGTTTTGTTACCTATTTTTGCTGTGATTCATAAGAAAGAGGCATGGGCACTATGCTTGTAAATCCCATCCTCATTACACACCTAAAGAAGAAGGGACTGAGTGGAAAGGGGTGGGGTGTAGGGGAGCAGGAACCCCACAGAAGCTCTACACCAATCTGATTTCACCAAGGCCACCAGAGAACCACTGGTACCACCTCCCTATAAGTGAAGGTTCATCTGGAAAGAACATCAAAGTCATGGCAGGTGACAAAGGCAAGCTGTGTCTTGAGCAGGGCACACCCACTGTCTCTCAGTGGCTTTATCTGGTGTGGATCTGTCACACACATATACACAGCAGACATAATGTATATGGCAGTGAATCTTTTTCTAGCTGAGAAAGGAACACTACAGGGAGGCATTCAAGTCCCTGAAATATTTCTTTGTTTAGTTACAGACCTTTCAGAGTTGTCAGTAATAATCCAGAAGGGTTACTAGATTGTGGCACAGGAATGTTCTACCACTAATTCTTGTGTGGGATCATGGGCGCATGTGAATATAGCGTGGGAAGACAGGCATGCACAGTGTTCCCAGTTTTCCTACCATCTAGCAAGATGCCAATAATGTATTTGGATATTGGCAAAAATAGGGCATAATTATAGGAAACTATTTACTAAGGTCCCAATCTGAAGTCAATAGAGATTTGAAGGACTTCCATTTGATTGAGAAGATACTTCAAGGGCATGATCAAAAATCCACTGACACAAATAGAAAGTGCCCAACTAATTTCAACAGGCTTTGGAACAGGCCCAAAGAGACTCAATATGCAGGTGTAGAAAAGGAAAGGAAAAGACGCAAAGAGCTTACAATTCCTTTTAAGATCAGATGGAGAAAGGCACAATTCTTTATTAATCCCAATAGTAATCAATTGTTAATGCCTCAATTTGGACCTGTAACACAATTAAAGTCTTAGAATTTATTGGTTACTTTCTCATGTAAGGTTCTACAATTATACATCAGCAGCTGCTATCTTTTCCACTCTTGTTGCATTCAGTACCTGCACTTCGGTGTATTCCTGACTCCGCATGTGTCTGGCAATTTTTATGTCTGAACAAAGCCTATCTAGAAATTTCTCCCTAATCATCATTAGAAAGACATTCTAAAAGTGAGGCCTGAAATTTCAGAATAAATCATGGCAAATTCTAGGCAAGACAGCAGGGATAGGGCACAGGTAAGCAGCAATGTAGGGAATATGACCAAGCAAGCCATATAAGTGAAAAGGGGGATTATTAGTGCTGAATCTAAGGGGATTGAAAGTAGAGAAAAGGTAAACAACATGGAGAATCAATCCTATATGTGTCACTGATAATAGGAAATGAGAAGGCCATGACTAGGGCCTGTAGGCAAATATTTTGCCTGTCTAGATATTTCCAATCACATCTGAAGTTCATAATTCATAATATGAATCATGGGTAACTGGTGCCTCCCAAATCTGGGGGGGCACCAGTGGGGCACCACCTGGGGGGGGAGGATCCCCCAGTGGCCAGCCAGACACTGGGGAGTGGGGAAGAGCCCAGAGGCCAGCAGGTGACCATATTACAAGAACTGACACATCTTGCACTTTTGTATGCCACCAGCAGAGCCAATTTTAGGGAGGACATGAGCACTCTCCGTACTCCCCTACCAGCTGGAGTGCCACTGTGGGGGGAGGGGGGCACCGCTGCTCTCAAGGGGGCATGTGCCCCCCATGCTGTGCCTTCCCTATGCATCACCTATGATATGAATGTAGGACAGAGGAATTGTGTAATTTAACAGATATAAACGATCCATGTTGGATGCTGACTGTAAAGTGAATGTTTTAAGTTATTTGTTGAGACTTTTCATCCTGTGTAATGAGATGTAGAGAGGAACAGAGACTGAAAGGAATAATAGCACCACTAAAATTACTGTCACTGAAGTACAGAATGAAGTAATGGAAAATGGAAATGGAAGTTTGAATGTTTGAGTTAGTTACTGTATGGCTAGAGGAAAAAAAACCCCAAGGATGTATTAGTAGCCACATATTCATCTCATGAAAGGGCGTTAGGGTTAAACCATCTCAGATCTGTCTCTTCAATTATTTTATGAGCATAAAAACAGGGTCTTGTTACATAGTATATCCCCTGCAGGTGAAAAAAAGATAATCAGACTGACAAAAATGCAGTGAATGGGCACTTAGTATTGTGTACTGCACATGTCAACAGCCCAAAGATAAGGGAGGAATGGCATGTCCCTATTTATTTTTGCTTCAATGGACGTGTTATCTGTTGCTGTTTTGCAGTTGCATAACTCTGATGATATTTTGGATGTCACTTGAATCTATTCTTGCATGCTCAACTGTTCTTAAATGTTTGCTTTCAGTACTGGGCTTAACTGTGATCTCACAGCACTGTAAATCACGCTAATACAGTCAGTCTAGTGACACTGGTTTAGCACCAGAGTGACTTCTGAAGGCCCATTAAACATGAGTGCTCTGAATTTGTTTCAATTCACTTAATCTTACAGAGAGACATATGAAAGCCTTCCAAACCAGCCTTCCTAACCCAGCAGCTGTCATCCTCAGTCTTTTTCTATACACTCATCCTTTTGTAAGGATTTTGGAAGCTGATGCATAGCATAGCCTGGCACATACTGGTTCCTGAAACAAAATAGTTTATGGGCACCAGTAGGATCTGATGAGAAGAACTGCTGAAGAACTTGAGTGGGGGAAGGAAGCCCACATTCTGTTTGTGGGATGAATACAGGAAAAGAAGTCATGGAATTGCTGTACGCACCCATCCTTATATAAAATATAGAAGAACCACAGAACAGGCAAAAGCAGAGGAAAGAGAACGAGTCGGACACTCTTCCAACACTGTCAGAAAGAAATGAGTCAAGGAATTCTTCCGTTCAAACAAAACTAGACAAAAAGAATTGGAAGAAGAGAAGAGCTGAGCACTCCCCAACTTATAAGTTCACCTTTTATTTTCACTGCAGTCAGTGAAAATTTCTCTTCTGATATTTGATTAAGCAAGTGAGTAGCAGTAGTTTCTATTCTTTTTCTAAAATCTGTGGTTCATTGTTGCCATGTCTGCTGTTGAGACAGAATTTTGGGTCCGGCTCTATGGAAAGAGACTTTTCTCTAAGTAGGTCAACCAACTGAACGTTGAATGACCTCACCACGTTTAGATGACATCAGACACCTGAGATCAGTGCCGTGAGCACAGTTTGGTGATGAATGCAGAGCCCTGGGAAGTGCCGTGCACACCATCTGCAGACAGGGTGTGTGTAGGTGAAGCTTTGGTGTCTGTGTGGGACTTGCCTGTGGTGTGTGCATGACTGGCATGTGCATGTGTTGTGGTAATGTTCTGTGAGCGTGATGGCATATGATAAAGAGTGACTGAATACCTGGTGGTTTGATAGTGAGACAGAGAGTGCATGGGTATGATTGGACCTGTCGAAGGTGAAGAGCAAGGATGAGTGAGGTGCTCCATGGAGGTGTATCAGTGAATACTCTGGAGGCTCAAGGGTCTCCTGCATTTGCTCCCCTTCAATGGACTCCACAGCAGAAGCAATTAGGGTTGGCTCCTTGGAACTTTCCCCCGCTGGGTGCATCTAATGCTTGTGGCAGCAGTCCTTTGCTCCATAGCTGTAAGTATACCCAACCCTACCTCCCTTCTCTGCTCCTGTCCTTTATTAGTGATAAGTTCTCTAGTTTAGTCAGTGGAAGGTAAGCCACTGCCTGTCTAGCATGGACTTGCAAGGCAGATCACCCTCAGGCACCCAATGACCTCAGGGGGCAGTATCTTATAAAGATTCCCTTCCCCTTCTTTAATAAAATTGATATTGTTTTGGATTTGATAGCATATGGAATATAGAGAAATAGAAATAGATAGATAGTTAGATTGTCTAAAGAGGGTGTTATTATTGTGTGTGTGTTGTGAATTCCACTTACTTCTGTGTCACTTGTTATTTGTCAGTTAATAAACGGTTGCTATTCATGTCATTTAATTAACTGTGTTGGCATGCTATTTAATCAAATCTCAGCATTTATTACTGGGAGGGTCAGGCGGTGTTTAGATATGAATGGTGCCAAATGTTAGCAATCTCCAGAGCTAAAGACCACCCTCCTCCTTAGCAACCAAACTAAGGAGTCAGCAACTCTTCAGGTTATCGTAATCAACTGATTGGATGCTAATTAAGGTCCCCCACTAACACACCCAACTAAACTCTACCCCAATAGGCTGTTGCCCACCTGTTGCACCCTTGCTGGCACAAAGACTGGGATGAAGACATTTATTTCTTTTATGGCTGTACTTCCAGGCACTGCTCATTGGTTGAAATTTGCAAGCTACATTGTAGTATAGTTTTCTGTGCCATGACAAAAGTTTTGCTACTTATTACTAAGAACTTTCTTGAGGATCCTTAACCTAACATTTTTTAAATCTTAACTAATTGATACATTTTACTAATACATTGTGTTAGATATTTTCCTTCTTACTAAGACTGAACTTATCATACAGAAAAAGTTCAATGAATTATTAAGAAAACACTTCAATTATTTGATAGCAACTAGGCTTAGATGGAACCCTTAAAAAACTTTGTATAGAAGTTCAGTTCAGTTCAGAATACATTTCCAGCCAGAAATTCTACCTTATCAATTGACTGGAAATTCTACCTGTCAATTAAGAAAGCAGCTGCAGCTATTTAATGTGTGTATTTGGTTATTACTGGTTATCTCAGTAATAACCATACAGTAATTTATGAACTTACTGTAAATAGTTTCATCAGAGTTTCTGGTTGGTCATGAAGGAGCACTTGAAAGACATGATTAAATTTGGATTACATTTGCCGGGCAACTATATACTTTTAAATAGTGAAGCTAAACTGAAAAGAGCCGCAGAAACATAACTTCAAAGTTTCTGTCTTTTATGGAGCAGAGTAATAACATCTGAGGTTCTGGGACAATCCTTTCACAATAGCATCCTATCTCCCTCTTCACCAGCTGGTAACAACAGCTTCAGCTTCCTGAGGCCTGGTGTTCTGTCCTGTGCCATTCTTGTGGCTGCTTGTTCTCCCACTGCTAGAGCTTCTCAACAAATTTAGGAAGAATAGAATACTTGAGTGGTTCAGCTCACCTATTTTCAGCTTATTTAAGATGAAACCTTAATTCAGAGTTCTGTCCATGTGGTTGGAAAACGCACAATTATGCAAGTGTCCTCTATTTCTTCCCATAAGATCGTCTATAGCTGTGAGCAAGTGGGTAGAATGATTTTCACATGATTTGGAATACTATAATCACGTTTCACTACATGAAATGAGCTTTAGTGTTTCTTCAGCAAAAAGATAAACAAATGAGTTTGCTAAAGTAACCAAGGAGAAGTTACTAGATCCTGGTATTCAAGATGGAGTAGCCAGTTGTCCACAGAACTTTCCCTGAGAAATTGGATCCAGATCCACAAGGTATTTAGAAAACTGGCCTGCCAGCAGGGCCCTTAGGTTCCCACAATGAAGCAAAGGGGAAAGGAAGCAATATCAAACAGATCTGCAAAATCTAGTGCACAGAGCAGAGAGTTTACTAAACTAATTAATGTTGAGGATGAAGTGTAAATCTGATTCATTTCTAGGGATTGGGAACCTTACTTAAGGGTGAAAAAAGGTACATGTCAGGAAATGTAATGAAAATAGTGCAGCCAACTAAGGACTTTAAGCATCTCGACAGTTAGGTGGCAGTTGCACAGGGGTCTTAAGCACAGAAAATTTGGATGTAGGCACCTAAAACCTGTCTAAATCTCATATTACATGCCTAAAGCATTGTGCACTTGGGACCTGGAATGGTGGATTAGTAATCTAATTGCCTGCTAGGTTGCCTTAAAATGTGATGCTAATGTGAAACATGACTATATGCCTTCTTGCTCTGCTTATCTCCACCTGAGTTCCATACAGTCACACCCTTTTTTCTAGGGAAATAATTTTTGTACTGTCTGCTCTGGATGTGGAGGAAGAAACACAATGGAAGTCTAAAAAGGCAATGAAAATTGCCTTCATTGAACTTGAGGGCCAGGTGCAGCTACTACACATAAACCAATCTAATGTGATTGTAAAACTATCTAAACCTGTAACCATACAAAATCCAGTGCACATTGACCAGTCTAAAAATGGCTTAAGACCTGGTTCAACGTACACTCAATTCTAATTGATTTAGGTTAGACTGGTGAATTGAACTTCTGTACCAGATCACCTGTCAGTTCAAGTTAGATTACTATCCTCTGGCATCTGGGCCTCCTTTCTGGCCCCCCACAATCCCTCCCCTTGCAGGGAGGCATGCTAGCACTCAACTTATGCTCAGTAGTTCCAGCTAATTGCCCCATGGGCCCTCACCCTGAGCTCTCCCATAGCTAAGAGAACACAGACCCTCTCTCCAGCCATGCCTCCTGCCTTCGGCCATCTGTCAGCCACAGGCAGGCAAAGGACAGAAGAGAGGCATGCGTGTCCCCTGCACAAGCCCCAGGACCTGGATATGTGAGTCTGTATCCTGTGCCCCAACACCCCATCACAAAGTACCTCACAATGTACATACAGAACTGACACTGAGCCCGGGAGAACTCCACATTCAGGCACAGCCCCAAGAACCTTGCTGGCTCTTGCATACCCAGCTAAGGACCTCCTCTGCCCCTGTGCTTAGGCACAGCCCCATGGACCCCCAGTGCTGGCTCCTACATACCCAGTTACAGACTCCAATGTCCCCACACATTGGTGCAACCCCGTGGACTCTGACCCTGGCTCCTACACGTCCAGTAAAGGATCCCCATTCCCCCCATGCATGGACACAACCCCACAGACCCCATTCCTTGCTCACACACACCCATCCAGGGGCCTCCATGTCCCTGTATGCAGGCATAGCCCCATGGACACTGACCCTGGTTCCCATGCTCTACATCTCTATGGCCAGAGCCAGGCACCCTGCCACCATGACCCACCACAGATGAGCCTCCCACACTGGCTTCTGCTCAGTGGGGGAGTGTCCATGATGGGGCCTATGGGGAACATCAGGACTGGTCCTGCATGGAGACAACCCTGTGGCTTCCCTTAGCTTGACCACTGTAGCAGGTACCTGGATCATGTGCACCTGGAGTGCTGCAAGGATTTTTTGGCCCAACACTAAAGGTTCCTAGTGTTCTAAGGCTGAGAGAGTGGTGGGTGGGGAGACACTGCACATCCAAACCAGAGCAAGCAGGAAGATTCCCTTGGAAACTTCAAAAACAGGTGGGGTGTGGCTACCTGCCTCTGAACTACAGGCCAAGGACACTGGAAGTTTCCAGGCAGGGGCATAAGGTGTTGCCAGAATCATAGGGTGTCTGCTGGAAGCCCCTGGAAAACTTGAGGTTGTGGGAGGTGACCTGACCAATGGAGCCCTCATCACTCTGGAGCAGGGGCCACACCCAGCTGCAGTTAGAAGGAGAGTCATTTGCTGGGACTTGCACTTTCACGCCTTCTCTCCTTCTGTCCATCCACCCTTCCAGTCTTCCATCCAGCCTTCCAGCCCATGAGCACCACAACAGACCATGGAAGACCCATGGGCACCATCACAAACCGTGTATGACCCCTTGACATTATCCTGCACTAACTAACCTCCTGTTACACAACTGGGACTACAGGAAGATGAGGGATCTTGCCATCTGGGATAAGAAGGAGACCTAGCACTAGCTCCAGAAAAGGCACTAGAACAGGAATGTCTTTAAGCAAATCAACCAGTAGATGCATATGTGTAGCCACAAAAAGGACTGGGAGCAGTGTCACACCAAGACTAAATGGATATAGGTTTATGCATGATGCCAGCAAAAGGTCTGGGTCCCAGGAGGCAAACCATGCCTTTCTATGAGGAGCTATAACACTTCCTCACCAAGGACAGGGCCATTCAGACGTTACACACCTAAGCTACCATGAGAGGGCAGGAAGAGTCATTAGCAGGTCTAGAGAAGAAGCAGGGAGAGCCCGGGACAATGGACAACTGGTGACTAGGAGCAGGTGACCAGGGACCAGAGGGCAAGAGGACAGCTTCTGGAGCTGGTCCATGAGTAGTCAGTCCCATTGGTGCTGGTGCCTGCATCATTACAAGATTTGGGAGCTAAGGTGTACCTGCAGCTGGACCTGAGCAACCCATGACATCTTCTTAGGCATGGCCAAGAGCAGGGAGCACAGCATGCAGGAGTAAGGGGAAAGCTCTGATGCCACTAAAGTTGGGGGCCAAGACCTGGAGTCTAAGCCTGTGCCCTCCACCACAGGTAGCTCCCCCAAGCCCTTGTCCTTGATACTGTGGACCATGGCTGAGCATACAGACCCCAAGACATGGTTCCTCACACAGCTTCCATCAGTGTTCCAGACTGACTCCTCTGATACCTCAGTTCCCCCCTCCCAGATATGCAGAGCAACTCCCCTCACCCCCCAAACTGGCACAGCGGCTGCTGCTGCAGCACAACCTGAAGAGTTCTGCTTATGACTCATGCCCTAATCAAGGATGCCATGTAGCCCAGGAAGTTATGGTTTGCCCCCACTCCATACAGTCATAACAGGGATCCAGGCCCTGTGGGAAACAGGGAGTTTCTGGGGGAAGAGGGGAAAGGAAAGGAGAACAGGAGGGTGTACAGCCACCCTCTGGTTGCTCTGGTTGGCATCACCATATTGCAGAGGACATTGAGGTTGCAGGGACAAGAGTTAACATACAGCTATCTCTGAGAACCACTGGAGTTACAGTCCAGCAGAAACAATAAAAAATCCCCCTTTCTCAACACCACTCCCTCCCTCCCAGTCCAAGAAAGGCACTGATGTGATGGCAGAAATGCCATATAAGAGCTGTCTCTAATTATAGCACATTGGAGCAGATTTGATTAATCAAGCCTGCTGGAGCATGGTAATTACCACACTCCAGTCAAACGGGCTTTAGTTCTAGCACCCCTGCCACCATTTTGAAGTGTGGCAATGCTGATACATAAGATGCGGTGGCACTTTAATTAGCAGCTCTCGGAACTGCTGTAATTAAGCCACCCCCTCCCTCCCCTCTTGAGCATGTGTAAAAGTACCCCTAAGTCCCTAAGTTTCTAATAATGTCCATGCAGGTAGCTGCTTAAATCATGACATTGACTCATAGCTACCAAGCTGGTCAGAATTGTAGTTTAAAGCAAAGATTTGCAGGGCATGTCTACATGAGATGCTTAACAGTGAGTTAGCATAGTTTACTGTGAAGTAAGCATGTGCATCTACATGTGCATATGCTTTCTTCACAGTAAACCTCCCTTATCCTGAGTATGTTTGCTTCCTGGAAATGCAAGTAGCAAATTTACTTGGCATTAGTAACAGATGCCTGGCCAGAGGCCAAATCTGCTCCTGATTGACCATCCACCAGGAGACAGGAGATAGCTTCCTGCCCTCACAAGCTGCCTGCTGCCAGGGCGAGCTCTGCCACAGGAGCTCGGAGGAGAACTATGCCCCTCTTTCCCTGGCAGCAGGGAGATTCAAGCCCCTGCCCTCAAATCACAATCACAGAACAGGGGCTGGGAAATCATGACCCTGGGGTTCAGGCTGGGAGCTTCCTGTTGGTGGGTGCTGGGGAACTTGTTCCCCTCCCAGCTCTGTGAGTGTGGAACTGTGAGTGTGGAGCTGGGGGGGAACAAACTCCCAAGCCTCTTCCTCCCACAGCTCTGCACTCATGGAGCTGGGTGTAGAACAAGCTCCCCGGCCCCCACTCTGTGATCACAACTGCAATTGTGGAGCAGGGCCTGGGAGCTCGCTGCATGGGGACAGCTCCCTGCCCAATCTGGAGAAGGCTGGGGCCTGCCCCTGAATGGAACAGGTCTCAGCCAACCCCAGTTTGCACAGGGAAGCACATATAGCCTGGAGATGGCTGGGCAGTACTGTTTCAAGCAGTCCTCAGCTGGCTCCAGGCTGCACATCCAGACTTCCCCATGCAGCCTGGGACTGGCTGGGAACTGTCACAGTCAGGGGCAGGTCCAAGCCTCCTTCCCCAATCCACTGGTGGGGCAGTTAGCAGCAAGCTACCTGATATCTGCCCCTCCAGCAGATCGGGACAAGGGACTGGGACTTGCCCATCCCCTACAGCTCTTTCCAAGCCTTATCAGCTGATTCCTGGCCCAGTGCTCCCTGCCAGTTTCTTGGCTAGTACTTAGGAGGAGCCTAGAGTGACCTCTGGTGGCCTCAGGGGTGCATTGCAGGGCTGCAGGGAACTGTGAGGAAATTTTCTCCCTAAACCTCATATGTGTAGGCACCTACCCAAAAACCCTTATTGGGTATGTCTGCAAGTGCATTTATGCCAGCTGAAATTTACTGCACAGTAAATTACTGCACAGTAAGTGGAAATAGGCTGGCATCTACAAATGCAGGCATTAAAGTGCATTAATGCTGTGTGTAGACTGATTTGGGATTGAAATTAGTTCCAAGTCAATCCACACATACAGTATTACTGTGCAGTAAGACATCTACACATGCATTACTGTGCCATAACTAATTAGGCATAAATTTAATACCTGCACAATGCTCAAGTTGGAGTAAGTCACCGTATTTACTGTGCAGTACAGGCATGCACATGTAGATACATGCCTTTACTGTGCATTAATTACAATTAAGGCTCAGTAAATGCACATGTGTAGATGTGCCCACTGTGCATTATCTTACTGCACAGTAAATCTAGATCAGAGTAAATGCATGTGTAGACTCACCTCCAATACAACATTTTGAAATTAAAGATATAAACAAAGATAGCATTTGCAGCAGACCAAATTGTCACAGAGTTTAACTTAGATCAAAAAGTCATGGTACCAGCAAAGATAGTCATGCCACTTCCAAACATCATTTGGTGGGCAGTAGCATGTGTTGCTTCTCTGCCACATTCCAGCATGCCTCACAGTGGCTAGGAAGACTTCCATATTTTCGTTCAAACTGTACCTGAAAGCCACTTACCTCTGCTGCAAATCTCTGTGTAGCAGGTGAAGGAGAAAAGGATGAAAGCAAGCAAAGTTGGATAGGTTTTTAATTTTTAAACACACCTTTGATGAAAACTCATCTAATTTTTAGGGATGGGGAAGGGAAAATGATTAAAAAAGTTGACTAGAACATTTTTAAGTTAAACTGTTTTGATTTTACCAAACAAATATTTGTTTTGCCACAAGGAAAAAATGTAGTCTCATGGAAAATGTTAAACAATGTACTTTAAAAAAAACTTTCTGACAATAGGTAACTGAGATTCTAAGTACTGCTTAGAGCAGTACTTTGTGGAAGCCTATTCCCTCCTAATAGCTATGGGGAGGGGAAAGGGGAGCATGTTTAGGAGACCCCTCACTGTTTGCCATAGGACAAGACATAATGAGTGTACTAACTCATGCTACCTTCAGTTGTGCATTGTTCCTCTGTGGGCCTTACACACAAAAAAAAGCCTATCATTCCTAATGGGTCATTTACCTTTGTGTCATGGTCCTAGCAACAGTTTTAATACATTAAGGATGGAAAATGGGAAGAGCTAGGGTTGAGCTTCTCATAGCCACCAGCCCTAGGAATACAGGGCTCAACTGGTGAGTATATTCCAATGATGGAGGTCAAGGAGGTTGTCCAGCCCTATTGCTACTTGGCCATAGCTATATCCAGAGCCTTGTCTCAAATTCAGAGTGTGTGAGTATGTGGCCAAACTGAGCTCTAAGGGATTGCTATTTAGGCTTCCTCCATTGACCTGTTAATTCAATGGCTGAATTAAGTGTCAAGTGGGTGATTATCATTAGTATTCCTCAAGTAAAGAAGAACTGCAAGGGATCCACATTACGATAGCACTATTTCCTTGTGCCATTACAGACATACCTCCAAAGAGTACCTTTATTTTCTGATTCACTTGAAGTGGACTTTGCCCTACACACCAAGAATGAAATGAAGCACTGGGGAGGGCGGAAGTTCCTGGGCCTCCATTGATGAGACAGTTGGTTTCTACTTTGAATCCAGGCGCAAACTCTGGAAGCATTGCCATCTCAAACTCCACCCCTGATCCTTACAGTCACTTGATTCAGTAGTGGGGAAAACTGAGGCACAGTGTAGGGGTTCCCACCAATAATGTCCCACATTTCCCTGCCTCCTGGTTACTGAGATGGTAAACTCAAGCTTACTAGAAGAAGGAGAGGCAGAATATTTGTGGGTTACATCAAACTAACTGGGTCACTGAGATTGCAATGTGGGCAGCTTCACCCATAGCACAGTGAGAAGTGACAGAGAGATTGTGTGGGAGGTTGTTGGCTGGGAGCCTGAGGGTTTTGGGGAGGCTGGCTCAAAGAACAATGGGCAGGCAAGACCTTGGGGGCATAGGCCCCCAGACACTTTAGAACAGCTCCTTATGTGTCTCCAGGTCCATCTCACTGTCAAGAGGCAGAGGACAAAAGAGCTCTGCTTCCTTGCAATCCAAGAGAGGAGAGAAGTCCTCGGCCTGTGTCATTTCCTGTTACAGCTTGAGATTTGGCTGGGATGGCTCTGTGTGGGCCTCCACCAGCACAGTAGCATATTTTTTTTCCATCCTGCAAGAGATGAGCAGTGTCCACGGCATCCAGGTTGCTCAGAAGAACTTCATGTAACAGGAACTTGTGAGCTTGTGGGCACTGGGTGTATGATTAGCATCTTAGATCCTCTTGCACCAGAGGTGCTTCAGCACCTTGGTCTTTGCCCAGCACTGTTGCCAGTCCTGTTAAAAGATAGTTCAGAGCCACAAAGGATAAAGGTATCCATGGCTAATTTGCCACTATATACAAGAAAGCTAACTATTATAGATCTCCTCCATTCCTGAAAGTAAAAGACAGGACATAATTTATGTATATGAGAAACGTCTTTAACAAAGCATGGCATGCAAATCATTAAAGATTTCAATGACTATGACACTGACTATTGTGAAAAGAAAAGTTTTTGGAAGTGTGTTGTAAGACTCTAGACTTTTTGAATAGCCTAGAAAACCAGAGGCTGTTATGGGCATTGGTTTAGGAAATAAGCTTAAACATATGGGTAAGTCAAAGCAGATAAAGTGTTTGATTTAAAGCTTTATAATAAGGTATATTCCATAAATAAGGAATTGAGAGAGTAGTGTTACTTAAAAACAAAAAATATCTGAAAAAATTACCTCCTTGGTTCATCTTCACATGCTTCAGTATATAGCATCCACATTCTGTACCAATATATAAGCAATATTAAGGATAAATATAGGAAGTATTCAGAGGAGAGAAAGATCTAATACAGAGTTGGCCATACTGGGCATTTATATGCATGCTCTAGGAGGTGGGGACGGCTTTAATTATAGCCATTTTTAAGCTCAGAGACACTGATACATGAGATCCTGGAGATTGCTGGAGCACAGTAATTATCATGCTCTAGTAGATTTGACTAATTGAGTCTACTCGGATGCGCTGTCACTACTCATGTATAGGCACCCATTCTTCTGAGGAAGACACATACAACTCTTGGGAAGTTTAAATGAAGTTTGTAAATAATGAGTAGTAGTTAAATTATTTTTATAATCTCCCCCCTCCCCTTTGCTATTTCCTATTTTCCGTTGTTGATTTTTCTCTGTTTTGACTAATTATTGATTCTAAGAAGTCATTTAGCAACAAATTATTACTTGAGAAGGGCTGGTGTGCACAGATTACTTATTCCGGGGCAAAGCTTTGCTTCCTGTGGCTTTTGGTTTGAAGTGAGAAAGGTTAGGAAGTTTTGCAGCCTGTGACCTAATAGAAACTGGAATGGGTGGACAATGGATTGAGCTGTATCAATTATGCAAAATTAAAGGTCATGAAAAATGAAAGAACATTGAGATGCAAGGCTTAAATAATACTTAGTGTAAGATTATATTTCCCTATTTGGTTCCAATCCCACTGGACTTTGAGGGAGGAGGTTGCTACTCAGCTTGAATAAAAGAATCAGAATCTGTCCTTTACATTCTATGGATTGCACAAAAAGAAGGTGAAATACTGTGCAAGATGTGTCAGTTCTTGTAATTTTATGGCTTAGTCCTTCACGTGTTTGAAGTCAGTAATAAACTTCTATATATCTGAACACAAGAGGGCTCTTCAGCTATAAAATTCACAGTAAAGAGATCTTGTCTCCGTATTTGTCTATTCAGTGCCTCACACACCACTAGTGCTGCATAAACAAGACATAATTCTTTTCAAAGTGTGCTGGAGGAAGGAAAATCAACAATGGTGAAAGAGTAGAACAAATAAGTGACAAGAATTTTTCATGAAAACCTTGAGTCAAACCTATACTGAAATTTGGGTGGGGGGCTGGAGGGAACACCCTGAAAATAATATTAAAAATATCTATATGCTTATTTAGAATCCAAGATTTCTTCTTGGCCACAGAATCTCTCTCATTATACTCAAATGTTAAAATTAGGCTTCTCTGAACTAAAATGCCTACCACTCATACAGTTTTTCCATATGGAAAAAAGGCTGTCTCTATTGTAGTTTGCTGCTAGCACCCATTTCCAATTAGACTAAAGTTAACAATTTGGCTAGGAGCTTTTAGGTGATGGATAATGCTCTGCACACATGGAATCATTGGAGAATGTAGCTGTTTTAATGTCTCTACTGAGCATGTGTAAACATATTCATAGGTTCAGAAATGAGTAAAATTTTCACATGGAGAGCAATTGATTGCTACAGAGCAAGCACACATTATATTACAAAATGTAGTAATGCTGGTCATGCCCCACCGTGGAGGGTAGGGGTTTACAGACAATAACCAAGCCTATTGCTTGTAAGTATAACCATGGGACCTTTCCTTCTTTTCACTTGTGGATAGTGCCATAAAGGTAAAGATTCTTTCCAAGCCACTGCTAAAAAAGACAGTGAAAGTGAGTCTACTGCCATCATCTCCTTGAAACTTGTTTTACTGTGATGCCTTTGAAAATCTTAATAATAGTTAAGCTGTGGGTGTGCAACAGTCACTTTATCTTGCTGACCAATTGTATCTCACTGTTTCCTAGTATCCCCACATCTTTCTGTATTGTATATTGGCTCTTGATTCATATTCAAACTGCAAATTCTTTAGGGTAGGAGGCATCTTCTGTCCTGCTTTTCTACAGCATCTAGAACAGTGGAGTCCTAGTCTATGGGTCGGGCATCTAAGTGGTATGATAAAATTAAGTAGTACTAATTATACCAGATCACATAGAGTGATTGGGAGGCCTGAGACAGAAGTAGAGGGTCAGGTGACCTAAGGAGAGGCTCCAAAGCCCAGGGTTTAGCCCAGAAGAGGCAACCTGGCTGTAGGAGCCATGGGAGGTAGATCTCCACAAGGAGGAGCCAGTCTGGACTGTCTGGAGAAAAGAACTGTGTGCCACAGAAGAGTGGAAAAGACCCTGTGCTGTGAGCAACACAGGATAAGTACTTCAAACCTTTTGCATTTGTGCTACCCCAGCCTGATGTTTGGCAGGCCTTATGTTTGGGAGCGGATGCTCATACCTTCAATTTATGTTTGAACTGGAGCACTGTGGTGACTGAAAAGTACAGACTGAAGTGCAGCAGAGGCACCCAGTTTAAAGCACTCCTAGGGGCCAGAAACTTGGGATGTTACATGTGGGCAGTAGCCCAAATACTTTTCAAAAGGGAGAACTGTGACATGTCAGAGGACTTAGTATATGGCAGCAAAGACTGGTGGTGGGGGGAGTATAAACCCCATGCCTGCAAAGGGGGCATACCTAGGGGCCAAGTGGCCCAGAGGCCCCAGAGGGCTGAACTGGAGCTGGGGCCCAGGAACCTAGGCTTCTGATGTGGACCCTGGGCTGCAAGACCCAGTTAGATTAAAAGTGAGGTCCTGAGTTCATACAAGGACCTACCCGAAAACCTGAATCTGCCTCCTGGGACAGCCTCCCTATGAACATATAACATCAAGCCTTGGCAGGTAACATAACTGTGAGTGGGTAGGATCCAGAAAACCCAGAAGTGAGGATGAGGTGATCAGAGCCCAGTGGCAACCTGATATGGAAACCTTGTCACATCAGCACTAAACCTTTTACATTAGATCATACACATACATGCACAAATACATTTTGACAGTAAAGGAGGGTTTACCACCTGTTACTGACGATGCCTAGGTTGTCCAAGACATTTTCCAGATATTAACCACTTGAACTAAATTTTGCATGTGAAGTGCTTGTATGAGACTGATTTTTTTTAAATCCCTGGCAATCATTTCAGCTGCTTCTGCAAAAAAAATGCTAAGGAAAATGTGTTATGTTGATAAAAATTGTGTAGACTGTTTCTTTGATAAGCTCCATCTTCTCTGTGCTTCAAAACTAGAATTTAAAATATAGAAGATTTTAGCCTTTAAGTCAAAGATTGCTTTTCTTGTGAAAATACACTAAATTTCTTTGTATTTTGGTCCTTGATTCCAGCATTATTTGTGCTTTTTTTTACCCAGTGAGTTTAATGTAGCATACATGGGCAGTTCTGGAAACAGAAACAAGTACACAGTTTTCTTGGAATTTTACACGTGATTCTAATGCAGCACTGAACGCTATTAGTGAGCTGTGTCAATTAAAAGCACCCAGTGCCACATCAGACACCTATGTATCAGTGGTGCAGTACACCTCTGTGCTGTGAAAATGGTGGTAGTGAGCTTTGAACTAAAGCACATTGAACATGTGTTAGTTCAAAGTGCACCACTGCCAATATGAATTGAGCTCTATTGTGAAGGCATCATGTTTATAAAGCTGCCTACAGACATTTGGAGAGGCTGGGGGAGGTTAGATTGAGTTAAAAATATCCATCCAATTTAAGATAAGTCAGGTTGGGTGTGTGTGTGGTGGGGGGGTAATTGGGAGGTTGCGGAGACTGGGGTGGCAAGCAGGGTCCACAGAAGGGATCAGGGGAATTGAGGAAGTGGGGCCTGTGGGAAGGATTGGGGGAGACTAGGGGGGCAGGTGGTTTCTGCATGGGGTTGCTAGGGTCTGGGAGGGTTTGGTAGGATTGGGGGAGGGTTTCAGAGGTCCATGGGGAGGAACTTGGGGGGAGGGGGTCCTTTCTTCCACACGCCCCCAGGACCAGGGACTTTTAGCCCCCGACCCACTACTACCAGACATACAACCCCCTACAGTGAACCTAACACAGTGAATGGACCCTCCCATCCCTCCCCCTACCAGGACTTACTTTCTTAGCACCTGGCATTAGCAAACAGTGATAAAATAGGACCAGGAACAGTTTGTGGCATGCGGGGTTTTGTCACCTGGGGGGCTGGATAGTTTGTGGTGGGGTTTGTCTATCTGGGGGCGGGGTGAGGCAGGGCAGCTAAAAATATTCTAGTGCCATGGAGGGGGTATGGAAAGCATAGCCTGGGGTCTGGAGCCAGTAGCTGGGGTTTTCCAGCCCTGGTGCTGCACTAGGAACAGTACAGAAGGTCAGAACAGTTAGATCAATCTAAAAATAGACAACCCAATCTAAATTAAATGTACCTTGGAGGTTAACTTATATCAGATTGGCCATTTTTAGACTGATTTAACTGCCCTGAACTTCTGTACAGTTCACATGTAGATTGACTTAACTAGTGTAAGATCTGCACATGGGGAAACTAAGTTGTATTGGGTGGCCATTTTTAACAGGATCTAACTTCCCCCTAACCTCCCCAAACATTTTTACACAACCTTAATTTCAACTCAGCTGGGCATCCTAAAGATGAGGAAGGCATAATTAATGAACATCTGTGAAAGATGTGGCTAATTGACTTCCCTAGCATTATGCAGGAACTGAAACAATCGGGAATAAAATCCAATTCACCAGCGTACACTATAGGACTGTCTTTTTATTTCTGCAGTCTTTTCTCTCACTACACACCTTCCAAGTTGTATCACCTATAAGGCAAACATTTTGTACAGGACGAAAAAGGTCCTACACAGCTCTAAATCCTTGCCAAAGGAAGCTGTTTCTGAACAGTGAAAAAGGCATGGGCTCAGTGGCAAGAACAATATGAGATGTCATAATGAAAACCTGTTTCAAAATGAATATTCATGGAGGGGTGGAATTAAACTTGCACAGAAAACATCAGTTCTGGCATTTTGTAACTTCTGAATGTTTGACTTTGCAACCCTAATACTGCTCTTTAAGAACTTTTTTTTTTTTGCATAAAAAGTAAAGTCATTAGATACATATGTGCATGCATATACAGATATACATACTATGTGAAAGTAAAGTGAAATTCTGGACCTTGCATAGATTCTCAATTATGGCAAATGCATGCATACTGGTATAAACAGATAACTTGTGCTACAAGTTAAAATGTGGAAGTGCACAGTAAATAAGTTGTATTTACTTATGTATTAGGGCTGTGCGAGGCTTCAGTGGCTGATTCGAATCAGAGGAGATTTGGTCCAATTTCTGGACTGACTCTCCGAATCCAAATCGAATTGGGAGACCAAGTTAAAAGCTCTGAATCAATTTGAAGCATCCAAATTGATTTGAAAAGCTTCTGAAAAGATTCAGCCAATTCAGAGATTCGGCCATAGACTAAACAGGCAGCTGACAGTTGCCTCCAGCTGGTAAGTCTGTTGGGGTTGGGGGTAGCGAGGGGTTCAGGCTGGGACTGGGACAAGCTGCCCAGCTGGGGGGGGCTGTTTCTCAGGGAGGGGGACATGGGATGAAGGCGTGGAAGTGCTGGGAGCAGGAGCTCTACCCTGCTGCCGCTTACCCAGATGGGGCGGGGGGGGGATGGCTTGCTCCAGGCAGAAGACAGCAAGTGGCAGCAGGGCGTAGCCCCTGTTCCCAGTGTTGCCGCACCTGCATCCCAGGCTTGCTGTGACAGCTGGCAAGCAGCAGTAGGACAGAGCCCCTGCTCCCAGTAATGATGCGAATGCTGCAGTGCTGGGAGGGGGGCTATGCCCTGCTGCCTCCTGGAGTGAGCGGTGCCTGAACTACACCCCCCACTGGCAGGGCAAGCAGCAGCAGGCATAGCCCTTGCTTTTCCCCCCACCAGGACAGAGGCAGGCACAGCTGGAGTAGCCTCAGGGGAAGCCCCCATGGCTGCCCTGTCCAACCCCATCTCCCACCTGGCCCTAACTTCCAGTACTTAAAAAAAAAAAAAAAATTACCCCACACTCACTTGGTCTGGGAGTGGCCATTGGGGACTTATGGCAGAGCCTCCCTGTGCAGCACAGGGTAGTGGGGGAAGCAGGAATCACCCTCCCCCACCTGGCACCCACATAGCAGCTGCCCCATGGCACATGTGCAGTGTGGCTCAGCTTGGCATCATGTGCTGTCTGGGATCTGGGGTGTCTCCACATGTCAGCCAGAGCCTAGTAGCACTCAGTCCCAGCAGCCCCAGCTTCCAGGCAATGTGTGGCACCCTTCCAAGCCGCACTGCACCTGCACCATGGGGCAGCCGCTACATGGTTGCCAAGTGTGGGGGAAGATCCCTGCTACCCCCCGCTGCCCCATGCTGCATGGAGGGGCTCTGCCATGAGCACCCAGATGCTTCAATCACTACTGCTGCAGCTGGTGAGTGTGGGGCTTTTTTATTTTATTTATTTTTTAACTGCAAGGATGCTGAGGCTGGTCGAGGCAGCCATCAAGGGTGAGGTCGGGTTGGGGGGCGTGGTTGAGGAGTGGGGGCTGTGTGGAGGGCCTCTGCCACATGGCCCCAGAGCCCTGCTAATGCCGGTGAGTGCAGTTTGGTTTTTTGTTTCTTTGTTTTTTATTCCCAGACTGCTGGGGCTGGGCAGGGGATGGGGCCAGGCAGAGCAGCCATGGGGACTTCTATAGCACCCCCCACCTGGAGAGAGGCAGGCACAGCTGGAGGAGAAGCAGGAAAACCTGCAGCTGCCCGGCTGTGCCTGCCCCTCCCTGGCTGATCTGAATCAGTAATCAGCACCTAATCTTCTGAAGCTGATTTGGCCGAATCAATTCAGGACAGTGATCCAAATGTCTGAATTGAATCACTATCCTCCAAATCAGCTGAATCTGAATCCAAATTGAATACTTCTCTGTTCACACAGGCCTATTATATATGAATGCATCAATAAGGGAAGCACCATCCTTTGGTAGATTCTCATCATGAGAGGTCAGGAGCAACCAAATAATGTCCAAGTAAGGTAATCAAACCAATTAATGTACTGTGACTACTTGGAGAAAAAAGAATCACTTATATGCTGTATGAATGAAAGCCTAACCTTTCTTTGTAAAGCAAGTAATGGAATCATTCACAGGGCACATTAATATTCACGCCTTAGCACGTAGATACGGTATCTAGTTCCTGATGGAACTGGCATTCATACTTTAAGTTCAATTTATAATTCCCATGGTAGAAGTTTGTTTGGCTACTTTTGATGAAGGGTGTTTAGGGACAAGGGTTTGTTTTTGTTTTTTTTGGCAGGGGGAGGGTCTTTTTCTCCTTTTCTTTTCATGATCCAGTAGTTTTTTCCAGGAAAAAGGCAGCTATATAAACATATTGGGTGAAAAATTATATATAATGATTGGTTTTAAAAGCCCAGGAAGTTCAGTGCAATTACTCTATCCTATTTCCCACAAAAAGTGATATTTTTATTGATCCTAATAGTAAAATAATCTTACATTGCATTAAAGATGAATCAGTACTTATGACTGACAGCACCTAATTTTGTTGCTTTCTCTGACCTACTTGTAAAAATGTGTTGATAAAATCCAAGTCTGGAACACATGCCTACCCCCTTCAGAAAATACTGCAGCTTAAACCTGTGCCAAATCTTCTTTGGGGGTCCAAAACTGAGCTCCAGTCAGCCAGGGATAAAGTTTTAAAATAAGATTAAGGGTTTCAATTTAAACTCAAAATCAGGAAAGCAAAAAATTTTTCCTTAAAATAATTAAATGGAAAAGACAAAGAGGTATGGGAATGATTCTGCTATATATGATATCATCACTGAAATCATACATAATACTTTTTTGTCATCACCTAGGATGTAGGTTTAATTATAAATGGCCATGCTTTGTATCTTAAAATAACATATAATATTATGTTCAAGGCACATGCTTAATTCATTTTGTTTTACACTCATAACACTTAAAATAAAGGAATCACGCTTTTGGAAAGCCCAACTAAAATTAATCTCAATTGTATACTGTTATTATTTACTATTTAAATATTTTAGAAAATGTAAGGGGTGTGTCTGTCCTAACTACTCTGCAACCAATAAAACCAGATTCTAGTTGAATGATTATTTCAATTCTATTTACATTATGATTGGGATAAGTCATCGTATTGATGCAATTAAATGCAGTGGGAGAGAGGGGGAATATCATGAAGTCCTTTTCCTTGGACTCAAAGAACATTTAACTTTATGTACAGTACAAAAATCTACACTGCATTGTTTATAGTACTTTTAAACTACTTGCATTACTGTAAAACTTAAAACTGCATGACTTTCTATAAAACTTATAATTCCAACATTCAGCTTACATTATCTGTAAAATTACTTCATTTCCACAAGCTTGAAATTCTCTTTACCTTGATTACTCGGCTTCAAAATCCATTACCTCTCCTACACAGGCTCAAAAATCATTTCACCATGATTGTATTGTATCAAAAGCTTTATATATTGCTTTCTGTATAATAGACAAACATATTTTATTTCCTTGGCACCGAGTCAAAAGATCTCTTTACCCTGATACTAGAACAAAGCTTGAATAGTCTGCTTATTTTAACAAATATTTTTCACATCACTTGTGCGACCACCAATGTTCAATATCACGTTCATGATACTTGTAGACAGATAAGGAAAAGTTAAGTGGAAGTTCATAGATTCATAGAGTTAAAGACCAGAATGGACTGTTAAGTCAGGGTGTTAGTCTGACCTCCTATACACCTCAGGCAATTATTTCAGATAGTTACCCATATACTGAGTCCAATCACCACTGTTTGGCTAACGCCCATCCTCCAGACAGGCATTCACTCTTGATTTGAGGACATCAAAGATGGAGAATCCTCACTAATTTATTTAGTCATGGTCTTATATCCTGTATTAGATGAGGAAAAAAGCATTTTAAGGGTTAATAGAACAACTGCAAAAACAGCACAGATATAAATCTAGGGGGAGGGATGTTCAAAACTGCCTAAATAATTTGGTTGTCCACTTCCTATTCAAAACATAGGAACTAAGAGTTCAAAATCTCCTTAATGGTTTTGAAAATCCCACTCGTACACATCTAAGGCCTTAAAAGTACACACTGTTGCCCTCCTGTAAGTTTGGATTCTGATGGCTGTCTTATATCTTCCTCTCTTTTTATTTAGGATTTCTTTCTTTTTTTATTTTATCAAAGTAAATGATTTATGTTCTGCTCATGTGCTCATGATTTATGTTCAACTATATGTCCTGTAGTATTACCTTGTAGAAACACAGCAGAGAAGAAAATGTATAGTCTTTATGATATCATATAGTTTTGTGGGATCTCTCAGCATCCATGTGATCCCTTTTTTTAGACTTTTTCAATGATAACCCTAGGTTTCAGTCTGTCTCCACTTTTGCCCTTATGTCTTCACATGGAAGCACCATGTGGGTAGTTTTCTAAGCACAGATATATACATCCCTGGGGCAGGATAATTTTTTTTTAGTTCTTATAAAAAAAGGTAAATAATATGCAGTACCTATTTACTTTGTCTATGGCTGTAACTCCTTTTCACCCATTTAGGTCAATATGCTTAGGAAGGTTCTTTAAATCTTCCTACTTCCCTCCACATGCAACCATCAGGACAGGACACAATCTTGCCATGAAATAATTCATACACTTCTCTTTAATTGGAATATTCTATTCTTGTACCATCTCAAATATAATGAAATTTTCCAATGCCTTTCTCACAATAAAGGTCAGGTTTGGAAGGAATGTATTTCCCAAGTCCATTTGTTTTTTGTTTGTTTGTTTGTTTGTTTTGCTGTTGGTTTGCAACAACATCCAAAAATTAGCCAGATTTCAGACATTCACCAAGAAGTCTTCCATCTCTTTATTCTTTGACACCACTTTCTAATATCAGCAGAGTGGAGTTACTCCAGCATAATGGAATGAAAGTTCAGGACCTTCATAATTTCATGAGACACATTTTCCTTCAAGTAGAAGTATTCTCTTTCACAGTATGATGCAAGTGTTCCTCTCTTCAAGAAAGACTGGTGAAATGTAATAAGCTTCCACCAGGAAGTGATTAGTTCCTGATTAGGCACCTTATGGCATCCAGGTATCAAATGAAGAACTGTGTGGAATAAAGTCACTGTGGAGAATTTAAAAGAAAAGAAATTAAATCATATTTGCCTTGGACCCTTAGAAAACTAAACATTGTTATGTGGAGTTGGCAGGGGAAAAAAGATAACTCTGCTTAACCAATGCAACCTGAAATATAGCCAAGTCTGCTCTGCAAGTAAGTACTCTATGCACCCAATAGCCTTTCCCTAGACAATCACAGCTGCTACTACAATGGAGCCTAAGGAGAAAGTTCATCTAAACCCTGTTTCTTGTCAGCTTTTAATAGTTCTAATTGCCTAATTATATGCTCCACTGCAATGCTGGAATGTTGTTTCATTTCATTTCCCTCCTCCAAGGAACGTGCATAGTCTCTAGGAAGTTACCATCTGCTTCTTTTTAGAATACTAGGTGAAAAATGCATGTTAGCGCCAAGGGTTATCAACCTCATCTGTCACTGATTTTCATTCACAAAGGGCCAACTTTCCTAGTATTCTGATTCACTACTAATGTTTTAAAGAACTTTATGGCAAGAAACCACTTTACCATCAAAACAGTGATCAATTTATTAATCCTAAATGACCCTTTAGAGATACCTCACAGGAAGCTTGTAAAAGTGTTGAGAGTAAAGAGAAGTCAAAATCAAAGTTCAGTATTGTGACATCACTGGATGTTTGATCAATGGAAGATCCGTGTATGCTCTGAGATCAAGCACTGGTAGTTCTTCCTTTTCTGTAATACATACTTTTAGAAAATGTTAAATTTCAGTCCGCTTACCTTATGCAGCGCAGTGCACAATTACCTTTCCCATTCAGTGGCTAACTTATAAATATATAAATATATTAAAAATATGTTTAAAGAACCTACCACCAGAGCAGATGTTTTTTTAAAAAGCTACCACCATTCTGAGTGCCTTGACTCTTTGTTTAATTCTGTTGGTTCTATGTAAAATTGTCCACTTGGATCCAGTTTCAGTAAAATTTGATTGCATTTCTCCCCAACAGTAAATTTTGTGATTTTGTCTGGTTGAGGTAATGCTATTGAAATTCACTGGATCTATAGGTAGTACTACCAGTGGAATTACGAACTAGTATTTTCTAAATACAGTTACATTCAGACAAACATATTCAGCCAAACACCATTCTGCTTGGAAAACCAGCTATCTGTAATAGTGGCATCTGGTATTTTCCCAGTAAAGTTACACAGTTAATGCAGCAACCCATAAAAAATAGATGTAACTTTGACATGGTGAGTGATTTCATTGAACAGTCATCTGAGTCAGCATTACTTATACAACCTAGTGGTATATAGGATTAAATCCTTGATTTTATAAGGGTTGAAGCTATGCAAGTTACTTGACAAGAACACAAATGCATTGGATCTACTTCTTTCCCTTCATGCATTCATTTTGTAATGAAATGGTCTAGTCTAATCCTCCTCCAGCCAGCAAATCCTGCCTCTCCTTTTTTCCTTCCTTTTGGTGCCTTCCTGTCAAGGCAAGCCCAACATTATACCCTTTTTTTAAAAAATATGATTTGCTCATTACTTTAAAAATTCTGCCCTGTGGATCTGGCTCTATGAACACAAGCAGATTAATATCCTTTGCTTCCAAAACTCCTTTTATCTAGAAACATGTTAAAGAGAGGGTTTAAAGTATTACAGAAAAGGCTGTCATGCTAATACATGTGCTTAGGTGCTGTTATAATAGGTGTAATGTTCCTTTATAGTCTTACAGCATATCAAACAATTATCGTGCTGTGTGGATTTCCTTTAACAAACAAACCCTGCCATTCAGATTTTTCATATGCCTGTGAGGTGTTGGTGCTTTCACCTGCAATGTATTTTCATGACAAAGGATTAGTTTTATTTGTATTTTAATGGATTTTAGCTATTTCTAAAAACAATGAAGAAAAAGAAAAACTTATTATATAACCATATGACTAACATTGAGATTCTTCATTATGAAACATTTTTAGATTATTAATATTCAGCTCCTAAAGGGCAGATTAATAACATTTTATAGACCAGTAAGTCTATGTCATTTTTATACCACAGTGTGTCTCCCTTTGCTAAGATTAAAATTCTAAAATAATTACTAATCATAAGTATTTAAAAACTAAAGTAGTGCACCACTATTATTTTGTGTTTGTATGAAGTAGGAAAATAGCTTCTGTATTAGGCAATGTGCTTTTAAACTGAGGTATTAGGGATATGTGGGGTGGAAGTAGAAAACAAAGTTAACTTGGAATAAATATTGTACTTCCATATTGCTTCTGTGTTGCTTTTATACTCTTCCTGATCATAAGCATTTCATCACTCAAATTCAATTGCTGATGAAGTGAAGAACTAAGATATGAATTATGATTGGACAAAGAAAATCCATAAAACCAAGAAATGACACCTACCAACCAAAAAGTGTTTAACATTAACTTGAAGCTGAAACTGATTATGCTTTTATAAAACACGAAGTCTTCTTTCCATATCAGTGTGTATACATTCTACTTGGTTCCTTTTTACGGGACCTATGTGTTAGAAGTTACAGTTAAGAAAGGATAAATTGATTTGGACAAAATAAGGGATTAATTATAATTCATTGCCTAACCCAAATCTGAACTTTTCCTCAGTTTTAGATTGATTTGGATAAATCGCCACCCATCTAGTTACAGCCTCTTCTCATTAGAATGCACCTTCATCAACTCCTTACCAGCTTAAAACCCACCCCACTTCACCCTCTTTTATCCTTATCTTACAGTTAACCTTTTCAGTTGAGGGCCCACTGGATCTGCTGACTTTCCTACTTGTATCAAAATACCTTGCCGTTCTCTGTAACTCTCTTTCCACCTTGCAGTGAATATGCACCGCACCTCTACAGAGCTGGTCTTAGACATTACAAGTCTTACAGTCTTTCTTTATGAATATCTATTGCTCTTAATACCCCTATTACGGTCCTGAACTCACAAAGTCCCATGCATATGAGCAGTACCCATTTGATTCAATGTTACAGCTCATTTGCTTATATGTTGACAGAATTATGCCTACAGGTGCAATAAGTTTTACACAGTTCCCAGGGGTTTGTTTGTTTGTTTGTTTTCCTTTTGGGGCAACTGTCACTTTTTTAAAGACAAAAACATATAAAAACAAGTAAAAATTTTTCATTAAAATCACTAAATGGTCAAAAATAGCAGGTTTCAGATATCTTATAAAATAGTTCATCAGGGGAAAAGTTGTCCTAGTCTCTAGCTTTCCTGTTGTAGCTCATCCATCATCTCTACAATGTCTATTTCAACTGTATACTCTTCAGGTTAAGGGCCTTGGGCTAGAACCAAAAGAACATAGGTGTGAGGCATTGAAATAAAAATTGTGATCCAAAAAACCTCCTGTTTGGTTACTTTCTAAGCATTAAACAGTTATTAGGGTGTGTGTGTGTTGGGGAGGAGTATTATTGTTTGTCTGCTTGTTTTTTATAAAGAGCTAGTCATATACCATGGATGGGAACCCTAGCTTCCCCCACTTCCCAGTAAATGAACTCAGGCTTCCTTCTGCACTCTGTTCCTTTCTAGCTCCATGAATCTTTTCTTCCTTTCTGCTGAGATACACAGATGTTACCAGGAGGAGCGGAGAATGTATCCACCTAGCTAAATCTATGCCCTGAATGTTAGGACTCTCTCCTAAGATATAAGAGGAGGGTGTTTGAACCCACTTAGTCTAAGTAGGACATTAAACATGTTTCTGTCACTTCTTGGGTAAGTGGTAGAAACTGTGTGGATACCTTTAAGAGTGTTATGTACACGTTGTTATATTTGCACCTGGATTGCAGGAGGGAACAGCAGAACTGTATCCAAGGTACTATTCTTTGAATAAACAAGCTTAACTCCTTGGTCTTTTGAGAACAACTAATGGTATTATGAGGGGGGTGCAAAGAAAGACAAAAAAATTGGAGCATCTCAGCATTCCAGAGGAGTTAAAGATGTCCAGCACCACAGCAAAAAACTGGTAGAAATTTTAAGTAAGTTTCACAATATACATGAGAGTCAGTGGAGCTAAAGAAAAAGAAAATTCACTCAAGGTAGCATTTTTTTTAAATATAGCAGGCCCAGAAGCTCTGTCTTTTTATAATAGCCTGTCTCTATAATGTTATGTTATGTTATGATCTCTGTCTTGTTATAATATCCTACAACTTTCAAAAGCAGAATAAGAAAGCTATGGCACAGTAATAAAAATGTTTGAGGAACATTGTATTCCAAAAGTAAACATTTGAATGGTATAATTTCCACATGAGACATCATGCACAGAATTGTGAGACAATAGAGGACTTGTCAAAGACCTCAGGCTGCTGAGCCAGACATGCAACTTTGGTGACCTAGAAGAGTTTATAATCAGAGGCCAAATAGTATTGGGTTGTGATGGTGGAGCTTACGATGCCTCTCCGTATCCTCTTATAATCTCCCAAAGAACTTAAAATACCCTGACTTTCCCTCCTGCCACGTCTTGGATGTTATTATAATATGTTCTAATTTATTATGTTACTCGTTGGGAGGGTTATTATATATATTTCGGGGGGTTTTGTTTGTTGTTTTATTTATTTATTTGTGTCTCTATTGGGAGTCCTGGTATTATAGAGGAAAACTTTGCACACCTACTTGACTATCCATATGAACTCGCCGATATGTGTATATATATATATATATATATATATATATATATATATATATATATATATATATATATATATATATATATATATATATATATATATATATATATATATATATATATATATATATATATATATATATATATATATATATATATATATATATATATATATATATATATATATATATATATATATATATATATATATATATATATATATATTCACAATCAGATGCAGATTAACACTTGTCTTTATTTTTATCCTTTATCATGCTATACAAACTTTCTTTACCTTTAAAAAGAAGTGGTCCATTTATATATATATTTTTTTTTTCTCATCAGTTATATCTGTGTTGTAATTCTATTTATATACTGTTCTTACATAACTACTATCAGTTTGGTCGTACTGAACTTGGTATTAGAAAACGAAGTCTCTTTATCCCTGGTTCATCTGTTTATTTCTTTTTGGGTTGGAATTTTCTCTTCAAACCCCACCGTACACTTTCTCTTTATTTCTGTTACTATAAGTGTTTACCTTTTATCTTGCACGTGCCTGAAGCCTTGAATCCTTGTGACCAACACCCAGATGCCATCTCCAAGCTTGTGGGAGTGGGTCAATTCACTCTCTTCCTTTTTTTGTTGTTTACTTCTCAGGGCAACCACCAGCCATGTCCTACAGTGTGTGTCTCTGGGGATCCGCCCCTCCTCCCTGAGCTCCGCTCTCTCTGGCATCGTGGGAAGTCCTGAGGTAAGTCTGTTATTCTCTGGGGATCTTCTTTTCCCCTCTTTTTCTCCTTTAGCTGATATCTCTTTTTTTTTTTTCTTTTTAGACTTCCATCTCTGCTTTTTTCTTTCTTTCTTTCTCCTGGAGCTTCTATCCTTATATGGTAATGGCTCTGGAAGTGGCATTCTCCGATTCTTTTCACCCCATCACTGTTTACTCATTCACATGGGTATTAGGGATCTTGAGCTTAATTTGGAAAAGGAAGTTAGAATGTGCCAAACCACTGATATAACAAATGCCAGGCTGCATAAACTGTGGCACGGGGGGGGAATACTTCTTAATTGGCACAATGCAAGAAGAGGTTAATTCTTCTGAGGATTGGACAATCAGCCTGAACACCACTGGACTAATGGTAACTTTTAAATTAGGTCAATTGGGTCAATGTAACTCCAGAATACATTATTTAAAAAATGAAAACTAAACCTGTGTACTATGAGAATAAGAAAGTGAAACTTAGAGCATATAAAGGGAACATGATTGCAACTGAACATGTTTGTGCACTGCATATTAGGCACTAGGGTAATATAGTAAAAGTTCATTTTGTACAAGTCCAGGGAAAGCTAATGCCAATTATTGGGCTGTGAAGGTGTAAAACTCTAGGTTTGATTAAAAGAATGGATGTCATTAAGGAACTAGAAAGCAAGAACATAGAAGAATAGTTTTATGATGTGTTTCTATGGATAGGGAAACTGTCAACTGAGTACAAGTTAGAATTAAGAGAACCAAATCCTCCCACCATACATGCTCCAAGAAATGTTACCCTTGTATTAAGGGAGAAACTGAAAAAGGAATTAGATTAGTTAACATGGGCATAATAGAAAAAGTAGTGCAACCAACTGCTTGTGTTCATTCACTGGCCATAATAGAAAAAAAAAAGATGGATCCTTGAGATTGTGTCTGGATTCTAAGCAAGTAAACAGGTGTATCAAGGCAGCATTTTCCCATTCCCACCAGGGAAGCAGCTTTTGGCAATGTGGCAGAAACTAAATATTTCTCCATTTCGAATGCCTCTTCTGGGTCTTGGCAATCTCCCCGAGAAAAGAATAGCACTAGATTATGTACCTTCAGTACACCCTTCAGAAGGTATTGCTTTTGTAGGCTTCTGTTTGGACTGTGTTCTTCATCTGAAGTATTTCACAGAAAGATGCAATCAGTTATTGAACTCTGACTTATATTGATGTTAGTTTGGGGGAATATTATGGAAAAACATAACTTAAGGCTAAGAGAGGCAGTAGAAAGGGTTTGCAGAGCAGATTTGAAACTGAACAAACAAAAATCCAAATTAGAGTCAAATATATAACATATCTGGGAGAAAAGTTCTCTGAGAAAGGTGTGGAAATCCATCTTGCAAGGGTTAAAGCCATTACAAACATGCCTTCCCCTACGGATAAGGAAGGAGTGCAAAGATTACTGGGAACGATCGATTTTGTGGGGAAATATTTACCTAACTTAGCAGAACCGACCGAATACCTTAGACCACTCCTACAAAAGAATGCTCAGTGGATGTGGGAACATGAAGATGAAGCTGAATTTAAAAATGTGAAGGAAAAAAAATGAAATTTCCAGTACTAAAATACTACAACCCTAAAAGACCCATTACATTGTCAACAGATGCAGAGAAACTGAGAAGATCACTTAGAGCTAAAAATCCAACACAAAGACTAATTAATAGAGACCTGTTAAAATGTGCTTTAACTACAAGTTGAACTAAACTGCCAATGTTAGTATTACATGGGGATATGATACATGTAAAGGTGGAAGATGTGTAGATCCCTTTAAAAGTGTTATGTACTGCAGGAGGGAACAGCAAAACTATAGGCAAGGCACTGTTCTCTGAATAAACAAACTTTATCATTTTATAAGCTCACCTCCTTGGTCTTTTGAGAACAACACAGAAACCACCAGGGCATTATGCAGAAGGAAGATGTTTTTACCTTTCTCTTAGAAGGAAGCTGATTTCTACTCTGTTCTGTTACAGGTTCTAAAGTTTTCACATTTGGATCACAATATCCATATTTGACTCACAAGATGGGGATGCCTGCCTGCAGCCCCTGAACCAGGCACCTACATTCTGGAGAGTGTGAGAGGTTTCAAACTCACTTCTGTGTTTATTTCTTATTGGCTGGATCTAGGCAGGTCCCCAAGCTGCATGTTTTGCAGCACTGTTCTATTGTGTTTGACTTTTGGCATAGAAACAAGTAACTTGTAAGCCCCTAGCTACATTTATAGATCTGGCCTAACGTCGTCTTTGCTTCATGTATGTTGTGTGCCTTGAATACCACTGGAACTATATCAGCAGCAATAACGAGCATCCTTCACTACTACCACTATAGCTTTTGTCGTAATTATATGACAACAGGATTGATCAAAGTGTTATACCTTCTATTTTTCCCATGTTTTAATATGTCAATTATGCCTCTAATTATACTTCTGTAAGTAAATCTTAGCATAAAGTTGTCACAGAAAAATGTCCATACCAAATCGGATCAAGGTAACATTCAGCTGCTTTTTAATACATTAACTTCAAATAAAATGGAGCTGGGGTGGAGGGCTGAGAACGATTAGTAAAAACATTTAATTCCAGTTGGAGCTTTCTTTGTCTTTCATTTTGGTCCAAGCATAAGGCAAAATACTGCTTTCATATCTTCACATACCTTAATTCTTTTTTCTCTTCTTTCCTTCTGTTTGTGGATATCATTGTTGTCATTGGAAGTTTAATATTGTAGATAAGATCTACTGTGCAATCTGAAAGTAGAACATTGCCCTATATATATGTATCATGACACTAAAGATCTCTTTACCCTAATACTAAAACAAAGCTACAAGTTAAAACAAGTATATGAGAACACATGTAAGGTTTTGGTGTGGTTTTGAGTTGGGGAACACAAAACTGGCATTACATATCCTACCCTGCAAAGGGACATACGAGCCTACTATCAATAGAACTCCATAAAGAAATAAAGCTTTTTTTTTTCAGATGATTCACAAATTTCATAGATTTCACAGACATTAGAGCTGGAAGGGACCTTGGAAGATCATCGAGTCCAGCTCCCTGCCCAAGAGGCAGGAAGTCAGCTGGGGTCATAGGATCCCAGCAAGATAAGCATCCAAATTTCTCTTGAAGGCATTCAATGTGGGTGCTTGAACCA
>NW_017728992.1:173833884-173836757 GCF_001723915.1 Gavialis gangeticus
TTCAGATGATTCACAAATTCCTAGATTTTAAGATGGGAAGAAATAATTAAAACATAGTCTGATTTTTTACATCACAGGTATATTAAGCCCATTAACCTTTGTTTGACTAAAACAAACCTTCCAGACATACTTTAAGTCTTGATTTGGATCAAGAGATGGAAAATCTGCTCTTTCTTGTGATCATTTGATCCAGTGGTTCATCACCTTCATTGTTTCAAATCAGAAACAAGGCATACTTTTAAAAAATGTGCTAGGTTGCATCTTCTAGACATTGATTCCTATTATGACTTTCTCTGCTGCAGTAATACCTGATATATTCTCTTGATAAAGGCACTTATTAAATATGTTCAGGAAAAGACTTAATTCAATTTGCTGGAGATTTTAATATTTTGACATTTGATTTAGCTCCTAAGCAGAATGAAAATAAAAAATCTGAATTCCCAAGAAATGGGAACAAAATTCTTGCTCACAGGCAGTCATCTGGCGACCTCTGCTCAGAAGTCCTGATGCCCCAAACCCTGAAGCACTGAATGGAAAACTGACAGAAAACCAGGCAGACTAATGATAGAAACATGAATGGCAAACAAAAGTCTGTCCAATTCTTGCCTCTGTTCCATCAAAACTTCATTAAAAAATCAAAGCAAAACATTTTAAAGTACTGGGAAAGTCCAACAAAAATGTTCTGGCAAAACATAAACTAGGCAATGCTTACACTTACTTATATACTGTCATTAAATCTTCCCTCAGGCTTTCATCAAACCAACTGAACTAAGTCTGTCACTAAGCTATTTTCTCCACCCCTTGAATTATTGTGTCTCTTCTGTGTCATGTACCCTTTCCAGATGTAAACTACCCTTGTTACAAATTGGAGACCAGCATTCCAATAACCATCTCACCAATGCCACGTGCATAAGTGCTACACTTTTGCAAATTTACAGCCAGTGTAAAGCAGTAGGCTATGTCCAACAAATTATATCGTATTTGATGTAGCAGGCTTATCTCCTTCCTTCTTTAATTTTTACTTTTTCTTTAATATTGTTCAAAATGATATTTTGGAGATTTAAATGAATTTGTCAGTATTAATGAAAGAGTGTATTGGAAAAATGAATCCCAAACCCTTAAAAACTCTTTCTATTTTTCACTGATAATATAGTGTAGATATAGCTATAACATTTGTTTCCAAATTGTGTTGGAATGAAATAAATGTAGGTTATTTTAAAGAGGCTACAAGCATTACCAATATAACAATGCTACAAATACTGTTAATTTTAAGGCCTTTTCTGTTTTCTGTCCCCAGTCTTTTTGGCCACAGCTTAGAAACCTCCTATATTTGAACCAGTTTCTGACTTGGCAGGTCAATATACTACCCAGGTAAACTGAAGTCATACTTCAGTTGCTACTTTCACATTGCTGAGAGAGAGATGCTACTTTCACATTGCTGACAAAACTACTCAGCCACCATCTGTATGGGATTTGTTGGCAGTTCATATCCTGAGCTGAATATTACTTGAGCTCTTAAAATAAGTATTTTATAATCTGAACTTGATTACTGCTGCTATTTGAGATAGTCAGAGGGAAGATACATATCTGATTCACCTCCCATCAGCAGCAGCTCTAAGAGAACTAAGCTGAAAAGAAGTGTATCTTGGCCTACCTTGAAGGACGTTACTATTTCCTGAACATCATCAGTGTATCTATCACTGTAAAGAATGTAGGTTAGTTAAGCTGTTGTCAACTGGAAGTTTCTCTCTGCACATCTTGGCACTCACAGCAAAGAACTCATTCTTTTAAAAATAATATCGCTTTGTTTCTGTAAGCTGAGAATAGGTCATCTGCAGCATAGTACCCAAACTTATTTCAAATTATAATTGGAGTGGAGAAAGGAATAGGAGTTTGGAGATAAAAAAAAAATGAACTGAAGTGAATTAATTATAATCTGACTGTGGAGTCAATGTTAAGATACTATTTTCTATCATGCTTGTGGAAAAGACTACATTTTGTCCAGTTTATTAACTTCACCACTCTCCAATACAGAATACCTATTAGAACAAAAGTATGTCATGCAAATCTTTATTAAGAAATACCTTCCATCCTGAAAAAAATGTTTGCCATGCATGCTTGGACTTTAAAATGACTTATATTGTGTTGAAATGTTCAACTACAGTACTCCCTTAGCATTAAAATGCTAGCTGGCCATAAGCATATGCAATCTAAAAATGTAGCTTTAAAAATGTTCTTTAAACAAACACTTTTGTAATAATAATGCAGATCCTAAAATATTTTAGTGATGAGTATGTTGACAGATCATTAAGCTGGACCAGAAATGTATACCTGCAGCATATTCTCTGCTATTTTTTCCAGCATAGTCTTAAATCATTAAGGCCAACTTCTGGGGCTCCATTGAAAGGACTATTCCATAATATTAGTGATTATTATTAAATATTTTTTATACTTAACCTACATTTTCCTTTTTTTAATGTCATTTCATTAGTCATAATTGGGGATCCTGGCTTTCTCTGATAAAAAAAACCAAACCTCAATTTTCAGATTAAAAAAATAACCCAAAATCCACACTTTTCTGAGATTAAAATGAAACACCACTATATATTTAGCTAGTAGGGCTGTTCAAAGCTTCAGTAACTGATTCAATTCAGAGGAGATATCGTCCGATTCAGGGACTGAATCTCCAAATCTGAATTGAACCAGTAGACCAAATTAAAGCTCCAAATCAATTTGAAGCATCTGAATCGATTCAGAAAAGTTTTGGACAACATTTGGCCACTTCGGAAATATGGCCATAGACTAAACAGGCAGTTAACACAGCTGCCTCCAGCCAGTAAGTCTGTTGGGATTGAGGGAGGGGGGAGGGAAGG
>NW_017728992.1:173836964-173839602 GCF_001723915.1 Gavialis gangeticus
AAGGGGTGTGTGGGAGGGAGGGATTGGGGCTGGGACAAGCTGCCCAGCCAGAGCAGGGTGACACGTTACTCAGGGAGGGGGGTGTGGGACATGGGCGTAACGGCGCTGGGACTGGGGGCTCTGCCCTCCTGCCACTTGCCCAGCTGGGGCAGTGGGGGAAGGATGCAGGCATGGCTCGCTCTGGCCAGAAGGGGGCAAATGGCAGCAGGGTATAGCCCCCACTCCCAGTGCTACCACACCCGCATCCTGCACACCCCCCCTTGCCAGCTGGCAAGTGGTGGCAGGCCAGAGCCCCCACTCCCAGGTGTGGCAGCATTGGGAGTAGGGACTATGCCCTGCTGCTAACCAGAGCAAGCCATGCCTGCATTGCACATCCCCCCACCCCCAGGACTGCTGGGCCAGGCAGGGCATGGGGTCAGGCAAGATAGCCATGGGGGCTTCCCCTACAGCTCCCTGCACCAGGGCAGAGGCAGGCACAGTCAGAGGTGCCACAAGAGAAGCCCCCATGGCTTTTCTGCCCAGCCCCAGCCTCCCAGCACTTAAAAAATAAAAAATTAAATTAAAAAAAATGAAAAAATGAAAAAAGCCCCACACTCACCAACCCTGGCAGCAGTGATCAGGACCTCTTAGGGCTCATGGCAGAGCCCCCCTGCACAGAGTAGGGCAGTGGGGGGCAGCGGGAATCACCCCACCCACTTAGCATCTGCTTGGCAACTGTCATATCATGTGATGGCAGCACGGCTCAGCAGGATGCTGCGAGCTGATCACTGCTGCTTCCGCCAGTGAGTGCGGGGCTTTTTTTTTATTATTATTTTATAATGTGCCAGGAGGCTGGGGTTGGGCAGGGGATGGGGCTGGGCAGGGCAGTCATGGGCCTTATCCCACAACTCCCCCAACCTGGGGAGAGGCAGGCACAGCTGGAGGAGCTGTGGGAGAACCTGCAGCCACCCAGCGATGCCTGCCTCTCCCCAGCCAATCTGAATCTCTGAATAAGCACTGAATCTCCAATTCTGATTCAGCTGTATCGAATGGGTACAGTGATTCAAATCAACAAATTGAATCACTGTCCTCCAAATTGGCTGAATTCAAATCAAATACTGCCCTACTGACACAGGCCTAATAGCTATATATCTGTGGTATTTCATTTTAATCACAGAAAAATGTGGATGTTGGGTTACTTTTTTTTAATAAAAAAATTTGAGATTTTTTTTTTATCAGAGAAAACCAGGATTCCTGGACATCATTAAGCTTCCTTAGAAACATCACTAAACAATTACTTCCATACTTGAGGTTTAACTATCCCAAATCTTGAAATACTTTTTATTCCATTAACAAACTTCCTTGGACATCTTTCAGTTATGATTCATTTAATTTGTCCTCAGTTTCATTCCCATCTCAAACACATTATAAAATGCTTTTGCCTTTTGCAAGGTATTCAGTTAAGGAAGGGCCAAAAACTGGATCACTGATGTGATCACAGCAGAACCATACAAACATTCAATTACTTGATGCACATTTGGCCTAGCTTTCTGAACAGTAATTAAGGACAGTAAGTATGCTTCACGATATATAATAGGCACATTAATGGTACTGAAGAGAAGCATGTGGGAATTTTGAGCATCAAAAACCAAAAAAAACCCCTTGATTCTCAGATGAGTATATCATCTGTACAGGTAAAGAAGGCAGAGATATGTCATTTACTAATTCATAGCAAAATATAAACTTGCAAGCTTCTGATGCCTTCTGTGAGGCCAATGTGAATAGAAAATACTCAGTACTTTAGTGCTGTCCAGTTTGACACAGCTGGGGACCACATGCAGCTCTGGTCTATGAATCCCCAGCTGGACATCATGTGAGATTCCCTTCACTGCATGTTATGTGCTGGCAGCACACAGATCTCTATCCCCCATCAATGGCGGAGGTGCAGACAGAAGTCTGCAATTTTGCCTGATTTGGCCACACAATTTTTGTCAGATCTGGCCACATAAAGCAGCCTATAGCTGTGACCAAACACAAGTGTATGGCTGCAGACAGCTTCAAAAATGTTTGATTGGGTGAAAATATGACCCTCATTGCATGAGGTAAAATGTAGCATCTTTTGTAAATTGTGTCTGCAGAGGTCCCAGCCTGTTGCTGTTTTCAGAATGAGAGGGGGGAAACGGAGCAGAAGGAGTTCAGTTTAGGGGAGTTTCAGCCCTTCCCCCCAGGGCGGCCGGGGAGGGGGGGGCAATTCACCTAACCTACCCTTCAGCACCAGGTGGGAAGCACCAAGAATGAGCTCCCTCCACTGTTTTCCCCCTTCCATTCTGAAAACAGTGAGAACTAGCAGGAAGCCATGCCTGTTGCTATGGGAACCTGGTTGCTGGTATGCAGCTGGAAGCTAGATCCCGCCCAACCACCTTGCTTAATCAACAGTGAACTTCTGTTTGGTCTGGGATAACATTGTAACCCAGAACACTTTGCAGAAATCATTCTGTATTACAGCTGGGAGCTGCACTTCTGTCTTCATCCTGTAGTCTTCTGATTTCCTGCCTCAGGCTGTACCAGCAATATGTGCTCCCCTCCCACACTGTTTGCACATCACTGGCAGCATGTGGACCCCCGTTTTCCACCACTGGCATGCAGCACCCCCCCCCCC
>NW_017728992.1:173839796-173849857 GCF_001723915.1 Gavialis gangeticus
CCCCCCCCCCCAATGGGCTGTGCTCATGGCACATGGACCCCTGTTCCTTTCTTTAACACACAATAGTGATAGAGGCAGCTGCTGAGGCCACGTGTACACCACTCACCCACAGGTCACTAGTTGGACAACCCTGCTTTGGAAGGTTGGGTCCATCATAGGCAGTAGCAAATATAATGATGAATTGAACTGCCATTCAGAAAGACAAGTGTGACATAAAAGAAGCATCTGTTAGGATATCACATCTACAGGAGCTGTCTAACAAAATTTTCATAGACTATGATAAATCTTACAGACTTGTGTATTCCCTTTCCAGTGACACTCACAAGAGAAACCAAGTCAAAATCATTTTGCTGTTACATATCTTACCCAGTAGATAAGACCTAGGCTGTCCACATGTATGGCACCATTCACATTTTTTGGAAACATGTTGATAAGAGTTTATTAATGTTTAAATAGGCAAATCCTCCCCACAAAATAATTGTTTATATGACCACAATTTTTTATTAAAAAATATAATAAGATTTTAAACCTTATTAACAAAAAAAATGCCAAGTTATTTTTGGGTGGTTTATGTTTTCTTTTTTTTTTTTTATTTCAAGTAGCTCTGGGCATTCTTGAATGTCATCTTGAAGAAATTCAGGTTTCTTACCTACACAACTTGTTTCAAATGACCATTCTAGGATTTCATTCCTTTTGAAGAATTTTTCTAAGATTTAATTCCAATCTAAATTTGTTCACAACCAATCTGAACTGTTCTGATTTTGTTTTAATATTATCCTTGAAGTTAAATAGCTTTTCTTCTTGCCTGTTAGTTCCTCCAGAGATGCATTTGTAAAAACAAATATCTCCTCTTAGCATCCTATCTTATAGGAAAAAGGTCATCGTATTAGTCTATATATTTTTCCTTGTACCATTAAATGTCATATTGTTTGTTTTTATTATTTCACATGAAATAAAATTCCTCCTATATGATGATCTTATCCTCTTTCAGATTAGCAATACCTACCAATTTGCTGTTCCACAAACTTTGTATATACATGTCTAATTCTTGTCCCAAGAGCATCAATACAAATATTAAAAAGGATAAACCCAAAACTTACCTTGGTGAGCAATACCACTATTACCTCTGTCCAGGCAGAAAGCCTGTCTTTCAGTGTAACCTGTTTCAATACCCTATATCTATCTTAAAATGATAACATTAATCCCTGTTTTCTCCATTTTAGCTAATTTCCAATGAGGCACAATATTATTTTTTGCTTAAATCTAGATATGAATCTAGATTGAATCTAAGAATTTGATCAGAGATGTATAAGCTTTCATGAACCCAAACTCACTTCATCAAATGCAGATATAATGAAGTAAGCTTGGGCTTATGAAAGCTTATACAACTCTGATTTAGTTAGTCTATAAAGTGCATCTTTACTATGCCTTCTGCATGATTTCAGATCAATACAACTATTTCTCTGTAATCTAAGTCAGTTATTTCATCATAAAAGGAAATTAGATTGGCCTGACATGATCTTCCCCAACTGAAAATGTATTGTGTTTTGTCCCATGTTTTGCTTGCCTCCATGTTTTTGATTATTCTCTCCTCCAATATGTATACTCTAAGACTTTGTGGAGTCCTGTGGTCAAAATACCAGGCCCAGAATTACCTTAGTCCCCCCCACACACACTTTTTTTTTTTTAAACACAGACACACATTTGCTATTTGTCTCAGAAAAATCCCAAGTATATGCTGCCAACACAGAAGTTCTGTACCTGACATGCGCAGTTGAAGTCTGTGAGTGGAAAGTTCCAAGGCTCACCCAGCTCGTGCCCCCTGGGTGACCTGCGGACCTGTCAGTCATGTCTGACCTACTTTCCCCACAGACGCATGCTCAGCAACAGCAAAAGCATGAGGTAATCAGACTAGAAATTTCTTCCCTCTGAGTGTTCTGATTGGCCACTAAATTCAGATAAAAGTTCTGTGAGCCCCTCCCTCGGGGGGTGGAGATCAGAGAGAGATCAGGGAGAGATCGCGTTAGCTGCAGACAGAGGCTGGTGTTCCAGGGACTGTCTTTCAGTCAGGCTTCTGGGCCTATTGATCTCCTCCCTCGATTGGCATTCCGTGTCCTTTGCTGTTATTACTTTGCTGTTTGGATTTCCTGGCTTCGACTTACCTTTGGCATCGGCCACCGACATCGATTCAGATCGTTCCTCACCGGCTCTGGCTGTATCCTCGCTTCGTTTCACCGGCTCCTGACTTCTGCTTCGGACACCATTCCGGCTCTTCGTTGTCTTTACTGGACTGGCGTCACATCGTTACAGTTTGTTGTGTGTTACCAATTTATGAGCTGTTGACCAGTCCTAGGACTATCCAACAGGCAGCCGCACCTATCTCGTCAGAGGTAGAAAGCAAGGGCTTGTTGGAGAACCCTGTGGGCCAACAGACCCCTTTGTTTGTTTACCTGTTTGTTCACTGTAACTGAAGACATCGTTTCCTACGCATCTAAGCGTAAGTTAAATAAATTCCATCTTGTTTAAGGAACCATTACGCTTCCCGAGCTGCTCAGACTCCATCGCCAAAACTCCCACCTGTCCGTATCCAATTTGCCACCACCCGGCCGCACCACCGTGACCAACACCGCGAGCTTGGCTTGCCAGCTCCGTGTTGCCCGACACTATTATATACCTAAAACTGACATTCATTTGAAGATCCATGTTAAAGAAGATTCTTTTTATGTGTCAATCTTATCAAAATTCTGACATAGAGACTATTCAGGTGCCTTCATTTCAGTAATTTTATCATAATAAGCAATTTAATATTTTCCTCTACATCAGCTGTAGTAATATACATTACTTTATGCTCATTCTCATTCTGGTACCAAGCCATTATCCTCATCTACAGTTATGTCCTTATTTAAGACTGAGGCATAGTGCTTTGTATTTGAGCTACATGGGGTGAATGTCAAGGATAATCTCCATGTTCAGTGTGAAGTGGCCCCACTTCTTTCTTCCTTATTTCTTTTTTATACATGTAAATGAAGAACCTTTTTCTGTCTGTTCTGACTTTCGTTGCAAAACCCTACTTCAACTAAGCTTTCAGTTTCACATTTTCACATTATTTCTACACAGACCTCTGATAGATAGGTCTATTTAGAGATCAATCCCTTTTGCTATTCTTTGTAGATTCTTTACTTACCATGGCAGGACACCCAAAAAATAGGTGCTTGCCAAAAGCAAAGATACTGGAAATAGACCTGAAGAAGATCATGGTAGGGCCAAGCAAGAATCTGTTGACTGTACTTCACACTGGAACAAATGATACACATTAGCATGGAAATGAGAGGGTACAGACAATACTTAAGAAAACACACACACACAACTCTAGGACATTTTCATGGAGTTCTGGCTGTTCCAAGAGAAAAGGGAATATACTCTAAAAATCAGTAGAGCCTATTTTGCAAAGATAGACAGACCACAACGGCCACTCTCCACCAACTCCATTTCTGCCACTGTAATGAATTGCCATTTTCTCATTCTCTCACAGACATGTACACACACAAACACATATCACATGGTATCAACTCCAGTAGCAAATGCCTACTCTAACTTCCCTGCAAATCAATTGCAAAACTTCTACTGACTATTTGTTAGGCAAGTTTTTAGATATGTGTAGGCAAGTTACCACAATCGGACATTGATTCTGATGGAGGCCCCTGGAATCCATTACAAACAATGATAAATTATAGCAACCATAACCTAATTCATAGTGTAAGCATTCATAGAATGATGCTGTGGACTATTAGGGAGTTGCTATATTTTTACTGAGGATATTATACCTATATTTTTATATACCATAGTCTACTGCAGTGGTCTCCAAAGTGGAGTGCAAGCACCCCAGGGGGTGCGCAAGACGATCCATTGGGATGCAGGAAGAAAATATTAGAACTTCTATTTAGATGTATATTTATATAAACATACATATATTGGGGGTGTGTGCTCAAAAATTTTTTACAGATAGGGGTGCGTGATCAAAAAAGTTTGGAGACCACTGGTCTACTGGATAAATTTAAGTATTTTTCACAATAACATAAATGGAAGTATCTATCATTAACACTTGTTAGGATTCTGGCCAAGATTCAGATCTCTTGAAGACAAGGCACAGAGGTCCCTAAAAACAGCATTTAAATAATTATGCCTTGCCAGGCAGGTGTAACACGTGCAGCGGCTTCAAGGATTGCACAGATGATGAAATTTGTGTGCTCATATCTGAACTGTGCCAGAAGGACTGACATAGGCTACTTTTAATTAGTAGTGATAAAATAAAGCCATGATAATAGCATAATTAAAAGCTTTATACTCTGTGAAAGAATTTTCTGTTGCTTTTATCTTTCTTTCCACAAACTAACTTGATATGTTGCAGTATTCTACTCTGGAAACGCAGGCAGTTTGGGCAACAAATGTGATGAGTAAGGCTATTCTGAGCAAGAAGGACAGGGAACCTGTAAATGAAAAGGGTCATGATTTACATTGATAGTGTGACCTCTCTGGAATTGCACCAGGGGGCTGGAGGGTGGGGGTTAACTTATTATTTCAATGCTTTCTAATCTCTAGATGTCAAAGCTGCAGCTTTCTTTAAAAAAAAATCCAAAAAACAAAACAAAACAAAACAAAACAACTGCCTCCTTAGCCTCCAAATGAAACTCTTATTGCTAAGTGTTGGTCATTATATATATATACATATACATATACGTATACATATACATATACGTATACGTATATGTATATGTATATGTATATGTATACGTATATGTGTATATATAAACGTGTGTGTGTGTGTGTATTATGCATATATCAGCATAAAACCAACCAAGGTCTCATTGTGCTATGCACTTCATGGACATGTAGTAAGAAACACTCTGAACCTCCAAAAATCTATAGAGAAAAAAATAGGGAAAGAAAACAGTCATAGACAGGCAAAACAGTAGACCAGGTCATGCAGCATACCCTCAGTGGAGCTAAAAGTAGAAGTCAGATTTTTTGCAACATTTTAGCTAGGTACAGATATTCAAAAAGCCTGAGGCAGAATTCATCTAAATTACAGAGTTTACTCTAAACATACTAGGTTAAATTGGGACTGAACAGAACACAGGGGGACTTAACCATATACCTTTTAATGAGAGAACAATACTGGGAACATAACCAGTATAAATCAGGGAGTATAGGGGACAATACAATGCCCCGTGGGGCAGGATTCAACAAAGGCTAGACACTTACAATCACAGACATATTCATTCAATTGACAAAAGACAGGGTTAACCAAAATGTAAAATGCAAAGAGCAGAACAAACATACTGGTTGGTGAAATATAAAAGGCACAAAATGTCAAATGACAAGGAATATAGGGCCTAGGTACCTGGAGGGGGAGAACACAATGGCCCTTTTCCACTGCAAGAAGAATTTCTCTCTGTTAGTTCACTCACACCAAGGACTTGAAATCAGATTTTCCACATTGCAGGCAGAAGCTTTACCACACAGCCACCATCACTTGTAGTATACCAAGCTGCTAGGGGTTTTGACCTTCTAGGAGCCCCGGCTTCACATTGAGCTGCCTGGCCTCTTATTGGAGGAGCTGGAAGCAGAGCTGGGAACCTCTCAGGTCGCTGCTCGGATCCTTCCTGGAGTTGGGGAGCCTCTCCTGCTGGCTGCAGCTTCTCGTAGGCAATCCTGGAGTCCAGCAGGAGCCTCTCCTGCCAGCTACACGCCGTGCTGCTGAGGGTCCAACTGCTGCCTGCAGGTCCCACTCCATCAGGCTCTTCTGCGGCAACTGCTCCCGCCCCGCTGGCCCAGCTCTCGCCAGCTCTTTGAATCTCTTTCCTTGTGGTCCCTCTCTGGTCTCCCTGAGTCAGCTGCGCTGCCCCTTTTATCCCCCTCCAGGTGACCCAAGGGGACAATCAGGGAACATGGAGGGTGAGTCTCTGAGGCCAGATTGGTGAAGAAAGTGAATCCCAAGTCCTCCAATCATTTTTGCCTTTTCAAAACCCCTGGGCTAGGTCACTGCCAGCCAGCCCATCACATATGATAGGAGACAGGAGGCAGGGCTGGGGACAGAGGTTTTGCTGACTCGGCTCTGCAACAGTCCAGGGGAGGGTGCAATGGGCACTCAGCCAGAGCAGCCAAGTACAGGCTGAGTTTCAGCATACCTCCCTGGAAGGGGAGGCTAGCAGGGTCCCGCAAAGGGGCCTGGGATGCTGGCAGCCAGCGACGTAACTTGATTCAATAGAGGATTTGGTACAGAAGTTTGATACACCAGACTAACCTAATTTGTATAAGTTTGAGTGCACGACCATCAAGCACTATCTTGGACTGGATTCTGCTAATTTTAGTCTGATCTGTGTGCCCCAAACTTCTGTACAGTTATGGGTTTGGTTTGATTTCCAAGGATTTCTTTTGGATTATGTATAATGTCTTTACTTAGCCTTGATTTGTGAAGCCATGTCCCAAAAAACAAGTAACAGATTTTAGATACATTAATGCTTTTTAGGAGAGAGAAAAACAAATGTATCAGGTCAGCACTGGTTTTAAGCACTGTGAATATCATTTTTGGAAGAGATAGCATAAATATGACCTGTTTTAGAATAATGATTTCTCAGTTACTTATTTGGCATCAGTGTAAGATGCGCCTGAATAAGTAATACAGAATCAGCTCTGTAATGATGTACAGAAAGGTAGCAGTGATGTTTGAAATATCTGAGAAGAATAATTCAAAGTTTAAAGGGCTTTTTTTTAATTTTATGAAGATTCTTCAAAATATGTCCAATTAATCTGAAAAGTGGAATTTTTTTATAAGTTTCAGGTTTAGAAGCAGAGACTGAAAATAGCCTACTTAAAGTTTTAAGATTTATTAGGAATCCAAATTTAATGGCCTGGTTTAGATCAGAGGATTCTAAGTCCTAATTCCTATCTGCAAATGGAAAGGGATTCAGATTCAAGATGGTTCTGGCTTTGACATAACTTTAATTATAATTCTATCTTTGTTATGTAAAAATGTATAAGATCCAAATGACAGTCAGGTAATAGATATATGCTGTTTCATTTGCAGTTTGACCTTTGGGCAAATTTCTGTTATTCTAACGCTGTCTGTTAAAAGATACTTCGGAAATTGAAAGTGAACAACTCTAGGTCTCAACACTACTAAAACTTTATAATTTCCCATACCCCCCAAAAATGGAAGACTGAAAATAATGCAGATTTCTTTTTCCCTTTTACTGGAAGGAACAAACATTATCTAACTCATACTTCCACCAATTAACTTTTCATTGTTGTTTTCACTGGAATGTATCTGTTTTAATGTGAGATGTGATGATAGGTTAGAGGGTTATTGGTTGTAGCTGTGTTGGTTTCAGGACATAGGAAGGCAAGGTTCTTTGGGTAGCTGTGATATCTTTTATCAGACTAAGTAACTAGTTGAAAAATTGTTTTTTGCAAGCAAATGGCCTACTTTTGTGCTCAAAGGCTTGCAAAGGGCATTTGTGCCTGAAAACTCGCAAAGAACAATTTTCCCAACTATTTAGTTGGTCTAATAAAAGATATCACATCTACCCAAAGGCCCTTGTCTGCCTGTGATGGGTTAGAAGCACTACAGAATTCATGGAAAGCCTTAATATATGTGCAGAATGTATCTTGGGTGAAGATGGAATGGAAAAGACAGGAAAGGAGACTAGAAATAATATTTATTGGAGAACAGGACTTTGAAGAACCAGGAACTTTTTCTAGGACTTACACATCTAAGAGGCCAAAGTTTACATCCACAATTTAAACCCATGACTCCTACCTCTCAGGAGAGTACCCCAACCACTCGGTAACAGAGCGTTTTCTAAACTTACAATGATCCACTTTGAATAAAGAAATTAAATGTGCAGTGTAGCAGGGTCTGGAACTCACATCTCCCAGGGACATGAAAAAGCCACCGTAGCATGCTCCCACCATCTTAGTCCTCTGCAGTTTAGAAATGTATCTGACATATTTACATGTGAAAAACAGAGATGCAGAGATAAAGGTACCTAAAGGCCTAGTCACATACTCACTTGCAACAGCTGCAAATCACTGGACTGTTGTGATGTATTAAATCTAGTACATATTAGGAGATAACCCCTGCCTGAAAGAGAACAACTTTGCAATGCTACAAGGGCACCTAACTTGTGCTAAACTGCTTGAAATGGTCTCCTTGCTTTTAAACAGCACTTAGTACCCACTTAGTAAGCGTTAAACTGAACATGTGAAAACACCCAAAGACTAAGGCCAAAACTCACTAGGTACCTCTCTGATTGCCCAGAAAGATCCCTGGAAAGACTACAGCTCTGCTGCTGTATGTGTCTAGAATGAGTTAACAGCCAAGCAGCCAGTTTTCACTTAAGCTCCACAGGGTGCCTCCGAACATCCAAGTTTCATGTGGGAGCCTCCAAGCATACCTAACGCACACCAATAGAACCGAGATTCCATATTATGTATTTTTATTTTTTAAATATGACTGGAGGAAGGTGGGAAGTTGATGCCCTACTTTTTTACAACAACCTATTGATTAAGCTGTTGGGCAACCTGGCAGCTAGAGCACAAGAGGGTTCTAACTCACATCTCCCAGCAATCAGGAGGGTGCCCTCAACACCAGATTAAAGTTTAGGGTAGCCAAGATAGGAGCACCCTCCATCTTTCTTGTGGAAGTTGATCCCCCTGGTGCAAAAAAGGAATATAGGGTACATGAGACCAGAAAGTGAGAGAAAGTGCAAATAGTTGTATGACTGCAGTACATTAAGGAGAACGAAGTTCTCAGAAGCTGTAGTACCAGAAGTCACAAGTAACACAGAGATGTATATCGCAATTGAAATGCACGTGAGAATGCGTGGCATAAATACAATGTCTTTACTGGCAGCAGAAGGAATTTTAGCAAATATCCATTATGAATTACTTTGTTTACTTTTTTAATATAGTTTGACGAAATAAAAAACAAACATCGAATAGTAGAGATTTTTCAGATGCTTTTTATGCTCTAATGTAATGCTATAACTGCATTGCATAGTAGAATATGGAAAAGAAATAGTAGACTTAATGCACTTTCTTTTGGATAGCTAATTACATCACAAAAACAGTTGTAACACATCCATTTAAAGTTTTGGCACTCTTATTGGAAAAGCTGTGTGTAAAGGTAAAAGGGCATTTTCCTGGTTTTAGAGATTAGGTAGTCCATTTAGTGGTTCAGTTCTGAAGAACATTGATCAGGCAGTATTGGGAATATTTCAGTAACAATCTTTGCACTACCATCTGTTTAGAGAATAAATAGAAGCTTCAGTCTTTAGTGCTGCTTGTCTGGGTTCCTTCATGAGAAGTAAATTTACTGAAAAATTAAGACATTGCTAATCATGCTAATTTAAAAATCATAAATATGAGCAAACAATACTTTTACATGCCTGGATGAAAGGCATTATAAACTACTTAATAACTATCAAAATAAATAATGGCAACCTATGGGTCAATCACAAATATGTGATTGAGGGCCTGGACACATGATATCTGAGCACTAATGGGATTTATATTTAATTTACACTCTAATGTAAAATACAAAATGAGTCAGTAAGGAAAAACAACCATTATCTCAGGGCAGCTTCTCTGCAGTGGCTGTGCCAAGCTGTGCAGCCCTGGCAGGGAAGGCAGCTGGCTCCAACACGTGGGGTTTCCTCCCATGCTGTGCAAGTGCAGGGGCTGTGTGTGAGTGGTGGGGGATGCCAGTGATACAGACAGCCCAGGTCAGGCTGCACCCCTCACTGTGATGTGCAGCTCTGGCTGGAGCCATGCCCTGCCAGGCACCTGCACCCTGAGCGCCTGGCCTGCTGCTGCTGCTACTACCTGCTGGGGCTGTGCAACATGGGGGACTGTGAGGGGAGTGTGGGGGGGGTTCTTTACATACCCTACCCTCCCCCACACCCACATGCTGCCCACCTGAGCTCCACGCTGCTACTGCCCGCTTGGGCACAGGCTCTGTGCTGCCACCAGCCCAAACCACACACTCTGTGCTCCTGCCC
>NW_017728992.1:173854857-173859314 GCF_001723915.1 Gavialis gangeticus
CATGCTGCCCACCTGAGCTCCACGCTGCTACTGCCCGCTTGGGCACAGGCTCTGTGCTGCCACCAGCCCAAACCACACACTCTGTGCTCCTGCCCAGCTGCAGCCCCACATCCATGCTTCCCTATCTGCTGCCCAGAGCTAGCAGGAGACTGGGGAAGTGGAGCAGGTACCTGAGGGCTGCAGCAATGACAGCAGTAGCCCCACATGGAAGCTGCGTGCTGGCCAGGCCGGGCCCTTTTGCCCAAGGGGGGGGGGGAGTGAGGCAATAGGGTACATTTGGGGCTGTGTGTACATGTGGTCACCTCACTCCCACCCTTGCGGGCAGATGGGCTGAGTGGGGCACAATTTGTTGGTGGGTGCTGCAGGCCGGATGAAATTACTTGGTGCATCAGATCTGGTGTACAGGCCATATTTTGCCCACCCCTGCCTTAGAGACTAACAGGTTGAGAAAGGCATATGCTATCTCAGCTGCAGTCAGAGAACTGACAACTAGCATCTGTTTCTGTAGACACTCAACAAATTATTACCCTATGCTATGGCATTGTGGACGAGGGTAAGGAGAATAGCTTTCTTTCATGAAAACACAACGTGAGACCTCTCTGTAGCATTCAAAATCACCAAGATGTAGTTTCAGCATTGAAGCTACCTGCATATGTTATATGGAAAAGCTGCTACATTTTCAGAAGAAGTTGAGATATGGCTGCCTCTGTCTTGGGAGATAGAATTCAAGACACCAGGCAAATCAGCAAACTGGCAACTGCTGAAGAGAGCAGGCTCCAGTTGCTGTATCAATCCTGTTTAAACAAGCATTTAGATTCAGAGTTTCCATGACTGCTGAGACCACTACCACAACAGTTTTCCAAAGAGGTACAGACTTCAGCTCAGGTGCTGCCACTTCCTCAACTGTATGCTGCTCTTTAAAGCAAACATTAGTGAAACTTGCTTCTCAGAAGAACAGTAAAACAGATATCGCTGCACATCATCTCCATCATCCTATCAAGGCAGGATTCCTTTTCAGAGAATTTACTAGGCAAATGCAACATTTTCCCCACTCTGTGCTAGCCAAACTGATTTACACTTCCTAGACTTTGCATCTAAATAGAAAACACTGTTCCAATTAACCTCATGTTTAATATTATGGGTAGGTGTAGTCCCTGCCCTCATTTTAAGATAGTGGTAAAAGCCATAAAGTGTCTTTATAAACCCAAGTAGCTGAAATAATAGCAGCATTCAATGTAGTCCCATGTTAATACCCATAACACAGCCACATGAAAGGACAAAGGAGTTTCATGGGCTCCTGACTGTGAGAGTTTGTGAGTGCATGAATAAAATGTAGAAGAACTAAAGAAGCAGGAGAAAAACAGCAAGGAGGATAGGTAGAAAAGGAAACTTAGGACATAAAACAAACACTGTGAGAATGGCCCTGAGAAAAGCTAAAAGAAGAGCTTTCAGGCCCAATGCCAACTGGAAAACTGAGAGCAAAGGCAACATATCACTTAATTCCTCTTGTGTTCAAAGAAACAGTATCTAGCACATTCTGTGTAAAGGGAACAGGATTACATTGAAAAAACACCTGACTTCATCAGTTTTTGTTTCTAACTGGAACAACCTGCAAGAAGCTGATTTTGTATAGCCCCTGGGGTTACAAGGGATAACATTAAAATGTTTAAAGACTGAATTTTGTGTTTATGGAATCAAACATACAATATTTACCACCTCTGTTCTAAACTATTCATTTGCCTTTTGCTTTAGCTCAATGAATGATAACAACAGCAAGAAAAAAATCTAATTAAATGCTTTAACAATAAAAAGTACACCAAATAAAAATTGGTGACTTTCTAGAGAAGAGAGGTAACATATATAATAGAATGAGAACCAACCCCTGAAGTGTCTCCTAGAGTTTTAGTACAGATTGTTCAAGCTGCTAAAAATCACATACAGTGTATGGAGATCTTATTTCATTTTTTTAAGAGAAAGTACAAGCTAATTATCCAACATATCAACTTGCTACTGAAAATTGGGATTTCTATGATATGTAATACAGATCTTTCACTTGAACTCTTCTGATTATTTTAATTAGCTTTGTCTTTTTGTCTCACTTCCTCTGAAGGGGGGAGAATGTGTTAAAGAATTGTCTCACATCAGTATGGCAGATGATATAAAGGATAGTGATAATTATTTTTTTTTAATTAGATGTGATCCTCAACCAAACATCTGGATCCAGAATGAACAAAAAGCTTCTGGGATTTGCATTTCCACTGGGCCAGGGTAAGAACTGGGAATAGACTGCACCTCTTCTAATTGCCATATGTCTTTAGATGGGTAAGTTCAGCTGTAGTACAGGCCTTCCTTCCTTCTCCCCTTCTCCTCAATGCTATTTACTGATAAGAAGGACTGCCTGATGCATCTCAGCTGTAAGAAATGGAAACTGAGTGCAGGAGAACAGGGGCTAGCATCCCAGGAGGAAGTTACAGCAACTGAGACCAAGTGAACAGAATTTGTGAGGTGAGGAGAAGAAAAATCAAATACATATAAATGAAATCTTGCAAAAGCAGATATTCTTTTGGGGCTACCTATATTTCTAAATATTAAATCAGATTCCTAATGAAAAATCCTCGCTGAAATTCTAAGCCCACATTTCCATTCCTGCAAACCTTTGTGTGTGTATAGCCCAGTTGAAAGCCACTGAGTTACTCAGAATTTATAAAATGAAGAAATGGAAACACATCCATGAATTGGTGCAAAACCTGCAATTTATTTTGGTAGCATTCAAATTTGGACCCAGGTAGAAGAATCAACCCAAACTGAATTGATTACTGTAGTCTCCTGTGCCTCTCCCCTGTGCATCGGGTACGTGCTGTTTTCTCTGACTTCGCCGTTGCTTTGAGGAAGAAACAGGCTTGTTAGAGGTTTGATTCTAGTCAGTCTACCAGGGGTCTTTCCTGCAACGACTTTGCTGTTAAATGGTTTGTTATTGGGAGGAAGATGATCAGTCCCATTCCTCCTGGTCACCTTCCTTTGAGCATCCTGATTGTCCTTCCTGCTTGGTGCTCCGCCTCCCCCACACCCTGCCTAATGCCAACCAAAGATGTCACAGTTCGGGCCATCAGAATTGATGTACTGATCACTTTGGTGCTTGGGCCCGTTATATTTGTGACAGAGGGAATCGGGAAATTGTTTTGGCCTGAGTGTTCCCTACTGCCCTGTTGCATTACTTATGCATCTTCCTGATGTGGTGCTATCCTGTGCCTAGGCATCCAGCTCCCTACTTGGGCTCTACACTTGCTGTGGGCACGCTGGTCATTAATCCTTGCTTTGCTTGGCCATGCCAGATACCAGTCTGTGCCATAGATGTCCAGTGTCTCTGAAGCTCCTGCCAGTAAGTCACTGGACCTTTGCTGGCCCTGGGTCTTACTGAGAACCCCTTCCTGGGGCAGCCACCAGGTCCCTGCATGGGGACCGGGTTCCAGATCTGGCCTTTCTGGGCCAGCTAGGGACCTCACTTCTGGTTCCCTTGATGGGTCTTCTGCCGGGCTTTTTATCCCCATCTCAGGGGTCCAGACAGCTAATCGGCCCCAGCACACTGCCACAAAGTGTGCCCATGCCAACGTAGGAGCTGGTCCTGGCTCCATCTGGCCTGTCCGTCTTTTTTCTCTTTTTTCTTCTTCGACCGCAGTGTCTCCACCTTCTGCAGTTTCATTTTTGCCGCGCTCCACTTCCGGCGCAGTGTCTCACCAGTTCTGCTCCTCACCCAGCTGAAGTAAGTTTTTTTCACACATCCCCCCACTTAAGTTGCCTTGTGGCATCACATCCTTTGGATCCCAATCATTGGTCATCTTAATGCCAGTCTTGTGTCGGTTCGTCCTCATGCTCTCACTTAAGTCGCACCTTGATAAAAAATCCGCACCTTTATTAGTCACTCCTGGTCTGAAACTAATGCTAAACTTAAAAGGTTACAGCGATAATGCCCAATGTGTAATTCACGCATTATCATGCCAAAATTTATTTAGCCATGGTAAAGGGGCATGATCTATGACTAACTTGAATTCTCACCTCATTAAGTAGTATCTGAAATAATTTATGACACATTTTATTACCAGGCACTCTCTCTCAATAGTCAAATACCTGATCTCAGCAGTGTTTAATTTTTTACTAGTAAAGGTGATGGGTTGTTCTTTGCCTTCTTGATCCTGATATAGCACCACACCTGCAGCGGTCTCAGAGGCATCTGTCTGCAGGATAAAAATTTTAGAGAAATCAGGAATCACAACTACCACATCATTACATAGTGCCCCTTTTATCTCCTCAAAAGCTTTCTCCATTTGAGGAGTCCACTGTACGGGACCTTGTACTTTCCCCCTTACTGTATCTGTTAGTGTTGTTGCTTTTTCCGCGAAGTGGGAAATAAATCTCCTATAATAATTAGCGAGCCAGGGCTTGGGGGTTTGGGGCCTGGG
>NW_017728992.1:173859357-173894568 GCF_001723915.1 Gavialis gangeticus
ACCAGCTCCAGGACACTGCTCCGCTCCTCCGCTTCACCCTGGGTGCAAGGAGACACGTAGCATCAGGGCCGGGGAGTGGAACAGTTCCTCACTTGGGGCAGGCAGAATCTCCTTCCTGAAGTGAGGCAAGGCAGGGATGGAGGCTGGGGTAGGGCTGGTGTAGGCTCTGCCAGCTCCAGGCAACTGCTCTGCGGGCTCTGTCAGGTCTGGGGAAGTGCTCCACTCCCTGGCTCTGATGCCACGTACCTCCTCACTCCCCAAGGCAATGCGGGGGAGCAAAGCAATTCCCTGGAGCCGGTGGAGCCCACGGAACAGTTGCCCAGAGCAGGTGGAGCCTGCACCAGCCCCAGCCCCAGCCTCCATCTCTGCCTTGCCTCACCTCGGGGAGGAGCTGCTTCTGCCCCAAGTGAGGCTCTGCCAGCTCCAGGGAACTGTTCTGTGGGATCTGCCAGCTCTGGGGAAGTGCTCCACTCCCTGGCCCTGATGCCACATGCCTCCTCGCTCCTCAAGGTGAAGCAGGGGAGCAGAGCAGTTCCCTGGAGCCAGCAGAGCCCACGCTAGGCTCCTGACTTTGCCTCACCTTGGGAGGGAGGTTACCTTCTGTAAGTGTTCCACACCGCAGCCCAGCTCCTATCCCAGCAGGTGCACAGCCTAAAAAAGTTTGTGCGCGGCCAGAGTTTTATTTGTGCATGGTCGCACATGCGTGCACCTTAGAGAGAACCTTACCTAGCCCCAGGAAAGACCTCATATGTTGCTTAGTCTGGGGTGGTACATAATTTTCTATCATCTCTATCTTACTGGCCAGTGGACGTATTATTCCATGACCCACTATAAATCCTAGGTAATTCGTTTCTTGCATTCCTAGGGTGCATTTTTTTGGGTTGACTGTCATCTGCACAATGCAGAGTTCTCACAGCACTGCTTTCACATGTCATAGATGTTGCCCCCAGGATTGTGAATATATGACAATGTCGTCAATATAAGCGGTGGCTTACATCATCTGTGGGGCGAGGGTGCGGTCCATGAGTTGCTGGAATGTCGCCATGGCTCCATGTAGTCCAAACAATATTCTTGTAAATTCAAACAGGCCCCAAGGTGTACCGAAGGCATCTTTCTGTTGATTTTTCTCTGCCATAGGTATTTGTCAATACCCTTTTGAAAGATCAATTGTGGAAACATAATGAGCTTGACCTATCCTCTCCAATAGTTCCTCAATATGTGGCATAGGGAATGCATCAAAAATGGCGATTTCATTAACTTTCTAGTAGCCAATACATACTCAAAGAGACCCATCAGTTTTGGGCACTATTACCATGGGGCTTCGCCATGGACTGCACGAAGGCACAATGATCCATTGTGTCAACATTTTGTGGATTTTCTGATGTACCCTTTACTGTAGGTGATGAGGAATGGGCCTCCATTGCTCCCAGACAATAGTTCCCTTTGGGGTATTGATCTTGTGTCTCACCCCTTTGGGTGTCCAGGTTTTTCATTAAACACATCATTAAATTCCTCTATCAGAATTTGTCAATGTTTGTGTTGCTCTTCACTAAGTCCTGGTCCTTGTATTACTTGATTATTCTGAACTACTTTCTCTTGCTAATCTCCCATCTCAGGTCCTAGGTCCTCCCGGGGATACTCTGGGCTTAGCATCCAACCTTCAGGTTCCTGCCAGGCTTTTAACAAATTAATGTGGTAAATTTGTTGCTCTTTTCTTTGTCCTGGACAGTATACCTCATAGTCTACTGGACCAGCTTTTCACACCATCTCGAATGGTCCCTGCCAACCTGTTAATAACATGTTGGTTGTAGTAGGGAATAATATGAGAACTTTGCCCCCTACATGAAAGTCTTGCATGTGGGCCCTTTTGTCATACTCCCATTTTTGCCTCTGTTGGGCCTCAGCTAGGTTTTCCTGGGCCAGCTACCTAGCTTTCCCAAGTCGATCTATCATCTCTTGCCTGTGAAGCTATACCGCAACTTCTGGCTGTCCTGTGCTCTCCCATTCCTCTCTCATTTCCTGTAACAAACCCCTTGGCTTATGGCCATATACTAACTCAAAAGGGGATAATTTTGTGGATGTTTTTGGCGTGTCTCAAAGTGAAAAGGGGAGTTATCAGAATTAAATCCCATCTCCAGAGTTCTTCTTGTGTGCCGCATTGCAACAGGCATTTAATCATCCCATTGATACATTCTGCCAGACCATTGGTCTGTGGATGGTATACCGACGCGCATGACTGTCATATTTTCAACGCTTGGCACATGGCTCTGATGACCTCAGACATAAATTCTGTACCTTGATCCATGATTATTTAGATTCATAGATTCATAGATTCATAGATTAAGGGTCGGAAGGGACCTAGTAGATCTTCTAGCCCGACCCCCCGCCAGGGCGGGAGAACAACAAAAAACCCCAAATGTCTTAATGCCTCTCTGGGTACTCCTACATGAGATATCCAATTCAATAATTCCTCCGCAATTTGGGGCGGGGGGGATGTGGCTGACCTTAAAGGTATTGCCTTGGGGTAGCGTGTAGCATAGTCAACTGTGACTAGTATATACTGATATATATATAGTCGACCGTGACTAGTATACTGGCACTGTTCTTCATCCAGGGTCCCACTATATCTAATGCTATTCTATCAATGGGACATCAATGAGCACCATCACCTGTAACGGCATGCACAGAGGGCCCTTTCTTGGACCCTTTGACACTCTGGGTAGGCCTCACAATGTCGTGTGAATTCCTCCCTCATCCTTGGCCAAAAGAACCACTGCTTGATCTTGGTGAATGTCTTATTCACCCCAAAATGACCTCCCATGGGGTTGGTGTGTGCTAGTCCCTACACTTGACTGGAAAGCGTGAAGGACCATTAACTGCCGTATCCATTCACTGGGCATTTCCTAACCTGATACAATGGACCATTATGTATCACAAAATGAGGATCACTTACATTTATTTCAGGTCATATGACATCACTGTCCACAAGAGCCACTTCTGTTTCCCAAATCCTCTGGAACTCCTCGTCCTCTACTTGTGCAGTCTGGAATTGGGGCCCCTTGGTGCCCATTCTAAGACTTATTCAGTCATCTTCTCCTGAAGAAGTTGCCTCTTCTTCCACCATCCAACCCTCCACCCGAGACCATCCTTTGAGTCTTAATTTGTCTCTTTGCACTTCCTCTAGAACTTCATATAGTGGTGGCCAATCTCACTCCACAATCATTTAACCATCTAACTCCAGTACAAATCCCACACACAGCTTCCCCTTGCAGTTGGTGATCCTTAAATCCACAAAAACCCTTTCATACTGTTCCGCTTCTCCATGTATACAGATCATTCTCACCGACCGATCCCAGTCAATGGCATTCCTCAGGACTAGTCCAGGTCAGACTCAAGTTTGAGCGCAGATGGTATCAAGAGTGGTCTGAAGGGGTTTACCTGCCACTCAAGCTGTCACCATGGGTATGTCCCATACAGTTATCTCTTCACTATGCCCAAAGCATCAATCCATTTCTTCAACGGGCTCAGTTGCTTCAGGTCATTCTTTCAGCCCTGTGCCTTCCCATGTCAATTTCCACCTTTCTTGTGAACTTATAGTGCATTCCCTGGATACATAACTGGCCTTCCCACATCAGTAACATATCACACCATGCCTGGTATACTGGAAGGACCAAGGTTCCTCTTCCCTCTTAGTGGTGGCTCCTACATTTCTATAGACCTTTTCTTGGGAATGCTCTGCTTCAGATGCCATGAAGACCTCGGCCACTCTTAATGCCTCTTCGACTGTCCTGGGTAAATGCTGTCATACCCAAAGTTGTGTTTCATCATCTAAATCTTTTATAAATGTCTCTAATAAAATTTGATCGGCCAGTGTCACCTGGTCTACCTTCTCTGGAGGTACCCATTTGTCCAGGTCCTTTAAAAGTTGCATGAGATTCCTAGGCTTACAGTCCTCCTTCCCCTTTTGGGCTCAAAATAATTTATGATAATGCTCAGGAGTGAGCTCTAGGTGGTATAATATTGCCACCTTTACCTTTTCATAGTCATAGGCATCATCTCTCGGGAGAGCCCAATATGCGGTTTGTGCCTTGCCCACAACAAGGGACCTGAGCTGGCTTGCCCACTTCAGTTTGTTTAGCCCCATTTGTATCACTGTCCATTCAAACGATTCGACATAGGATTCAATATCATCCTCATGTGTCATCAGATGCATTCAAAATGTTGTCCAGTTCCTCTGCATCCATTCATGTTGTTGCAGCACCTGCTCCTGTTGGACTCCTAATACCTTTGTCACTGCCTGCAACGTTTGATCCAACAATTCTATCTGAGGGGTTAGGTTAACTTCAGTTTGGGCGTTGGCCTCCAGGGTCACCTCTTCTTTAACATTCCTGGCAAATGCACCAATTTGTAGTCTTCCGTGCCTCTCCCCTGTGCATCAGGTATGTGTGGTTTTCTCTGACTTGGCCATTGCTTTCAGGAAGAAACAGGCTTGTCAGCTGGTAGACTCTAGTCAGACTACCAGGGGGGTCTCACCTGCCACATCTTTGCTGTTAAATGGTTTCTTACTGGGAGGAAGATGGTTGGTCCCATTCCCCCTGGTGCCTTCCTTTGAGCACCCTGATTGTTCTTCCTGCTTGGGGCTCTGCCTCCCCTACACCCCACCTAATACCAACCAAAGATGTAATCATTTGCACCACCAGAATTGGTGTACCGAGCACTTTGGTGCTTGAGCCTGTTAAATTTGTGACAGGGGATAGGGACGTTGTTTTGGCCCAAGTGTTCCCTACCACCCTCTTGCCTTACTTACGCATCTTCCTGATGCGGTGCTTTCCTGTGCCCAGGCATCTGGCTCCCTGCTTAGGCTCTACACTTGCCATAGGCCCACCGGTCATTAATCCTTGCTTCACTTGGTCCTGCTGGATACCAGTCTGTGCCCTAGATGTCCAGTGTCCATGAAGCGCCTGCCAGTAATTCCCTAGACCTTTGCTGGCCCTGGGTCTTGCTGAGAATGCCTTCCTGGAGCAGCCACCAGGTTCCTGCATGGAGACTGGTTTCCAGATCTGGCCTCTCCAGGCTAGCTGAGGACCGCACTTCTGGTTCCCTTGATGGATCTTCTGCTGGGATTTTTATTCCAGTCTCAGGGGTCCAGGCAGCCAGTTGGCTCCAGCATTCTGCCACAAAGCATGCCTACACTGATGTAGGAACTGGTCCTGGCTCCTTCTGGCCTGTCCATTTTTTTTTTTTCTTTTTTTCTTCTTCTGGAGTGGCATCTCTGCCTGCCATGGTTTCATTTTCACTGTGCTCTGCTTGAAGCACAGCATCCTGCTGGCTCCGCTCCTCGCCCGGCTGAGGTAATTTTTTTCCACAATTACAAAGGACAATGACTACAGAGTTTAGGTAAGGATGAATAAAAATAACAAATGAGACAAATAATTAGGCCCCAAATCACAGGTATGGCAGCTGAGAAAAATTAGTGTTTTCTCTTTCCCAAAAAACTAAGGATAGCATCCCTAGCTCTTCTCAGCTTTCAACAGAGATAGCCCTAAGATGTACCATCCCATATCCCTGAAGAATTGAGGCTCATTCAGGTGAATTGCCATTCACTCCATGTTTGTATGGGACTGTTCTGCTTTTCTTTTGTCCCAGGGTTTGATTCATATCAGTCAGTTATAAGTTTATTGGGGTGACCACCAGTACCTGACGTTTGTTCACCAGAGTGCCCCAGGGGATGACAAGGTTGAACGGTTATAAACTACTGCAAGACCATTTCAGGCTGGACATAAGGAAGAATTTCTTTACTGTCCGAGTCCCCAAGGTCTGGAACAGCCTGCCATCAGAGGTGGTTCAAGCACCTACATTGAACACCTTCAAGAGCAAATTGGATGCTTATCTTGCTGGGATCCTATAACCCCAGCTGACTTCCTGCCCTTTGGGCAGGGGGCTGGACTCAATGATCTTCCAAGGTCCCTTCCAGCCCTAATGTCTATGAAAACTATGAAATCTAAGAACTGCCTCCACTGTACCCTGTGTGTTTAGCCTTAGAGTTTCATGCATGCAGAAAGTTCCAGGCTACTAATTGTCTTTCTCCTCTTTTTGAATTCAGTCTCCAGTCAGAAGCATCTCTCGGTTCAGAGAGCAGATGAGGCAAGTAAATAAATAACTTAGGAATGAGATATGAAGGAAGAAGATATGGAAGAAAAATAACAAATGCTATGTATGCAACTGCTATCCAGCCCATCATCTGCTACTTTGGGTGTGTTCAGACACCCTGTCAGGGAGGTGTTCTAACTATGGCACTTTACACAAAATGCTAAGAGTTAAAGGGGCATTGAACCCAACAGGCCTGTTGAGTGTTTGTGTGTGTGTGTGGGATGGGGGGAGGGTGCTCAGAGCTTGCCTGCACTGGCCCATGCCAGCAGGCAGGGGTGCTCCAGCAGCCTCTCACCCTTTCCTCAGCTCAGGCTCCCCAACTGGAAACTGGTAGCAGTGGTGTGGTGGAGAGAGATTTCCCCTGCTGCATACCCCGCACCATCTACCCCTGCTGTGAGCTTAGGCAGAGCTAGGCTGGGCCTGGGCAGCAGCGGGGCTCCTTTCGCCTCCCCTGTTTATCTTGACAGTGGCAGAGGCTGTTGCTCTTGGACCTGGAGCAGGGGTGGGGGAAATGGAGTCTCCCCACGTCATGGAACAAGCCTAGATTCCCCCAACACCCCAGCAGGAGTATTCAGGGGGGCTAGGAGACAGGGAGGGATCTGTTTCTCCGCATCCCAGTTTCAAGTGTGGCAACCTCTTCTGCTGTCAAAACACTCATGTGAGGGGCAGAAGAGAAGGGAGCCCCCTCCACCACCACCACCACATGGACCCAGCCCATCTCCCCCCAAGACCTAAGCAGGGGTAATGGGGGGGTGGGAACACATGCCGGGGGGTCCCTTCCCTCCCCCATTTCCCCCGCTTCATAGGGAGGAGATAGAGATTTTCTGTTTCCTCTCTGTAACAGCCCTAGGCATGGGGTTAGGGTGGCCCAGCTCTGCAAAGTCACATGGCTTGTGGGCAGAACCTCCCAAAGTTAACCCCCACAGGGAACCTGTGCACAAGTTCCTTAAGGTGCTCTGCCCTAGAGAACCCTATCTGATACTACATCAAACAAGGGTTAAATTTTCATGCAATCAGCCATTTTAAAAAACACTTTTGGGGCCTCATCATGTTAAAAATGTAACTTCTGTACACACCCTTTTGGCAAAGAAAAGGTGGGGAAATGCACAGTACAAGGGCATTAAATTTTAAACTAGTATTTATAATTTAGTAACCCTTTAGGCTGTTTGTTAGTGGTTCTTAGTAAATGGTCCCTAGGAAATAATATTTTATATGTAATGTGTTTTCTTGAATTCCACCATCTATCTTAAGTGGTGGGTGACAAATATGAGTATGTACAAGGTTTGCTGCACTTGGTTTAGGTTTAGGCAGCTTACTTATGAGTAAATATACAGGGGTTTGCCACTGCTGGGAGCATGGCAAGTAGCCTGAAATAAGTTACTTGGCATGGGGGAAGGGCTGGTGGTATCAGAGAAAGCTAGTGGCTCTGCAGGAGCATTGGTGGGTCTATGGATCTAGTGGGGAGAGTTACCCAGTCTGTGGGGGATAGTTAAGAAGGGACTAAAAAATAGCCCATCAGGGTTGGGGGTGAGGTAGAAACAGAACAGCACCAGGGCTAGGGCTAGTGGCTGGACTTTCCCAGCCCTGGGTCTGTACTGTGAATGTCTATGGTGTTCACAAGACCAGGTTACCCCTTTCTAGAGCCATTACACCTTTCTCAATCTCAAATTAATTCATCTCCAGAGGTGAACTAACTTAGATTGGTCACTCCATTTTTGGGGGTAATTGAAGCACTGTGAATATCTGCACACCCAGACATTTAGATCCACCTAACCTTGGTGTAGTTACACTAAGTGCACACAAAGGCTAGGGACAGACCTTCAAAAAGCCTGAGACTGATTTGATTCAATCTTTGCAGTTTAATCTATCCTGGCTAGGCTGAACTGGTTTGTAACTGGAGATGCATTCTCTCTGGACTGACGAAATTCAGGCACATGTCTGCAATGGTTCAGGCTAGAAGCTAGGGGGCACTAGAGTGGCCCTCCCTTCCCTTGCACCATGCTGAGATGAGGGGGATGCAGCCAGGCCCCGGCAGAATGCTTTCACTAGGGAGGTCTACCTGCAACATCTCAGGCTTTTCTCCGCTGGCTGTTCAAGGGTCAGGAGTGTTGCCAGCCCCCAACCCATGGCTAGCACTCTGAAGTAAGGGGGGGGAGGGGTGGTGCAGTGCATTCATTTGTTGATGATACAAAGATTTTCAGTCTCCCGCCCTGCTTCTTTATACTGTCTGCAGCAAACTGACAGGTGAGCAAGCCAGCAAGGTGAGGTGTTTATCACCTCATCAGCAAAACAGTAGCCTCTCTCCATTAGTTCAAACTCTTCTTAAACAGCTTACCAACTGAATGGGGCTGGGGTCTGTGCTGTGGGAGATGGGGGGGGCGTGAAACAAGGAGAAGCCAGGCAAACCCTGCAGTCTGCCAGACCTCCAGCCAGGCAGCAGAGGGGAAGGGCCAGCCCTGCTGTGGAACAGAGAGCCCCACCCAGCCCAGAGAGCATGCCAGGATGCTGGGGGAGTCTGGTTTATCTTAAATTACCAAGACTTTGCATAAACCAGGTTTATCTCAAACTGGTTTCAGCCATTTTCAAACTGGTATATGTACACTAAAAGTCTATTCTGTTATAGGTTTAAACCAGTTTCTGATCACTTCATAGATTTCATAGACATTAGGGTTGGAAGAGACCTCAGAAAATCATTGAATCCAGCCCCCTTCCCCAAGGGCAGGAAGTCAGCTAGGGTCAAAGGATCCCAGCTAGACAGGCATCCAAATGTCTCTTAAAAGAGTCCAGAGTAGGTGCTTGTACCACCTCTGGAGGCAGTCTATTCTAGGCCTTGGAGGCTCAGGCAATATAGAAGTTTTCCTTATGCCCAACCTGAAATGGTCTTGGAGGAGTTTGTGACAATTTGACCTTGTCATCCCTTGGGGCACTCTGGTGAACAGGTGTTCCCTCAGATCCTGATACACACCCCTTATATACTTATAGGTAGTCACCAGGTCCCCCATGAGCCTGCATTTTTCCAAGCTGAAGAGTCCCATGGCTTTCAGCCTCTCATCATAGGACCTGTTCTCTTGTCTTTTGATCATGCATGTGGCTCTCCTCTGGACTCTCTTAAGCTTTTCCACATCCTTTTAAAATTGTGGAGCTAAGAATTGGATGCAGTACTCCATCTGTGGCCTCACCAAGTGTGAGTACAGTGGGAGGATGTTATCCTGGGATTTTCTTGAGAAGCATCTATGAATACAAGCAACAGTTGTGCTGATTTTACCAGCTGCAACATTGCACTGGTGGCTTATATTCATCTTGTTGTCAATCATGACCCTCAAGTCCCTTTCGGCTGTGGTGCTAGCAAGCGTAGCACTGCTGAGCCTATAAGTGTACTGTGGGGGTTTTTCCCCCCAAGGTGGAGTACCTTGCATTGTTCAGGGCTAAATGTCATCAGGTTTTCATCTGCCCATTTTCTGTTCCTGTCAAGGTCAGCCTGGATCACCAACCTATCCTCAGGTGTGGACGCTTTATCCCAAAGTTTGGTGTCATCAGCAAACTTGGCCAGTTCGCCAATGTCTACATTGTTAATAAAGATGTTAAAGAGTATAGGTCCAAGGACGGAGCCTTGGGGAACCCCACTGGTCACGGCATACCACGGTGATTTACTTCTGTCGATTACCACTCTCTGGGTCTGACCTCAGAGTCAATTCCCCAGCCATTGGACTCTGAAGTAGCTGATGCCACAGTTGGCCAATTTTTCTGTGAGGAGATCATGGGACACCAGATCAGAGGCTTTTTTAAAGTCAAGATATATGACATCAATCTCTTCTCCCTTGTCCAGGTGATATGTCACCTGGTCATAGAAGGAGATGAGATTGTCCAGGCAAGGCTTACTCACAACAAAGCCATGCTGGCTCCATCAGCCAGTTTGTCAAGAATGGTCTCTTTGATAATTTTTTTCCAATATCTTCCCTGGGATAAAGGTCAGGCTGATAGGCCAGTAGTTCCCCAGATCTACTTTCCTCCCTTTCTTGAAGATAGGCACCACACTGGCCTTCTTCCAATCTTTGGGCACTTCACCTGAGCACTACGAGTTCTCAAAGATCTGTGTCAGTGGCTGAGCTATCATCCCTGCCAGCTCCTTAAGTACACTGGTTTGTAAACTGTATGGGTCAGCTGACGTGAAGGTGTCTAGCCTCTGAAGGTTTTCCTTTACATGGTCTACAATGATGTAGGGTAATAATTCTACCTTACCCTGGCCATCCCATACTGTGTTGAGCAGGCTGGTCCCTTTAGGCTGATGAAAAACCAGTGCAAAATACCCATTAAGCAGGTTGGCTTTTGCTGGGTGTTGGTTGTCAGTTGTCCCATTTGGTTTAGCAGAGGTCCAATGTTACCCTTCATTTTCTTCCAGCTCCCTACATATCTAAAAAATGACTTTTTATTATCTTTGATACATGTAGCCAGTTGGAGTTCAGTCACATGCTTGGCTTTCCTGGTTCACTCCCTACAGGTCCAGACCAGTGCAGAATACTCCTCCTTTGTGGTGATTCTATTGTTCCATCCTTTATAGGTCTTTCTTTTTAGATGCACAAGTTCTCTGCAGAGCCAAGGGGGTTGCTGTGCCCTTTTGCTACCTTTCTTCTGAGATGGCATGGACATTGCTTGTGCTTTCAGGATTGCTCCCTTGAGGACCAACCACTTATCCTGAACTCCCCTCCCCTTCAAGTTGTGGTCCCTTACGGCCTTGCGAATAAGCCTCCAGAGCTTGTCAAAGTCAGCTTTCCTGAAGTCAAGTACTTCTGCATTGCTGACTGACTTACCAGCTCTGCGGTGAATAGTGAAAGTGACCAGTTCATGGTCACTGTCTGACAGCTTCCTTTTGATTATTAGGTTGCTGACTAGATCATCCCCCTTTGCCAGTGCCAGGCTAAGCAGTACTTCACCTCTTGTTGGTCCATAGACTTCTTGAGTCAGATAGAGCTCATCCACACACATGAGAAAGCTTTGTGACCATTTGGATTTGGCTGAGTGCTCTTCCCACAAGATGTATGGGTAGTTGAACTCTCCCATGACAACCATGCACTGAGATCATGCAGATTCAGCCAGTTCCTTGATAAATTTCTGGTTGAGCTCTTGTTCTTGATTAGGAGGTCTGTAGTAGACTCCTACCATTGTGTTCCCTGTGCCACTTTCACCATGGATTTTAACCCAGAGGGTCTTCAGTTGTTCTCGCTGGGTGCCCCTGTGGGCTTTCAGGGATGTGTACCTTTCCTTGACATAGAAAGCTACACCCTCACCCTTTTTATCTACACAATCTCTCCTGTGCAGGGTATAGCTGTCTATACCTGTGGCCCAGTCATAGATAGAGTCCCACCAGGTCTCCATTATCCCTATGAGATTGTAGTCATTCTTGTTTAGCAGTAGGATCACTTCTTCCTGTTTGTTCCCCAAACTCCTGGCATTGGTGTACAGGCATATAAGTGTCCCGTTGGAGGCCCTAGTCTTCTCTACACTCCTGGGAAGATATTGTTACAGGGTTGGGGTAGGAGTGGATTCCCTTGTGTGCCTTATCCTTCTGGTTTTGCAAAAGTTGCCCAGTGGGCTTGCTGTGGCGATAGTCCACCCATCCTCTGGCCATCTTAATTTAAAGCCCGGTCAAGCAGGTCAGCCATTCTGGCTGAGAAGAGCTTCCTTCCCAGTGAAGTGAGGTGGAGGCTGTCTCTTCCCAGCAGACCACTGCCTCTCTCACCAAAGAGTGAACTATGATCATGGAAGCCAAAGCCTTCATGATGACACCAGCACCACAGTCTTTGGTTGACTACCTCAATCCTCCTCTCCCTCCTCAGCCAATAACCTGAACCTGGGAGGATCAAAGAAAACATCACCTGTGCCCCCAACACCCTAAGCCCCACTCCCAAATCCCTGTAGACTCTCATGACCCAGCTGGGATTGCTTCGAGCCATGTCATTCGTGCCCACATGGATAAGGAGTATAGGGCAGTGGTCAGTGGGCCATATGATCCTCTCTGCTGCATCCCAGATACAGGCTCCCAGGAGGCAGCAGACCTCCTGGGCTAAGGGGTTGGGGCAGCAGATCATGCCCTCAGTCCCCCTCAGGAGGGACTTTCCCACAGTGACCACTCTGTGTGGGAGAGCAGGGATGGTAGCTGTGAGTGGTCCTCCCTTGCCTGCAGAAGCTGTCAGCTCTGCATTTTCTACTGGGGCTGCAAGAGGTTCATACCTGTTGCAAAGTTCCAGGGGGGAGGAGACCCTGGTGCAGTGGACCTTGGGGCCATTGACCACCTTGGTCTAACCCCCTGGCTGGACATTGTGGGGGATCCTCAAGTCCTTCCTTGCCCTGGAAGGTGGCCTTGATCTATCCTCAGCCTCCAGGGAGTGAAGGGCCTGGCAGTAGGAGTCAATCTCCTGCTCACCATCCCTGATGGCACATAGTTTCTGGACTGTGGCCTGGAGCTCCTCTATGTGGTGCCCCAGAGAGCCCAGAGTGGAGCAGACCTCACAAGAGGAGGTGGCCATGCTCTTGGCCCCATGTTCCTGGAAGCTGAGAGCCAGAGGCTCTGTCTGTATGGAGCCCAGAACCATGGGTTCTGTCTGGATGGAGACCTCAAAGGTACCAGAGAAGGAAGCCTCAAACTTCAAGGGTACCCGAAGGGTGTGGTGTGTGGCCATCCACATTGTACTGCCCTTGGGGCTCACTGGCAGGGCCTCAGGCTCTCCTGCTAACCCTCCTGCACAAACTCTTGCACTAACTTGCATGCCAGGCCTAGAAGCACACCTGGTTCTGCATTTTATTTGTGAGGCTCCAGTCATGTGGCTCCCTGGGGGTTGGGCCAAGTGGGAGCCAAGGGGGGTGTGACCCTTCTCAGCTCCACTCAGCTGCACCACAGCTGACTAGGTCCCTCCCTCCCCTGCTGTGGGCCCCACCTACCTCTGGCTGCACTGGGGCCTGCTGGTGGGCCCTGGGTGTCCCTGGGATCTCTGGGATCAATGGGGGTGTGATAGGCTTCCATCCATGCATATCTCACCAGGGGTAAACTGGTTTATGTCTGTCCCTAACCAAAGGGTTGCATCAGCCCTGCTAGGATTTCACATAGTGATTCTGGGAAAGGTTCACAGTTCAAATTTGAGCTTTAGGCCACCAAGCTATTATTTCCTGCAACTGTTTCTTTACTAATCCTCATTAGCTTACATTTTACAAATCTATTTATACACCACAAGTTTCTAGAGAAATGGTTCCTCTATAAAATGTACTTATTTTATTTTGTATGCCAGGTCATCCCTAAATGTTCAGTTCCAAAATTGTCAAAAGTGCTGTCCATAATATATTTTTTCACTTAATTTTGAGCATATATTTTAGGAAAATTAAAAGCAGTGGCTGATAAGGAATACAATAGTTTAAATGGGCATATTAAGACCTATTTGCATTTCCAATCTTTTTCATTCATGTAAGTTTCAGAACAAAATGCAATCTCTGTGTTTAAGAGTACATAAAACCATACACCTGAATGAATTTGTGGTACTTTTCATGCAAATCACCAAGACCAATAGTAAGATTTTACATTCTAAAATGAAGACTTTGATTCCTAAAAGCATAAAAGCCACAATACAGGTACTTAAGAAAATTAGTTAGTTTCATTCTAATCAACAAAATATTCCTGAAATGGAAGATTAGCATAATACTTCCCATGCTATTAAATGTAACTTCAAAATGGTTTTCACTACTTTCTTGTCAAAATGCTACTTCATACCACTCATTCTTGAACTAAGGGGCTCCTACTATGTTGATTTTTTGTAAAACTTAGAGGTTTATTTGAACCTAGTAAAGAAGCTAGTACTATATCAATTGGCAACTAAAACTGCTACTTGATGTAAAAGGAAAAAATAGTGTTCTAATGTTCCATCAGACTTCTAAGTCCCTGGCAGATGTGAGTAAAGGCACAATGGAATCTGATGCACAATCCCCACAGATTCATTTCCTTCCATGCCAGACAAGAATGGCAAAATACGTGATTGTGGGATCAAATCCCATCATGACTTATTGCCAGTGCAGGAAGAACCCGGGATCATGATCCTGGGCTCCCCCTACACTGGCAAGTAGAGTTGTGTGAAGTGGGTCCTATTCGATTTGGATTTAGATTCAGCCCAAATCAGGAACAGTGATTCGATTAGTTGATTTGTGTCACTGTCCTTGATTCAATTTGGCTGAATCCAAATCTGAAGATTCAATTCTGATTCAGAGAATCAGCAATGTGGACATAGACACAGCTTTAGAAGATTTTTTTTTCTACATACCTTGAGGTGGCAGACATGGCTCATGAGTGCTCTGATGCTGGGATGCATGGAGAGTCCCACAGGAGTGTGGGGTGGGGGGCCCTCCACATGGTCAGCAGTGAACCCAGAAGTGGACTGGAACTACTTCCAGTCCACTTATGGGTCTGCTGGGGAGTGTGCTGTCTCCCAACTACACACACTCCTTTGGCTCAGCAATCAGCCACAGGGGGACCCTGGGTGCCCCCTCAGACTCAGAAGGTACCAGTCACCAAATCAAGGGGGCATTCAGGGGGCCCAATGCACTCCCTGGTGGACCCAGAAGTAGACTAGAAGTGCTTCTGGTCCATTTCCAGGTTTGCAGCTGTGCACACTGGGGAGCCCCCCACACTGCTGTGGAACACTCTGTGTGCCCCAGCATCACAACATTCATGAGCCCCTGCTACCTAGAGGTATATAAAAAAAACATTTAAAACTGTCTCTATGTCTGAATTGCCGAATCTCTCCAAATTGATTTGGAGGGTTCCAATTCAATTTGGAGAGATTAAAGGGTCCTCTGATTTGTTTCAGAGATTCAGCCACTGAATCTCTGCTGAATCAAATCAGGGACCGAAGCTTTGGACAGCCCTACTGGCAAGTACCAAGATTCTATGGCTTCAGAGGTGCACCATGCTCAGATCAGCTGATGGGGCTCCCAGCTATAAGGCTGCACCCTGTGGCTGGGAGCCCCAGCCTGGCCGCACACAGATTATTTTATGCTACTACAGGAATTCCTCTTCTTAAGTTTAAACTGAACAGGCTTATAGAAAGACAATCACTCAGATTTCTAGGAAAAATCAATTTGTGTAAGCTTTCTGGTGTAGACAAATCCTTACTTTGGTCTTTCTATTTTACTTTGCCTTTTTATCTTTTTGTTAGTTTGTTTGTATGTTTTATTTATCATGGCCATTTTCGACAAAAAAAAATTAAAAATTAGACCATCAACAGATATCGATGTGATGAAAATCAAGATTTATTGACATGAGAGATACATTTTTAGCAAGAAGCAGTGAAGTTCAAGCAAATTTCCTTCAAGGATAAATGGTGAAGCCAATAATGTGGGTGTAGTTGGAAGGGCCTTTTAAGGATATATGTGTGTACGTGTGCGCGCGCGTGTGCTTTTGACCAATTTTCATCTACAATTCTTCAAGATCTCAGGCATAAAATATTAAATATAGAATATACAAAATATAAACATTTTCTTAAGAAATATCAAATTTTGAATTTGTCCATCAACCTTAACTTTCAAAAGTGTAATTTTCCCTTTTAAACTAATACTCTAAAGAAGTGAAGTTCAATAAATATTATATCTGGGTAAAGAAAGATGAATAATACGAAGTCAGTGAAAACTTTTGGTAATTTAAAGCATTCAGTTGCCTATACACTGGGCATGTCTACATGTGGGCTTTAATGCACAGTGGCCTATTTTTACTGCGCATTAAAGCATCATGGAAAAATTGTATGATTATGCTAATGCACAGTAAAAGAAGCTACTGCCCATTAAACATCAAACTTTAAACTTAAAGACCATGTGCGTTCATTACTGTGCATTAAGGCTGCCTAATGCACATTTCTTCAGTACCTCAGATTGGAATTACTAAATTTAATGCACATTAGAAAACAGCACCTTAAATAAACATATGGACATGCCCATTGATAATATTTAATACCTTCCATATTTTACTTTGGCTTATAACAAGGAACTTTGGCTTATCATAGAAGTATCTCTATTATACATAAACTCCATTAATAAACATATACCAAAATCCAGACTTTATAACAATTTAGATTATCATCATGTTAAGTATAATTAAAAGGATGATGGTATGCAGTTTATTGTTCTAACATTAAGAAAATATTATGTAACAGGCAGTTTAAGGAGCACTTACCTTCCAAGTGTCCTACATCGGGCTCTACCTGACCTCTTGAGGAAGATTATCCCAACAGAGACACCATATTTGCAATTGAGTATTATCCCCAGGAAGGGGATACAAGATTCAAAAAGCACTTAGGGAGCCTGGGAATGTTCCAGCCCACAGGGATTGGCTGGGTGGTTCCACTTAAAATCAAAGCATCTCCCCACCCACAGGGTGGAGAGAGAGAGGTGCATGCTCCGTGAAAAGGGCTGGGAAAAGCCTGCAATGTGGTCCCACCCCATGGTTCTCTGCTGGACCCTTTGTGGATGGGCCAGAGGCTAGCAGAGCACCTAAATTTTAAAATGTGACTGCCAAAGGAGGTGGTGATTGGTTTTGGATGGTTTCTATGTTTTACATCATCCAGTGACTGTTGGATGTAGAACATGTGACAGAAAAAGGAACTCAAAGACAGGCTTCACTCTCAACTCTACCTCTTCCCCAGATAAAAGGCTTAACTACTAATCTACAGAATCATGCTTCTTCCTGCCACTCTCACCCCACAAGTCTTATAGTCTTTGAACCCCCATGTCAGTCACATTTTAAAGGAAAACAGTGAGCCTTGTTCAGTTCTTTTGAAAACAAAAAGTTATAGCATACAGAAATGAATTCTTGTAGCCCTGATTTATGTATCTAAACTATGGAGAAGAGCCGGATTTCAGACCTCTCTCTCTACTCCTTACTGGCTATATCTAAGCAGCTCAAAACTGAGTATGTGGTCCAACTTTATTGTTGGGCCTGGAATGGGGGCTTGTAAAAGATGCTTTAGTGATACTAGTGAGGATGATACCAAAAGAATATGAAATAGTTGTCTGCTGTTCAATTGTTTGTCCTGTCTAAACAAGCATTGCTCACCTTTGTAGGGAAGCGCTGGTTTTGTATTGCTAATAGTCTTACTCAACTTATCGTCCTTATACCTAAATGTTGTCTTTGAATTGTTGCCTCTTCTGGTCAGTTTCATGAGTTTTTTATAAAGGTCGTAAGAGAAGGAAAAAGGCAGGCTAATACATGACATTCACTCTCTGCTGCACAGACTAGAATCAACACCTAAAAATTAAAACATCTTAGCCAACTTCAGCTTGCATTGGAAGACAACTAGCAAGTTTGTCTGCAGTTGTAATAGTTGTCCATATTTCTAAGAATTTAAAAACTGTAAAAAAATACCAAAAGAAAGTACAACAACAAAACAACAACAACTTTGGATATTTTCGATTAGCTTTGAAACCAATTAACCAGTGGCAAGCAGAAAGAAATATTGCATTGCTTCAAGTCAGCAGGGATGGTTCCTCTACCAGTAAGGAGTCCCACAACTCTATGTTAGGTTTGAAAAAGATGTGGATGTTATAGGGATGTGACAGATGGGCTGGCACAGATTTGCTACACTGACCCTTAGACCAGTGGCATAAGTTACCACAGACTGCTGTGTCTCACTTAATTTAAACCAGAGCACTCAGAAGTTGGATAACTTGCTCCTTTATTTGCACTCATTTGACAACTCATTGAGAAAAGACTGGATCCAGAAAGAGAATATAATCCACTGACTTTAGTGCAGGCATACCAGAGTATTGTACTGGCAATACCATACCCATTTCTGGACCATAATTTGTTGTCTTTGTATATATTTAAAAATATACAAAAAAATTATGTTTTGCTGATCAAGCATATAAGTATATTTCCTATGACTTGGAAAGGACTAGTGTTTCTGACAAAAACAGAATCAAAGCTATGATCCATAGTTTCACAGAAATTCAAAATTTCTGGAGAAAAAAAATGTAACTTCAATAAAAATGTGGTACTGAAAATAAAAATGAATATTTCACTTTCTACTTCTGCTTTTCTTAGCTACAAAGCCCATCTTTTCTTACCTATGAGGAAAATTCAAGTATTAGAAGCTGCTTGCACAATTCTAATGAGAGCACAAAGGCAAAAGGGCATTTAAATTAATTATTGTTGGACTTTTATTTTATATATTTTTATTTACAGTTTAATACCTTCTTTTCAAGTTCTTTCAAAGCACTTCAAAGGTTGTTCTGTGCTCTGAAAAACCCATACTCAAAGAGACGTCAGGACAAGAAATTAACAACAGCTGACAAAAATAAGTTAATAAATGAGAAATTGTTGATCAGTTTGCATATCTCATACAACATCTTCTACCTAAGTGTTTGGATATTGAGTTTAGTTTAACATTTCAATTTGAACAGATCGGCATACTCTTACAGAGAGTAATTCTATTGTAGGATTGCCAAAACCTTGAAAAAGGACTCATAAACCTAATTCTCCCTTGTCCTTTTAAACAAGGTTTATTTGAAGGGCAACAGAATGTAAAATCAGAGAGGTTTGTAGAAGAAAAAAATAATCAATGCTGGTTTACAGCTTCAAAAGCTGGGAAGTTCATTTAGGGAACAAGATCATGCATACTTAATGGAAGAAGTGACCGTCACCTCAGCATTAATTGACAGGATCTCAGAACAGTTAAAATGCATAGATAATATCTGAAAAGACTTTGACAGTTGCTTTTACCATCAGGAAAAATGATCTTCTGCTCTGTGAGCATACGCTTTTATATTTTATATTAGCCTTGTGTATCTTGGGGCAAGGGGAAGAAGAAAAAAAGGGAAAAAAAGTTTTGCATTCCCATAATAAAAATCATAGTTAAAGTGGACAAGGACACAGACAGGAGAATGCAGCCTATTACAGTCTTTAAATGGAAAATAAGGTCTTGGGTAGTCTACTCAAGAATAGTTCTATTTACAATCCAGGATCCAGAGCAGATATCAGTCTTAATCTAGATCAGTGTATTAGCATGCTATATTTAAGAAAATCAAAAAATAAGCATATAGGCAAACAAACCCATACATAGCACAAATGTTCAAAGAGGCCCTGAGTCTTACAACCAGTTCAGCCATTGGTTTTAGTAAACATAGGCATATGTGAATGAGAAGAACTAAAGGTCTTGTTACACATTGTATTTCTTGCTACTCAAGCATTGATCAGTGCTCATGCCAGCTTGAGTTTGGAGCAGTAGCACTTTAAGGTTAATACCCTTCACTAACTGTCTACCATCTGCACAGGCAGAAGGCTAGAAAGCAGAAGCCTAACTAAGAGCTACAGCTGTGAGTTGCCACTGGTGATCTTGTGAGCCAGGACAGGCTTATGTCTCTGCTGTGGATGGCAGGGGTGTGAAGATGGGTTGATGGGGGACATAAGGCTGGGAGGTGGAAAATTAATGATATGGGGAAGGGTAGTAAAATGGGAGGTGGAAAGGAAATAGGGGTGGGAAAAGGTAAGCCAGTCACTGAAGGATAAAGTAAAAAAAAAAACCATTTAAAAAAAGAATGTTGAAAGAAAGATGAAATAAATTAAAGAAGGTCTCATGTTTTAATAAACTGAGATTTGGGATTGGAGTGTGGTGGGTGCTGGTGGTGCTTTCCAGAGCGGCTGGGAAGTGGGAATGGTAAGGGAAGGTGCTTTTGGGAAAGCTACTGTGTCTGTCCTAGGAAAGAAGCCTCAGCTCATGGGGACCCAATCCAGCCCCTTACTTTGTCTTTCCCATCCTACCAGATCCACTCCTGGACCCATCTGTGCTCTGCAACCTGGCTAATTGGCATGTACTCTGAAGGCTGTTTCCATGGGGTTACATCCCTGGGGATGAGAAGTTCACAGCCCTGGAATTAGGAGGGGGAGTTGGCTTGGTTCCAGAACTGCCCCCTGGGTAGCGGAGTTCAGGGGGTGGATAAGTTTGTCCACACAAAGCAGGAGGGTTTGGGAGTAGACACTGCATCCTGAGATGCTGGAGGACTGAAACTTGGGTGGTTCATCTATGGGAAGTGGCCACACATTAATGGAACATGATATAGGTAACACAGATCAGAGATAAACCTTCCCTGGAGTGGAGTAACTTTAAGACACCTGAAGTCTTTCCCCACCCTGTTCCCCCTCCCTCTTCTCAGTTTCTGTTACTCTGAAAGACTGCCTTCTGAGTCTCTGAATCTCCAAATCTTTTTCTGAATCTTTTCCAAATTGATTTGGAGACTATTTTTTGGTTTCCTGGTTCTACTCGGATTTGGTGATTTGGCCTCTGTATCTGGCCAAATCTTCTCCAAATTGAATTGGCAACCGAAGTATCACACACCCCTATGATTCAGGAGTTAAGAGCTCCAGGAGCTGCCTAAACTTAAGGTGTAACAAGGTCCTAAATAATCAATTTCACTGTTGGGCAACAGGAAACCTCTGAAGACCTTTAGTCTCTAAGTCACTAGCTAACTCCTCCCTAACTAAGGAACTATCTCCCAGTTCCTAGTTCCCTCATTTTCCTGGGGCATCTCTAAATTATAACTTCTATCACCATAGTCATCATTTATGCTCCTTTACAAGAGAAATTCACTCTCAAGGACAAACTTTTACATGTAAAACTAACTATATATTTGACATATACCAATTAAAATAGAGTACTAAGGTATTTTTATATGATACCTTTAGCCTTGAGAAAGCGTTCTAAAAATAGGGCATCTTCAATAGCCTGGTCTACATAAGGCACAGTGATAACTCATTACCATGGATGGATCCATTCAAGCAAGGGCAAAGCATTTCACTGGAGATTTTATGGCCAAATCTTATTATAGGTCTAAAGTCCAAATAGTATCAATTTGATGAAGTTGGAGTCCACACTGATCATAACATGTAATGTAAAATTGTTATTACTGAGTGATAAACTTAGGCCAAGGACTATGCAAACATAAAGGAAGTCACTGTCTCTCCCCCAGGCATCTAATTATTGATATTCAGTAAAAAAAAAAAATGGCAAAGAAATATACATTTTAATTCTAACCTATATAATATGCTGATTTTGACTTTTTGGGCAGTGATAATGATTTTGGTAATGAGCTATGTGTTCAAATAATGAAAGACAACTGCAGACCAATGTTTCTGAATTCCAGAAATCAAATGCATTATTCATTGTTCAGCCAGGTCTAATAATGAAAACTGAAAAATTGGAAGGGAGTATAGGGATATTGCAATAGCATGGCATGGAAAAGCTTGGCTCACTAAAATATTCAGTTTAGAGAAAAACTCGGAACTCAGAAAGTGTAAATGAGCTTGAAGGGACCAGATGGAAGAATGATACCTCCATAACCAAAGCCATTTTCACAGCACTGTAAATTCACTTAATCATGTTATGACAAAAGCTATTTGAATGATGGATAGAGCTATGGATGGTCCGAATTTCAGCCTAAAATTTGAAGAAAATGTAGTTTCAGGTTTGCCCCATATTCCCCCGATTTGCAATCCCAGGTAAAAATGCAACAAATAAAGGAACTTACATGAAAATAAATACTCTTCTGAAGGGAAAGTTAATCTATGATTAATGACTATGAATGTTCTCTGGAAAACAAAAAGGCTGGCAAAATTATGCACTGAAGGGAAGGATGCTATAATAACTCTAATGAATTACAGATGTAGATAAATTATGCAGACTAATTCTCAGGGGGTGAGAAAAAATGGATGAGCAGTTACAAATGTTGTAAGGATTTTTTCCATATTCATACTGGTGGGTCTTGAAAGTATCACACTCAGGCAATAGATCTGCTAATGCACTCATGTGAAGTGACTGTAGGAGCCTAGCTTGCTGAGTTAAGTCAGGTCAAATGGACTGCTATCTAGGTAAAGTAGAGTTGGAGTGTTGTTGAAGCCACGATGGTCTAGGCTTGTGTCCAACAGGCAAGGATTTTTTGTGCCATCTTTTATTAGACCAACTGTGTGATTGGGAGAGGTACTGGACTTGAGCTCTTCCTCAGGTCTAAGGGCCTTGTTACACAGGACAGTTAGCACTTTTTTTATTTAGATCAGTGGTTCTAAAATGTTTATTTTTATTTTTGCAGACCACTTCAAAAATGCTGAGGGCCTCAGAGGACCACGTCATCTCCATCACCAAAAAATAAATCAATCAAGTAAAGGGCCAAATACAGATATTCTCCATCATTCCAAAACCTTTCTGCCAACCACCTGAATGGAGCTCGCAGACCAGCAGTGGTCTGTGGTCCACCATTTGAGAACCTCTGATTTAGAGCATAGTAAGCATTACTGCTGTGTGAAGCAGCCCAGTGATGGCTGAATATATGTTACTTAATAAGATTTGGAGATACTCCTTCCATAACAATTCATAACATATAATTGCCCTTGCTTGAATGCATAGACACTCTTATTAAGTACAGTTAACATGGCCTAAGTGTAACATGTGACACAAGCCTAAGAAAGAGGCAGAAACAGGTGGAACTAAATAACAGAAGGAAGACTCCATGTCAAGGCAGATTGTCTGCTGGAAGACAGCTGTGAATTAAGAATGAAGAAATACTATCGGGAGTCCTCATAAGACAAAATAAGTGTAGTGGAATTGGCAGCCTAGTGGCAGACTGAGACCATTCAAGGAGTTGCTACTTGCAAAGCGCAAGGAGAGTAGTAGCAGTATCTGTTAGGTTGTAGTAAGCCATAAAGCCACTGCCCGTACTGAGTTAAGATTTTTTACTGTCTAGTAGAGTAATGAATTTCATTTTCTAGGCTCTTCTTCTGGGGCTGTTTGGTAAATTCCCTTTGAGCACGAGGATTATGAAACTAGAGGGGGGTGATTTATCTCTGAAAAGCATGCTCCTACTGGTGTTTGTGTACCCCAGTCCTTTTTTTTCCCTGTGAGAGTTCATTCTGGTGTATACGTGCTGTCTCATTCCACCCATACAGTTTCCATGAAAGCACCTGGTACACTGGGTGAGATGTACCACATTCTGTGAAGTACCTGAGTAGGATCTGTGAATACTGATGGTTTGTTGTGAAGGATGTTGATTGTTGGGGTGCTGGAGACATGCTGACAGATTTTGCATTTAATGTTAAGGCGGGGTTCTGTTTCATTTGGAGTCTGTTGAGCAGAGAGGAGTTTGCTTCTGACGAGGAGTTGGCCGGGGTGGGGAAGTTGAATATTTCCCTTAGGGTCTGATCTTTTTTTGATCATAGGCTGTAATTTTTGATGATCATTCTCATAGGTTCCAGTGTGGGATGGTATGTAACAAGCAAGGGAATGCAATCAGCAGCAGTTTCCTTTTTGCACTGTAGTAGGTTATTGAGGGGTATTTGTGTATCTCATTCAAAAATACTATCTATTTTTATACTCAAGTTTCATTGTTGATTAAAGATATTTTATCTTGTTAGTGAGGTGAATATTATGATTATTCTCCTAAAAGCAGATGTGGTAGTATTTTGAGGCCTAACTATAGTTTGCAGACAAAAACTTTGACTTTCAATCTAGAATCTAACCATCTAATGGTAGTGTAGTTCATAGAGCTGTGTCCACTAATACAGTCACAAGTAATACATGGAAATATATGCCACATGATTAAAAAATAGCTGATAAAAATAGAATATTTTTATTAAGCTAATGTTTCCTATTAAGATGGTCCCCAGATAAGCTTTCTTTTCATTAAAAGACAACGACACCATAACATAAAATTGAAAAAGCAGAAGAATCTACTTATATTTACTAGGTAAATATAGGAATAAAATTAACTAACTGCAAAACATAACCGTGTTAAGAAAAAAAAAAATTCAAGACCATATTTAGGGTAAAAGATCAACAAGGAACTTTCAAAGTGTTTATTTTTGCAATCTTTTTTCTCTATTTCCTTCTGTATTCAATTGCTGGATTACTGTGGACTAAAGTGTATTCCAAGGGAAGAAGGATCCCCTTGTATTCTATGCAGGTTACCCAAGGTAAGCAGGTGCTATATGGCTCGTATTCCATCATCTCTGCTGGTAAGCAGAATGGGATAATTGATAGGGTGCTGGCTGTGTCCTCTCTATAGGATAGGGTAGGTTATAGCATTTGCTCCTAGCATTGGCAGTGGCAAATTACTATTCCTGAATTCAGAAGGAAGGAGGGATGAAAGACAGCATGTCTTCTGAGTCTACTTCTTAGGTAGCATATCTTCTGCATGCTAGCTTGCTCAGCTCTGTGATATCAGCATCAGAATGGCAACTAAATCATTCTGAGAAAATGAACCGTAACTAGGTAATTTCAGTTGCTGCCACTCCATCTGACACAGATCTGAGTCATACAGAGAAATATTTCTAAATTAACATTGGATTCTGTAATCAGGGCTCTGCTTGACATCTATTTAACAAAATTTGTACCATTATAATTCATGTTCATCTGTTCATAAAGTTCAGAGGCTGTGATTAATATATGTTTATGTTAGAAAAATCAAAACTGATTCTTTTATTTCCTCAGGAAATACAATAACCACTGTCCAAGATTAACAGTAATTTATTGTCAGCAGAGATTAAAAGATTCTGTGCAAAATTAGGCAGATTAGATCCCTGTTGAAAGTATTAACATACTTCATGATAATGATCTTACTATTATAACTCACTATTCTTTGCAAGCTAGGTGATATAGGTTATTAGATTCAATTACATTTGCAACTGTTGCCTTGTATTAAAAAATGTAAATTAGGGCCCTGATTCAACAACGTATTTATGCACATATTTAGCTTTAACTACTGAAGTCTGTGTAAGAGTTTCACTGAATCAAATAGTCTTGTGCACCTGCTTAACATTAATCAAATGCTTACACACGGCTAAAAGTGTTATTGTTTATTTAAATAAAGAACTGATGACTGCATAAAGTCAAACAATATCTAAAATGTGTGCATTAATGAGGCAAAAGTTGTTTTATATCTTTAAAAGAGACTCCTATGAAAATGCAGTCTCTATTCTAATATAATAAAAGCCTTAGTCTGTCTGTCTGTCTTTCTGTAAGGCTTTATTTCCACTTTCATTGGTTGTCTCAGCAGCCAATCAGAATGCTGACCAAAACAACCAATCAGAGTGCTCCAAGAGTATTCTGGATAGGAGGTAGTGGCAGCGGCATGGCAGAGTGCTACCATGATGGTGAGGATGGAGCATGCTCTGCTCCCTGAAGGTGGTGGTGGCATGGGGTGCTGGCTCAGGGGCATGGAGGGGACAGTGCAGCGAGCTCCCCCCACCCCACCCCGCTACTCCTGGAAGGCAGCATTGTGGGGTGGAGGGTGGCAATGCTCCATCCCTGCCTGCCCTGCCCCCATCATCATTCCAGACAGGTAATTGGCTAGTTTATATATACATAGAAATCAAATTAGGTATTCAGTACATCATTGTGGGGTATATTGTAATTGAATAGCACTTAATTTAATTTTGACTTGTGAACAAATTTGAGGTTTTTATTTTAAAATTCCATAAGTGAAAAACAGTTACTTGAGCTCATGTTTTCAAACCTCATTTCCATACAAAGAAAAAAAAGCTCCACTACACTGCAGAAACAGTGTATGTATCTTTATATGTATGTATGTATATATATCAGGAAGGCTTATATTTGTGGTGATCTCCATTTTCCCCTTTGAAAACACTACAGGGTGTTTGTTTGTTTAACAATTTTGATGGGCTTTCTAGAACTCAATACTACTGTTTTCACAGTATGATATCCACATCTCTAAGCAATAGGAGGAGTCCACAGCAAGACTGAACATGCACTCTCCTATCTTCTTCCCCTTTTTTGACAATGTAGGCTGGAACATAACTAATACCAAAGGCCACAATTTTCTGACAATGTAGCTCCACTGAAAAAAAAAAATGGAGCTACATACCATACAAAAATAGAGTCAGAGATGTATTACAGATCAAAGGCTTAGATCCACAAAATTATTTAGGCATCTAGATCCAGAAACAAGAAAAACTTCAACACACTTTAAGCACCTACATCCAAAGAACCCCCACCTAGCAGCACCTAACCTTGGAAGCACCTAAAACTCATCAGGTGTTTTCCTCTTATGCTTGAAAGTTCCTTAAGGGCACTGAGCAGTTTGGTGTCTAGCACTTCACCTAGATCCAGAAGCTAGGTAGGACCTAAGTTTCCCAAGGGGCCCTGTCCACAAGGTATATCCAATAATACTGGCAGGTGTGGCTGCTTTCTTTTAAAAAGATGGCCAGAGGAGATGGTAAAGCCTTGTGCAGTACAGGGCAAGCTTAAACAGGAACACTAGACAATTTGATTCTTGTTTATACACAATGCTCTATAGCCTGGTGGGCGAGGTTTGGGTTTAGATTTCCTCAGGTTAATGGGGAGATTGACTTCAGGTCTCCCAGTTCCTTGGCAAGTAATCTGCAAAAATGCAGAACAGCATTACCAACACCACTAGACTTATTTTAAAAATAAAATACAACTGAGCAGGACTCACTAAGCCAGAACAGTTTTTGTCACTTGTCAAGGTATGGATGCCTGGTGGAGAGAGGCACATGTCTTGCAGCCCCGAGTCAGGTGCCTGAGCTCCAGAGAGGGGCATGTAAAATTTAACAAGTGTTTGACTATGAAAACATTTTTAAAGATATTATCTCTGCTTTAAAAGCAGTGCCAGAGATTTCTAAAGCAATGATGTAAAACAATTTTACTTTTACACAATTAATTTATTTACCTATACTTAAAATATATATGCACTTACGCTTGTAAATCATTTTAAATAGCAATGCAGCTACTAAAAGTTCTTTATTGCTTCTACTGACATTATTGGTGATTCTCATTGTCTATTAGCAATGAATGAAGACATTTGAAGTACAGTGAGTTTCTTAGAGAAATGAGGTTAATATGATAGGGATGTACTAAGGTTTAGAGTGTTCATGCTGTAATTGATGGTCCTTGGGTTACAAATCTTTAAGCCTCCTCTGAAGATTAACTCCCTTGCAAGGTTGCAATTCCATATCATTTGTCTTTTTCAAAAGGAAAATACAGTAACCACATTAGGACAGCTTCCTTACATGGGACATAAACTTCTGGTTCTTGTTGCTGTTGGACAAATCTTTGCTTTGATGGGACAACATACTTTGATTTGGGCTGGATTTAATGAATTAATCCATTGGACATCCAATTTAAAAAGTTTACTTTCATAGTACAGAGTAATAGATGTGCCCAGATGAATCAGAATGCTCTCTCCATGATTATGTAACTCAATGTTACTATCGTAGTAGTATTATACCTTGAAAAAGGTTTACCTAAAGCTGTTTAACTAAATGTCAAGCATCTGCTATTACAAGATTTTGTTGACTCTGGGATAAAGAAAATACTTCCTTTAACAACCACAAATTAATGCGATTGAGCTGCTCAAAGCAAATCTCTATGGCCATGCGTATTGTGCATTAATTCCAGCCGCTATAGGAAATTCAGCAACATAACACACCGTATATGACTTGGGGTGCAGCAAACTAAAACTCCTTCAAGAAGTTTTAGTTTGATGCCCCTACAGTCACAAAGCGAAGCACTGGGCTCCATGCAGCTCCATGGCTCTGCAGGAAGCTCTGCAGGTAGCCTGGCAGCAGCCTGGGAAAGCAGCTCTGCCCAAGAAAAGCTGCAAGCCTGATATCCCCCTTCACCCCACTCCCCCCCCAGAGCCTGCCTGCCTGCCTGAGCTGCATGGGGGCCTGGTGCTTCCCTCCACAGCTGTGGTGCTCTCCAGGACTACCCAAGCTGGGTGCCTGTGAGTGCATGCTTCCTGGCGGAGGCCGCCACTGCCAGGGAGGGAAGCACCACCCCCCCTGCATCCCAGGGACTGCTTCACCCACCGACAGCTTGCCCCCTGCACCCACTGGAGAGGCAGGTGAGTCAACGGAGTGTGTGAATGACATGGGGGTTTAATCAGCCCTGAATTAAAGTGGTGTTTTTTAAAACCAGCTCAGCAGGCAGCTCTGTCCCAGCTCCTCAGCCTTGGAGGGAGCTCAGGCTGGCCCTGAGCAGGAGGGCAGGGGAGAAACTGTCCCAGATGTGTTGGCAGCTGTCTCACAGCCATGTTGTTTGGTCTCCTATGTATTTTCCATCAGGGCATTTGGTGCGCTGGTTGTGATATATTACATTTCTTGAGGTGCAGCTGTAAGATCCAGGAATGCTGATTGTGCTGCTGTGGGGTGTAGTAATTGTGGGGGTGGTGGAGATATGGTGGCAGGTTTTACATTTCTTGTCATGACATGGTCTGGATCCATTTTGTGTGTTTTGGGCCATAGGAAAGTTTGCTTCTGGTGATATGGTTAGTGAGGTTTGGTGCTTGTTTGAAAGCTAGGATGGGTGGTTATGGAAAGAGCTCTCTAAGATTTGGGTCTCCTTCTAGTATGGGCTGCAATTGTTTGAGGATTTTCTATATAGGTTTGAGGGAGGGGCGATATGTCATAACTAGTGGTGTGCAATTCGTGGGAGTTTTCCTTCTGTACTGCAGCAATTCTTTATGTGGTATCCAAGTGACTCTTTCAAATGCGTGATCTGTCTCTCTGGAGGAGTGTCCTTGTTGGGTGAAAGCCTTTTGGAGATTTGTGAGTTGGCAATCCTGGGTGTTCTCCTCAGTGCAAATGTGGTGGTATCTGAGGGCTTGGCTGTATATCACAGCTTTCTTGGTGTGTTTAGGGCAATTGCTGGTTCTGTGCAGCAACATAGGTTGGTCTGTGGGTTTCTTGTATAACGTGGTCTGTATTTTATCATTCTGGATACTGATCGTCATGTCTAAAAAGGAGATGTTGGTGCTGGAGTGTTCAAGAGATTGTCAGATGGCGAAGTGATGATTGTTGAATTTCTGATAGAACTCAATCAGAGATTGCAGGTTTTTAACCCAAATGTTGAAGATGTCATTGATATATCTTAAGTATAGCAAGGGTTTGATGGTGCAGTCCTTGAGGAATTCTTTTTCCAGGTGGCTTATAAAAAGTTTGGCATACTGTGGGGCCATTTTGGTGCCCATGATCTGAACGAAGTGTTGGTTATTAAAAGTGAAATTGTGTGTGAGGATGAAGTGTATAAGGTCAGTAATCAGCATTCCCTCTAAGCTGTGTGGTGTGTGTGGCCATGCAGGAGCGCCTGGCAGCATGACATGAGTACACCTGCACAGCTGTGCATGCCACACAGCTTAGAGGGAACGCTGTCAGCAATATCTTTGGGTCTGTACTCTTGAGTTGCTATTGTAGGTATGTAAGGTAGGCTTGGATGTTATCCTGGTCTGGGATGTTGGTACACAAGCTGCTAATATCCATGGTGGCTAGGAGGGTCTTGCTGGGAAGGTGGTCTATGTTTTTAAGTTTTTGTAGAAAGTCTGTAGTGTCTTGGGCAAAACTTGCTCTTTGGGTGACATGCAGTTTTAGGATTGATTTGATGAAACCTGATATTTCCTCAGTTAGGATTCCATAGTTGAATATGATAGGTCTGCCAGGGTTCCCTTGTTTGTGGATTTTAGGGAACATGTAAAAAGCCTCTGAGTTAGGTAGTAGGGGGAACAAGGTCTGCAGTTTTTCTTGTAGTTCTGATGGAAATGATTTGATGGTATTTTTGAGTTTGAAAGTGAAGAGGGGAGCAGGGTCTTCCTGTAGTTCTTTGTAGTAGGTGGTGTCAGAGAGTTGTCTGCTGGTTTCTTTTATATAGTCTTTACAGTTAAGGCAGACTATGGCTCCTCCTTTACCTGCTGGTTTTATTACTATTTGGTAATTAGATATTAGAGATTCTATGGCATTTCTCTCTGATGGGGAGAGGTTGTTATGGGGATGTGTGTTGTTGATTATTTCATTGTTCATTCTTTCCCTGAAACAGGCAATATAGCAGTCAAGGTTAGAGTTTCGTCCACTGTGAGGTGTCCAATCTGATGTTTTGGGGTTTTTGGCGGGGTTGATCTTTTTTCTCAATGTTGTCAGAGGATGAACTATTGTTAGAAGTGGATTCATTTTGGTTGTGGAAATATTCCTTGAGGCAGAGGTGTTGGAAGAAATTTTCTACTTCTCCACATTGAAGTATTTTATTAAGGTATTTTTCTGGCCAGAAATTCAGGCCTTTAGAGCGGACAGATTTTTCAGTTTTGGTAAGTGTGTGCATGGAGGGATTGATGATTTTCGAGGGCTGGTTGCTGCTTTCAGTTTCATCAAGTCTGAGGGTGGAATGTTGTACGGTGTTGGTGTTGTTTCTCTGATGGTTGTTTTGTGGCTGGGAAAGTTGTTCCTTGAGTAATTTGTTCCATTTCTCCCTTTTATGTTGGATGGATGTTGTAAATTGTTTTCACAGTCTCTTTGTATCCATTGTATAATATCAGGGAAGATGCCTGGATTTTTCCCTTTCAATGTGTAACGTGGTGATTTCCTTCCTGAGTTGGTCTGAGATTAGGTGAAGATGATGATTTTTATTTTTTTCTAATTCTCTTCCCCTGTTATTCTACACAATTACTCTCACAGATTTCACCTTTGTACAGGAAGTATTGAACTTCATTCTACTATGCACCCTAAACAACTTAACATACTTCAGCTGATTATTTTTGTAAGAATACATGAAACTAAAATTAGGTCTTTTTTTGCAGGGGGTTGAGGTGTGAGTTTTGGATATTGCTGTCTAGTCTGTATTTTGCATTGCCTAAGCAAATGACTTTTATTATCAAGGCCATCTGTTGTTATGCTGCACATTGCTCATTCTGTATAAAATGTTCATCTTTGATAGTTACTTTATATTCAAGTTCAAAATGGTCAGCTCTGTTGCTCAAGAATGCAACAGCTTGTACTTAGCAATCTCAAGATGTTTAGTGGTGAACTTGTAGAATTTCTCCAGGACAAATTGGCTAGACACTAAGGCTGAATGTAATTTATAAAACGATTAAGGACCTAAGCAATAGATGAGAAGTACTATGTGACATGTTCACCCCAGTCTTACCTCTAGCAGTTTCAAATATCTTGCATCAGCTTCCTTGTTCAGCTGGTCACCTTGGAGAAACTGGCACTATAATTCCCATCAACATTTACAGTATTGGTGAAGAAAGGTTAGTAAGAGTTTAAAGGTGCTTGAGCTCTTATGCATTTATGAACACAAAAATACATTCAAGTATATGACTCTTAAAGTCTTTTCGAAAGGACATCAACCTTATCTAAACATGTTTTCAAAACCGGAGCCCCATATGGTGAATTATTGCCTATTCATGTTATTTGCATCTAATCCAAGTATGTAAAATTAGACCAAAATGGAGTCTGAAGTTCTAGTACAAATTCATCTCAGGAAGATCAACAGATGGAAAAAACCTCAGGACACCTCATTAGATTACCATGGACTCAGCTGCTCTAAAAGCACAAGATAGGACTCAAAAGACAACCACTCCTTCAAAACCGTTTTCCCTACTTTTCTTTGGCCAGAAAATATGTCCAGTTGCAGGAGAAGAGGGGAAATAAAGGCTAAATTACTAGGATACTTTGAATTCACAACATAATTTTTTTTTCATGAACTAACTAACTGATTCTTCAACAAGCTTGTAGAAATATTTTTTCTTGCTACCTAACATATTTTTTTTGCTCCCTCCAATAATAATATTTTTTTCCCCACAGGTTTAGCAAAATGTTTTTTATTCATCATGTCAGGCTTTCATGTGTTAGTCATTGTGACCTTTGTCTTAGGTTTGTACGATGTTTTGAAAACAATGCATTTCTGGGCCAAAATCTCACTGACTTCAATCTGTGATTTGGGCATGTATTACATTTTAGTTTTCTAGTGATTAACCTCTTTACTTGAATTTTCCTCTAATATGTTCTACACATCATTTTTCTTTCCGACTTTTGTGAGAATGGGAGCACAGGGGGGTCCCCCACATGCTTGGCAGCAGACCCAGAAGTGGAACAGAAGTACTTGCAGTCTACTTCTGGGTCCACTGCAGAGCATGTGGGGGACCCTCCCCATCCCCTAGCTTGGTGACTGGTGCCTCCTGGGTCCGGGGTGCAACTGGGGTCCCCCCATGACTGATCGCTGAGCCAGGAGAGTACAGGGAGGGGTCCACCACCAAGCGGAAGAGGGACCCCCCTGCACTCCCGTGGGATGCTCCATCTGTCCCACCATCTCAGCATTCATAAGCCACACCTGCTAACTCGAGGTAAGTAGAAAAAATATATAAAGCTGTGTCAAATTTGGACAGTGATCCAAATCGGCTAATCAAATCACTGCCCCCTGAATAGGGCTGAATCTGAATTGAATACTGCCCGCTTTGCACACCCCTACTAACTGACGCTATAAACATATTGTTCCTCTTCATTTGATAGGCAGTATATTTAAACATACTGTATTCATTAGTGCTATTAGTAGCACAAATTAACTCACCATCTCTACCGGTTGGCTTGATTTCAGTTTGCAGTGGGTAACAGTTCTTCAGGCATAGTACCAAGCTTAGTCTTAGATGTCTTCATCTGATCAGTAAGGGCTAAAGGATAAACAGACACCTGGATTGCATTTCGTTCAAGCTGTTGGTCATCTCCAGGTAAACTGTCAGCATAGATATAAAACTTGACTTCTGCAGGCAAAAAGTAGCTGCAGTAGAATGTAAATCAAATGGGGGTGATAATGAATGGTCCATGCATTTAGTCATCAGCAGAAAGAGATTGATCAGCCAATTACATCAAACAACCTCTTTTCAGAGGTCAGACATGAGATCTACAGCTGGTTGGGCATTTGATTTTTCTGACACAAAAAAATTAACAATAGGAGTATGCCATCAATTTCCTTAACCATATGCAAGAATGTTTTAGACATTTACATATCCAAAATGGACTAGATCATTCCACATGTAAAAAGAATAAAAATCGCTGAACCTTAAGTGGTCCAAAAATGAATGCGTAAATGATCTCTATATATAAAGGACTTAGTCCATCTGTCTGTCTGTCCATAATGCTTTTGGTGCTCTTGGGGGGTGTTCCCAGTGAGGCATGTCTCCAGACAGTGCTGCATCAAGAATGCCCATCAAGAATGATGGGTGGAACGGGTGGGAATGGAGTGCCACCAGCCACCACCTCACGCTGCTGCTGCCTCCAGACATGGAGCGGGGTTGGCATGGGGCCAAGCGTGGGGGGGCACAGGACCAGACGTGGAGCGGGGGGGGTGGCACGGGGAAGGACATGGAGTAGAATGGGAGGTGGCATGGGGCTGGATACAGGGTGGGGGGTGCGGCTGGATGTCAAGCAGAGGCAGTGCGAGATGGTGGGTGGTGGCAGCAGCCAGCATATACAAGCTTTCCCCCCTGCTCCTGGAAGGTGGCAGTGGTGTGGGGTGGTGGGTGGTGTCACTCTATCCCCCCCTTGTTATTTTTGATGGGCAATTCGCTGGTATATTTATAAAAGATATGGGGAAATGGTGTTGTCTATTCTGAAGACAGTTCAGTAAGTTCATACAAACAGGCAACTGTGGCAGAGTTATAACAAGCAATTTCTCTACTCTGAGAGATGATAGTGGCCAGGGCAGCAGCAGAGGCTAGGCTTGGCTGGCAGTGGCAGTGGCTGCGTTGGCAGCAGTGGTGTCTGCCATTCTTGGTCCCTCTCCAGATCAGTGCCTGGGGACAATGCCCTGACCATCCACCATGCTTGTACTTCTAACCTGTGAAAGGATGTGAACCCTATTATTTTCCCTTACAGATGGGTATATATTAAAAGCAATAAAAAGGATTTTTAGGGAAGCAAGGAGGGAAATGACTTTGCCTAAGCAGAGCCAACTATACTTTGTATACCATCTCAGTGAAGTTGTTGGGAAAGGAAGCAGGAGAAAATGGACAGATTTGATAAATGTATAAATTCTGTTTAGGACCCACAGGAATCTGAAAATTCCCTCTTCACTTCCACCTAGCCCTAGAAGCACCTAAAAGCTTTTTTTAATCATCAAGTTCCTGTAATAACAAAGGTAGGCTTCTGTGCATGCCCAGAACTGAATTGGCTTAGGGCATAAGCAGGCAAAATATGGCCCATGGGCCAGATTCAGCCCACCAAACACTTTTATGTGGTCTGCAGGGACCCCCAACAAACTGTGCCCCACCCAAAACTTCTGCTCACAAGGGTGGGAGCAAGGCATCCATGTCTACATGCAGCCCCCAAAATGTATCCTAATGCCTTGCTCCCACCCTCATTGGTGGAAGGACCCAGACAACCAGTGTGATGCTGTGGTGTGGGGCTGCTGCTATCGCAGACGCTGGGACCTTCTTGCTTTCCCATTCTGCTTCTGGCTCTGGGCAGCAGGTAAGGAAGCAGGGGGGCAGGAATGCAGCTGGGAGGGAGCCCACAGCATGGGGCTGGGGCTGGTGACTACACGGACCCCACACTCAGGGGACAGAGGGAAGCAGCGGCGCAGAGCTAGGGTGGACAGTATGTGGATGTGAGGGAGAGTGGGGGGTGTCGGGTGATGAGGAAGGCACCTGGCTCCAGCATGTAGGGTGATGGAGAAGGCACATGGCTCCACCTGGTTCCCTCTGCTGCAGCACAACCTCTGTGGGCAAGGCAGCCAGCTCCAGCACCTGAAGCTTCTCTCCTGTGCTGCACAGCCCCAGCAGGCTGCACACCATGGGGGAAGTGTGGGAGGGTCCCCACACTCCCCACCCTCCCTTACACCCATACCCTGCTCCCATAACTATGTACATATACACAACCCCCAACATACCCTATGCCCTCCACACACAGCCATACCCCCTCACAATCCCCCCCACATATACACTCCTTTTAGTACTTTTCCATTCCTCATCAGTATGGTTCCCCCTGAAGGTTTCCTTCTCCTCCCCATTCAGCCAGAAATGGTGGGAAATTATTGCTTTGCACAACCAACAGGATTTCTTGTCCCTCTTCATAACATAGCAGCAGCAGATGAGATGAAGAAAGATTAATAAAAAGCCAAACCTACCTTTCAAGCCTGTGTGGTGGCTGAGCGAAATACCTGCTTGACCTTTATTAGTCACCTTGTTTATTTTTTCCCTTAGGAAGGCACTCCTTTGATAGCTATACCATTGCAATAATGTGGCCTAACA
>NW_017728992.1:173899568-173905506 GCF_001723915.1 Gavialis gangeticus
CCCAACATCCTACTATACCCCCACACCCCCACCACACACATACCACACATACCACATGCCCATAATAAAATTAAAATATGTTCTGGTACGTGTTTTGACTTTTAGTGTATGATTTGTTTTTGTTTTTCTGGTTGTAAGATGGCAACCCCCCGCTCCCAAAAGACGTATTTGTGGGTGGCAAGGGGAAGGACTTCCGGTGGCAAAGGTCAGAAATTAGCAGGTGGGACTTCTGGTCCCAAGGTGGCCACAAGGGGGCAGCGCAGCTTTCAAGGGGAGGGACTACCCATGCCACCCTCAACAGCTCATCAAAACTCGTTAACTGGCCCTCCACCCAAAATAATTGCCTGCCCCTGATTTAGGGGCTTTATCTGATGTATTCAAAGTACAATTACATGTACATTTATGGGACTGGGTTCTTCAAAACTGCACTTGCAAGTGCCACTTTTTTTCCAGGAACAGGTTGAGGAGCAGCAGCAAATTAACTCTTTTATAGGTGATCTAATGGTTAGAAACATTGTCCAAGTTGACCCCCTTCTCTGTCTGAAGTAATTCAAATCCATACCTCCCATTTCCTGTAAATCCCTTGCCTAGTGGTCAACAGTACCTGCTTCCAAACTCCTGGCCCAATACATTTTGAGTTCTTCTATGCACAACTCAACAAGAGGGATGACCATCCTGCCCAAAATAGCATATGGCTATGTGGTTAAGATGATCTACTCTACACTACCACCATTATTTAAAATCCAAGATTATGCCTGTACCTTTCAAAACGATGAATAGGGCTTAAAAAAATACCCTCAAGACAAGATGCCAAACTCTGAATCCTGAATGAATCAAGTTGCCTCCTGGTATCTTTGAGACAAGCACCTAAATATCTTTGAGGAAGGGCAGAATTGAAGGCAGCTATGCCCAAAGTATAATATTTTGGCAAACTCTAGGTTGCTGCTTGCTTTCAGTGCTGGCTGTTTCGAAGGCTTTCCTGAGAGACCTTCTTTCCCTTTCTCTCTTTTGCACAGTACAGACGCTAGGCACAATGCTCCAGACTCCACTCCAGGCCAAGGCACCAAAAGGTAAGCATTCTGATGACTAACTTTTCAATTCCCAGAAGAGTATTGTACCTATTTGAATAAAACCCACCTTATCTACCTGGAAGCATTTCCCATAAGGAATGCACTCTCAGTCCAGTTGATTTTCACATCGATATTCTGAAGTCTTCTGTAATACTTAGAGAATATTTTGTGCCTCAGATTGTTTTTGACTTGACTGCTGATATCTGGAAATGCCATTCTTTGTGCATTAACTCACTGAGATTCCTGCTTTCTCAGATTATTTTTATCTTTAGACACTCTTTTAAAATTGTTCCTCCTTCTTCAGTTCTTTGCATGGTGCCCATTTTCTAGCAGGAAAGCAGAGCACCATGCTATCATGAGCCTCTCTTTCTCTATTACTTCTGTTGCCAGAACTTTGTTTTTGTTTCAGCATTGCTTTTTTTCATGCTAGTATGTCTTTAGTGGCTCTTGGAAATGTGGTAGCATTTACCATCCCCACCTCCCACCCCCAAAAGTCTCTTGATCTGCTTTTGAGCATCTGTTTTCATGCCAATTCCACACTAACACATTATAGTTGACTGTTGCTTGCAAAGTTTGTCTCTCACAAAGCCCTTTCCCTTTCTTTCTCTCCCTTTCAAAAGGCAGGTCAGATGGGGGAAGAGTGACTCTAAGTACAACTTATTTTATAAGCATTTTTTCAATATTCTTTAATAGTTTAAATTCTTGATGCTGTCTTAATAGTACCAGCAGCTATCCTCTTACAGTCAGTAATTGTCTCATCTCCCTCAAGTGATAGAAAGGACATAATTCGTATGAGTTTTCTTCTCCCTGTAGGCATTTCTTCTACATTCCCCCTTCTATCCTGCATTGCCATTTCTTTGTCTGCTTTGCTACTGGCCATTCTTTGTATGTCAAGACTTTCCTATTTTATGTTCTTGCATTCACATTTTTTTTTTAGCTTTTGAAGTCTAGTTGTAGCTCATGACTTAAATGTATTGCCCTGGGAGGTTTGTTTATCTAATTTAAGCCCTTCTCTTTCCTCAGACACTCTACATAAGAAATCTTGACTTTTCCCTTTGTATTTTGGTCACTTGCTGTCAAGAAAGCGTGGCATGATGAATGCTGTACTGTTAGTGTGTCTCCTGCTTTTTAGGATAATTTTTAATATGCTGTCGATATTGTCTCATCCGTTCAGCATGATTACATTTTGGCTTCCCATCTTCCTATGTGGCCCACAAATCGAACACCTCCAAGACACAGATGCCATTCAATCTGTAGTCTTGAATTTACTTAAAAAAAAAGAAGGAACTAAAAATATGCCAACTATGGGCATTTCATTTGCGAAAATAAAACAACATAATCTTCGAAAAGAAGGACCACCACACCAATGTCACTGTGAACATGACACTATTAATAACAGTGTCATGCAGAATTTTGAAACTGATCACAATTACAAGCTTTGAAAAGGGCATTCATTAGTGTTTTCAAGAAATTGTTAGAATTTTGTTTCCCAGAAAATGACATATTTGACCACATTTATCTACCTACCTATAGATTTGTTATTGTTACAATGCAGAAAACTGTTTGTAGCAAACACTAGCCTTATGCCTGACAGGGAGATTCCAGGAATGCACTTCAGTGCCTAAGAGATTGTTCATTACTTGAAAGGGTTTGAGTATTTTAATATTTCACTTTGTGAATTAATTATTTTGAGCATGGCTTTAACCCACTGGTTTTTCATCACGTTATTTTTTTTGTTGTTTTGGTTTTTGTTTGGTTTTTTTGACTGGTGATATCAATTCTTATCTCTGACTAGAAGGTGGAATTTCTTTACTCTGATTTTAAAAGACACCAAAGAAAATTGAGGATGGCCAGGTAAACTTTCCAAGTAGTAGCCAGTATCTGAGCAGACATTCTTATGAAGATTCTGGAGACATTCCCTTTCTATAACAATCTCATTAGCAAAAATATCAATTCCGTGATTTTTTTTTCAAGAGAAAGCCAATTAAGAAGGGAACTACATCATTAAGCATATATTCATCAATACTTGTTTTCTGTATTTCTCATTTCATAAGTACACCCTAGAGAGCAGTAGTATACATATCTACTTCATGTTCTACCATTCTTCAGGTGAACTCAGCATGTGAGGATGGTAGATCTCTGTCCACAATGAAGCCCATGAATAAAACCTAATGGTATTAGCCTTGACCATAATGAAACTAGCAATCTTGAAGTGAAAGACTCTATATAATATTACTGTTATACTAAGTGACTCACTCTAAACAAAGTCCATGCATTATGAGTGGATAATGCTTCAATGCTGTTTATAAGGCATCTTAAAGGCTGGAAAACCTATAACACTCTACCTGCCAAAAGATTTTGATTTCTATATCTCTTTGTTACACTAGGGTTGTTCATAACATTGACAATATCCGACAATGACTTACATTTCTCTCAAGAAAAAAAAGGACACAAGTGCAAACAACTAAGTGTAGTTAAAGCAGATAAGAGAAGCAAGATACAGGTCAATGTTTGGGCCCAAAAACATTTCTAATATTTCATCACCCAAACTAGGCTTTCCTTTACCTAGCATTGACTAGCATTCACCCAATTAGCAGTATGACAAGGGCCTTGTTACACAATAATTTTGGGCAGCTCCCAGAGATCTTAACACCTGTGTTGTCTGTACATTAATGCCTAAAACTAGTTTTGAGCACTTGTTATGCAGCTCAATGTTATGCCACTCCAAAGGCAGGACTATCTCTGGCCCATGCTACCCAGCTTGTGTTACACTAAGTTCTAGACTAGAATGGCTACACCTTAGTGGATACACCCACTGCTTCCTGCCCTGGATCAGGCCCACTACCACCCCCTGCTCTCCCCAGAACCCTAAATCCCTCTGCTGGCCTAAATATGTGGCTGCTCCAAACTTGAGCTAGCACAACACCAATCAACATTCGTGCAGCTTACAGTGAAAGGTGTAACAAAGCTCTAAAAAATAATTTCTTCAGTGTGAGATCAAACAGAAAATTCATATTAGAACAACTGACACTGTCTCCTCCAAACTAACTTGAACAATCCTTTTTGCAACCTGGTTATCTTAAATATCTTTTTAATTGTCTTTTGATTATTTAGCCAGTTTTGATTGTTTTAGCAATCATTGTGTGATTTCCTAGTCAGTCAGATAATAATTAACATTTTTGAAAGGCTAGCAACTAGTTACACAAAAAGGGAGGTGATACGGTAAAAGTAAATGAAATGCACTAGTCTTTCTGTGACTGTTAAAGACCATAATATAGACCATTACTTTTTATCACTACAAAATGTACAGCTCTAGCATGCTACTCATTTAAATCAACCACATTTTAACCTTATTTTTATTGCACAATTTAGCTAAACACTCTGTGGTGCATACTAAATAATTGTTAAAAGGCTGATTTCTGCCCTCTGTGACACCCTGTTTCACAGTGGTTAAGAGCTTAAATTAAGTACCGAACTCCCATTGACTTTCATTGGCAGTTGAGCGCCTAACTCACCTAGACACTTAGATCATCACCTTTTTGTTATTATACTTATTCTCTATTTTATATCCAAGGTCACTCACTAAAATCTGTATGGCAGTCAGAATTCTAATAAGACTCTCCTTATTTGCAAGTTGTGTCATTAGGCAATAGCTCTTCTAAAATCCCCTAGTGTTCATAAGAAAGGAAAAATACAGTTTAAGCCTAGGTATATAAGAAGATAGTAAAATGTGTTTTACCCTTTCCATGCTATTGAACATTTACATTCAAATGCAATTTTTAAAGGTATATTTATGGAAAAGCCCCAACATGAAAGGAAAACTATTAGGAGGATTTTTTTTTCCCTTACTAGTTTCTAAATCATACTAAATCTGACAATTAAGAAGGTTTCATAATGTAGTATCTTGTAGTATGCCAAAATGAGTTGTGTCTCAAGTTTCTTTGATATATTTGTTGATACTTGCCTGTTATTTAGTATGGCATACTTTACTTGCAGTGATCCAATTTGTTAACTATAGCAATATTATTCTCCAAAGAACTGTTAGTGAGCAGCCAGTAGTTTTGGTCAAATGGCTGGTGTGATAATTGTATAAACCTTTAAGAGTTAGGCAGAGTTGGAAAGAGCTGGAAAGGGAGTGTATCATGGCATGTGTGTGCTGTGAGCATGAATAAAGAATCCTCTTTGTTAAACAGGGTTCCTGTCGCAGTGAACTGAACCCTGAACACAACATGGTACTAGAAGTGGTTGAAAGCAGATGATTTCATTGCACAAAATGAGCTTCAAAAGAAAAAAACAAAACAAAATTGGAGCAACTATTGGCTTCAGCAGATCTGAAACTCTCTAACCATGCAGCAGAGAACTGGAAGATGTTTGAGCAAGAATTCTACCTGTACATAGGGGCAAGTGGAGCCACCAGGAAGCAAAGTAACCAAAAGGTGTGGTTTTTTTCTAAGTATAGAGAAGGGGTGGGCAAAATACAGCCCATGGGCTGGATCTGGCCCACCAGGAAATTTCATCCAAACTAACTGTACCCCACCGAACCCTTCCACACATGAAGGTGGGAGTGAGGCATCCACATATACAGATACCCCACCAACATCCTCTACTGCACCTTGTTCCCACCCTTGTTTTCAGAAGGGCCCAGCTCAGCCAGCACACTGCTTTCAGAGAGGGCTGCTGCCGCCACTGCTGCAGCCATCAGGGGACCTGCTCAGCTTCCCCAGGATCCTGCTCACTCTGGGCACTAGGTAGACTGAACCTGCCTGCTGCTGCTGCTGCTGGCAAGGGCTGTGTGCCATGGGGGGAGTGTATGGGTGACCCCACACCCGCCCACCCTCCCTCACACCCCATACCCCCACACTCTGCCC
>NW_017728992.1:173906503-173921411 GCF_001723915.1 Gavialis gangeticus
CCCCCCCCCCCCCCGCCAGATATAGAGAGTACTGAGGCACTGGATGTATATGACAGACTGCAGTTGAACTAAGCAGAGAGAGCTGATTATGAGATTGCTCAAAAAGTTTAAGTACTGCACTCCAAAAAATAATGAGACTATTGAATTATATCAGTTCCACATGAGGTCACAAAAAGAGGGAGAATCCTTTGGAGAATTTAAAAAGGATCTCAGACTGCTGAGTCAATACTACAATTTAGGAGAACTCACAGACCCAAAGAACTGACAGATCAAAGATCGGATAGTAATAGGGATCAGGCCTACGGATCAGAAAAAGATTGCTGGAAGATCCTGATATCAAGCTACAAAATGCACGTGAAAAGCAGCAGACATCATCCAAGCTAGAATGAAGTCTCTTGAAGGAAAACTAGATGCTGAAATTGTTGACAGAATGATAAGCTTTCCCAGAAAAGAACAGACACAAAAAAGATATTGCAAAGGCAGCCTTGAAAAATACAATCATGAAGAGCTTAAGAATAGCAGCATAAAGAGCTTCACATGCTGTGGTAACAAATATAGACCACAGCAAAGTCCTGCTTTTGGACAATGATGCCACAAGTGAAGAAGTCTGAACCATTTTGCTAGAATGTACAGAAAAGAGGACTGCCAGCGGAGAAAAGGACAGAGGCTAAGTACAGGCATTCAAGAAGCCAGAAGTGGAAGAGCTCTAACTTTCAAGCTTTCTCTAAGGACACATCTACATGTGCTATTAATGCGAAGTAATAAACTTCTGTGCAGTTTGCACTGTAGATTATTGTTCCTGAACACAGTAGTTGTACCCAGAACTACAGCATGTTGAGCCAAGGTGGAGCAGCCCCAGGTGGCATGGGGCTCCAGGGGTCAGCCTACCAGCCTGGAGCTACTTCCCCCGGCTCAACATACTGCAGAGGAGCTGGGTGGGGCCTGAGGATGGTACAGCATGGGGCTAGCCAGCAGACAGCCCCTGCACTGAAGCACACAGCCAGCCCCAGTGTCTACATGTGCATTGCAGTGAAGTAAACTGCTGTAGGATAGTACTTGTGTCTGGCAGTACTATCCTATGGCAAAGTTAATTAATTTACTTCAGCCTAATAGCACTACATGCATAGAAAGTGACATTTTACTGCAGAGCTAATCAGTCAGCTCCACAGTAAACGTGATTATGACAAGGAGTCATGAGAATTAGAACCTTTGCTACCCCAGGACAGGTTGTGTGTGAACAAGGATAAACCATGGATGCCAGAAGCAGTTGTCCCTTGTAAGGTAGTTCCTAGATCTTAGGAAACGGAGACAAATGGATGAAACATGTATAGACAGAATAGGAAATACCTGCAGCACTTCAAGAAAGGACAGGAAGATGAACAGTATCTGCACCTGAGAAGGACATGGACAAGACTAGAGCACAGATTGACTGAAACAACACAGAGACTACAGCACAGACCGATCAAGACAATGGGATGCTTCAGAGATCTGTAAGGCTGCAAAGGGCACCACAAAGACTGACTGGAAATTGTTAGTTTATTACAATGTTGAATTATTGTACATATATTGTTATTCGGTAAAAAGGGTAGTGTTTCTGCTTGGAAAAGGAAGATGTGATGATTGTATATATCTTTAAGTTAGGAGGAATTGGACAGAGCTGGCAAGGAAGAATGATGGTGCGTGTGTGCTGTGAACATGAATAATGAACGCTGTTTGTTAAAAGAGGCGTTCCTGCCTCAGTGAGCTGAACCCACAGCACAACAGCCTGTGTTCTACTTCTTAGATGATCTGCAGAAGACAGGAGCCAAGCTTGGACAACATGATTAGTAGGAGCAGAGCAAGGAAGATAGAGACCCCCATTCTGCCCTTTGCATCTTTCACCTGTCTTTTCTGTATTGCCCTTCTCTTCCACTGATCCTAACTGCAACAGACTCAGGAAAACCATGGCTGTACAGCATTAAGGCTGTGTGAAATTTCACTGACTTTCATTTAGATGCTGTTTTGACTTCTTTTGAACTCAGAACAGCTAAATCTAAATGAAACAGAGGACTTTGAAACAGCCTCGAAATGAAACGAGGCTACACAAATAGTTTTGAAAGTTTTGAAACATTTCAAGTTTCAAAGCTGAAGCTGGGCTTGCCTGCAGTGAAACAGAAAGTAAGGAGAGGGAGGAGGAATAGGGAGGGAGGACTGCTCTCATTGTTGACTGTGTAGCTGGCCAGTGGCTATCATCCTTCCCTGAGGTCCCTTCCAACCTCAGTGCTCTGGGAGAGGGATGGAAAAACAGCATAAAAGGCAGCATTTTTTGAACCGCCTTGCTTTTTGCCTTGGTGTCACTTACTGAGCTGTGTGTTCCAGCAGCTTAGCGTGAGACAACTATGGCTAGCATTGATCTTCTAAAGGATTCCCTACTTGCTAGGCTAGACTATTCTAGCAAGAGGAATTACAGAATACCATTTTCTTCTAGGAGCTTTTATTTTATTATTATATTCATTGATTTATTCTTTTGAATTTTATACTTATATTGGATAGGGTTACTATAGAATATAGTTTATATAGGAAGGCAAATGCATTTATATTTTATTTCTATACATTTAAAGCTTTGCAGCGTAGATATACACATACATACATACATAATACAATTTGTATAGGAAGAAAGATATTTTTATATTTGTTTTATACGTTTATTCTTTGCACCACATCTACCTTTTTAATGTATATAGGGATAAATATATATGTCTATTGGTTTTTATACATTTCTTCATTGCACCACACCTACATTATTGAATTTATATGTGAGAAAGATCTATTTCTATCAGTTTCATACATTTCTTCACTGCACCACACCTACAATTTTGAACTTATATAGGGAGAAAGACATATTTCTATTTGTTTGTATACATTTCTTTCCACTACACACCTACATTTTTTAAATTTATATAGGAACACAAATACATTTATATATTTGTGGAAAAGGAAGACATGAAGCATGGTGGAAAGGCAGGTGGCCAAACTTCAAGGAGGGGCAGAAGAGGGGGTGGAGGGAGAGCTGTAAGTTCCCCCCCCATCACCGAACTGAGATGCAGCCTCTTCCCTCCAGCTAAAGGGGATGAGGCTGTTACAAGCAGCTAGGAGAGGGGAGCAATGCCACGGCCTGTGCCCAAGACTGCATCCCCTCCATGAGCACCAGCCATAATGCCCCCACACTACCACCTTACCTGATTCTCAGGAGCCTGGTGGAACAGCAGAAGGCCATCCATCAGATGGCCTTGCTCAGGCAGATTGGGATTAGAGGCCTCCTGAACAGAGGTGAGTGGGATACCATCTGCCAGATCTTGGTGGTCCTCAAGCCCTTCCTCAAGGCCACTGAGACCCTCAGTGCTGCCAATGCTTTCCTTAACCAGGTGATCCCTGTAGTAAGGGAACTTCAGAACCAAATGGAGAGCTTCCAAGAGATCAGTGTTTCTGGTTGGCAGGCACTGGTTAGGCAGCTAAAGAAGAGCATCAGGAAACATCTTGATCCCTTGCGGGCCAGTATGGTCCACATGCTGGCCACCATGTGTGATTTAAGGGTGAAGGGCAGCAAAGCCTCAGTCAGTGGACTGAGGTGCTGGTGAAGAGAGTCAGGGAGGCAGAATGCCAGAGGTGGGGGAACATGGAACATGGCCAGCCTCTGGCTTCTTCATATTCCTTCCATCCAGGACCAGCAGACACACCAACTGCAGGTGCTTCCTCAGCCTGACAAAGGGTTTTTCAACCCAAAAGCTTCCTAAGATACATTTCTCTAATTAGACAGTTGGACTACTAAAAAAGACACCCAATTATCTTACCTGTTGCAGTTTAAAATGGTGGACTAGTTGAGGCTGTAGGGGAGGAAACCTCATTGGGGCCCTTTACTGTATTGCGTAGAGGCACCAGCACCAGTAAGGGCACACATTTTACACATGTGCGCGCGTGTGCGCGTGCGCGCGCACACACACACACACACACACACACACACACACACACACACAGAGTCACTCAGTGACGGTGAACTTTAACAAACATGCTGGAGAAGAAGCAGCTCCTACCTGAGAGGAAAGAAGGGCTCTCTGACAGTTTGGCTACCTGAGGTGCTGCTGATGCTACTGTGCTAGTGCTCAGTCATTAAGTTATTTTACCTGTTGCCATTTAAAGTGGTGGACTGGACTGAGGATGTAGGGGAGGAGGAGACCACACTGGGGCACACTGTTTCAATGAAACGACACAGAAGGGCGCTTTTGAATTTAAACCCAATTTTAAACAAAACATTGTTCCGTCAAAACATCAAAATGCAAGTTGAAATGGAATGGTGCCATTTTGCACAACCCTATACTGCATCAAGTGAAGCCAGGAGGCTACTAGCAGCTACAGTCCTCGGCCTAGTGTATGGTCACCTGCATATTTTCAGGGTTTCAAACAAATCTCTGGGGAAGCCACTTCACTTCTGAGATACTATGGGTGTGAGAAGGAATCTCTAGAAGGCCACACAGGCAAAGATGAAAGTTGTCAAGGCAGCAAAGATGAGTACTGGCAGAAAGTGTCCCTGAAGAAAAGCCTAGAAGAGAGCTTGCTAGGTCAGTGTCATTCTGAGAAGTAGTAAGTGGAGCATACACAACTAGCTCCTTTTAGCACTTTGAGGAAATTAAATACTTTGCCATGGAAGGGCTGGCACCCACTACCACAGTTAACTGTTAACCAACAAAAACATCTGAACAGGGTTCAGAGGAGAGCCACTCGTATGATTAGTGGCCTCTGTGAAAGACCCTATGAGGGGAGGTTGAGAGATCTGGATCTCTTCAGCCTTTACAAGAGACAGCTGTGGGGTGACCTTGTAGCCACCTATAAGTTTATCAAGGGAGGACAGCAGGGAATTGGTGATGCACTATTTACCAGAGCGCCCCAGGGAGTAACTAGAAATAATGGGTGCAAACTAGTGGAGAGTAGATGTAGGTTAGACATTAGGAAGAATTTTTTTATAGTAAGGTTGGCCAGAATCTGGAATGGGCTTCCAAGAGAGGTGGTACTATCACCTAACTTGGAGGTCTTCAAGAAGAGGCTTGACAGTCACCTGGCTGAGGTTGTCTGACCTTGGTCCTCTTTCCTGCCAGGGACAGGGGGTCAGACACAATGATCCACTGTGGTTCCTTCCAACTCTAAAATCTATGAATCTATGACTCTCTACCCCACTGCTACTTAAACAGAGAACCAAAACATGCTTCACTTATGGTCTGGCTTAGATGATGAGGATCTGTTTATTTAATATTTGTGCCATCCCAGAGCATAACTCCTTATGGCACAGCACCACAGTCACATCTCAGAGGCCCTGGGGAAATATATATATAAGGGAACATTAATCATTCTTGGGTTGCCATTACTTTTCAGGAAGAAGACATGTAGATATCTATCCATCCTTCAAAGCCACCTCACTACCCTTGCTGGGGGGTCCTTAGTCCTGTCCCTGCTGAGACTTACAACTCCTGGGCTCCACACCTGTGATCTAAATAGAATCTTTGGGAACAAAGAGCTCAAGACACACTTTCTACTTCATTCTGCTTCATTCAACAGCTCCCAGGGCTGCTTCTTAGAGTGCTTCCAACAAGCTCCCTCTCTCTTTATTCAGGATGCTAATATCCACAGCTAACAGAGTCCTCAGTCTCTTCACCAGCTACTTCCTCCTACTTAATCTGCAGCTTTTTATCACACCATAGGTGCTGATCAACCACTTAGCTACAGGTGGGAAGATATCTGTTTGTTAATGCTTTAGTAGCAGGATTTGTCCGTACAATCTCACTGTAGGAAATGAACACTATCCTTAAGTGCTTATAATCTAAATAGGATAGATAGTTATAGAGATAAACAAAATGTTTAAAAGGAAAAATTGGTGGTCACTTTTGTTTGTTTACTATTTTTCCTCAATATTCCTTTACCACGCTCTTGTGGACCAGTGTCCCACATAACCCCAAGTGACTTTTCTCCAATATGCCTACCCCACAGACAAAGCCCCCTTTCCTAGGTAAAATGAGTAGAGATATGTTGATATCAGAACATGGGTCTGCTGTTTGAAATGGCACCCACCTCTCTAAATGTATATACACATTTGTAGGTCACACAATTAATTTCCTTAAGCTCATCTGCAAGTGGACCCACAGTTTGCAACCATCATGGATAATTCATTTGTGGGAAGTTTTCTGCTAAATGGCCTGGCCTGCCTTGTATGTAGAATCAGAGGCATGAGACATTTCTTGCCTAGACTGAGCTCCACATGCGCAGTTGGTATCATCAAGAAAATGACTCAACACTGATGTGACTGAAACCTGTAAGTCACTATTAATATTATTTGGCCAGCAGACATCTGATTTAACATTCTGTACATGCTTATTACAATTTTATATTCAGGTTTATCTTACCCTTTGCCAAAATATCCATTTTTCAAAAGAGTTAACTATAGTAGGGAGTTACCATATTTCAGTGTATAGGTTAGCACGATATACAAGTCAACCCCACTTTTCTGATCCAAAAAGTTAGGAATTACATAGATCTAGTGTATAAGTTGACCTAACATTTCAGATCAGAAATATGGGGTCAACTTATACAGGTCCCTGTGCACCCTCACTGAGGGTTGGACACTTGGAAGGTGGACATGTGCTGCAGCACCACTTGCAGGGGACAAGTCCAGGCTTGGTGCTCATCTGGCACAGCTCCATCCCCTTAGAGTGGTGCAGCCTGAGCTGTACCAGCTGAGCACTGAGCCCATCCCTGTCTCTGTCCCCATGCCCTGTGCGCAGCACCAGGCTCAGTGCTTGGCTAGCACATCCCCATCCCCTGTGAGTGGCACTGCCTGGGCTGTGCCAGCCAAGTGCCAAGCTTGGCGCTGCTTGCAGGAGATGGTGATATGGTGTATAAGTTGAGGTTGAATTTTAAGAGTTAAAAATTAGGCTTCAAAACTCAACTTATACACCGTGAAATATGGTCATCATAATTCATCCAGTCTAATATTGCCTCCTGCAGCACTTGTGCCATTTTAAACTTTTACTGTTAGTTAAGCTGTAACCTTTAAAGGCTTATGTTTTTATCCCTGCCTCCAACTCTTGACAGTTTATTCTGAGTTTGATCTGATTTTCTAATGTTGTGACAGAGACATCCATACATCAGGAAGTTGAGCAAGGCAACCAAACTCATTTCCCATAAACTGTCAAACAGCCATAAGAGGGCAATAGCTTTTGGACACCACTGACACCATACTCCCTCTAAAAAGTAAGTACAGCACCCATTGTCTTTACTCTTAAAGGAAAGAAAAAGATTCCCTCAAAGTGTGTTTTTATTTTATTTTAAATTTTTAATTCATTTAAAGTTTTTATTTATGCACTTTCCTTGTAACACAAATCATGTTACTGTGCAACTCGGAACAAGTTCCATAAGAGATTATAAATATAAATCATGTAAAAAATGTCCCTGTCCTTTTATCACCAATATTAAAATAGCTTATTCACTGTACGACAATGGAACAATATATTATTTTTATATGATAATTTTTAACAGATTGTTTTGTTCTAAGTCTGCAATTTTTCTTGTCATGTTTCTGGTTGCATTTTACAATATATTCTTCATATAAGGTGAAAAAAAACCCAACAACAACAAGATGAAGGATTAGCTTTTAGTGAGGATGGATGTAAGGTATGTGAAACATGATTGCTTGGGACAGCTGAATCGTGTTTGAACTGGTACTTGTCATCTTTGCCATAATGTTGTTCCTTCTTAGGCTGGCACTATTTCACTGAAAAAGCTCTACACTCATTCCTGGCTGTTAACTTGTGACTTGTCATTATGAACAAAAGGATTTTTCCCCCATAACTTACATAATTATATTCCTTCTATCTAAATCCCCACCACCCTGCTTTAATTGGATAATATGCACTTCTTCATTTCATGTCCCTAAAGTTGTGTGTAATCCTGTTAGAATAGCTGCTGCATTCCATTCCAGGAGCCGTTACATGCCTATTATTGCACACAGTTATCTCCGTACATCTGTATTTTGTAACTTATGCATAGACTGTGAAAGACAATGTATAAATCAATATTTAATAGGAATAAGCTCAGGATTGGCCTAAACCACAAATCCAAATGAGATATGAGTTGCCATCTAATATTGATTATTTAATTATTATCTTTAAGTGGGGAAATAAAGGGGTTATGTTTGTTTAATTAATTCTGTAAGAGGAATGCTTGGTGCTAAAACAAGCTCTGTGCCTTTATGTGTCAATTCAGAATACTCTTCTGCCAGTAGGGACTAAATGTACTGGGAATGAGACTCAGTGCTTTGTGATTTCCTGCTGAAATTGCCGCATTTCATGGTGTACATGCTTTTCTGTTGACTTTACTCATGAAAAGGCAAGACACACAATTCTAAAATTTTGAGTCTGCATTTTTCTTGTTCATTGCTTCTCTCTCTCTCTCTCCTATACTTTCTCCAAATGATTAACTCCATGAGGCTTGTGCCAGGAAAATAAAAATGGAAAACAGACAAAAGGGGGAGAAAGGGGTGGCAGAAACAAGTGCAATCCTCAACAAATTGTATCTGAAAATTAAGAGTGAATTGGCGAATTTCTAAAAACACTGCCTCCCTCTTGCTGTCAAGGCACATTCCAATATTTATTCTAATCACGAACATGAGATTTTATATTACTTTAAAAGAAAGCTTCACCCATTTTGCTGAGTACAGCATCTGGAAAGTGAACAAAGTAAAAAAAAAGCAATATAAATGGTGTATTGTACAGGCAAATAAACTTTTTAATGAATTCTCATTAACATTGTTTTGTCTGAATATAGAAAGCAGCAAAAACAGTGTTTCCTTTTGCTTTGGTATGCCACCCCACCTCCCCCTGGCCCCCTTCCCGCCAATCTATTTTGAGCTGGCAATGTTGCAGAATATTTCCAATTTTCCAGTTTAGGATGACAGTTATTAAAAACTACTCCCTTATTATTCACCAAGTCTTAAGCACAGCAGTTACATAATAAAGTAAATGAGGGCAAAGTAGTAAAGATTTAAGTAACGTAAATGTGATGCAAAATTCATGCTATATTGGGCATGTCTACATATGCAATTAATGGTCAGAAAGCTTACTGCACAGTAAAATACTGCACAGTGGGAGCATCTACATCTGCAGTGGACTGCAAGTTTTTTCTGTGCAGTCATTTAGTACATGCTTAACCAAGTAATAAATGATTGTGCAGTAACCAGTGTTACTGCACAGTCGTGTCACTGCATGTTTATTTTTACATGCTACTGTACAGTAGGAATGAACTACTGCACAGTAGCATTGCTATCACAGTTTGTGCCTGGCAATGCTACAGTGCTGTACCTCGTTACTACTGCATCATAGCACCTCATGTAGATGTGCCCACTAAGCTTTCCTTGAGTACACATATACACATGTACCTGTCAGGAGCAAATTTGCTCCCAATGGGAGATAAGAATCTCCCAGCCTGCACTCCCTGCAAGTTCCCTGCTGCATGGGAAGAGAGAAACTTTCCTTGCCTGGCCTCTGGTGGCAGAGCCCACCCCATCAGCAGGCAGCTCCCAGGGGCAGAGAGCAATGTCCCAGCCCCTGCCAAGAGACAGCCATCTTCTGACCCTATGCTCCCTGCCAGCCCCTAAGATAGCATCCAGAAGGAGCCTAGAGCTTCCCCTGGATGCTGCAGGGGCCCAGTGCAGGGACACAGAGAGCAGGAGCAGTCTGCTACTAGGAGCAGCAAATTTACTCTTGCATCCCTGCATGTGCAGATGCATGCCTGGGACAGTTTACTTTAGAGTAAACTGATCCTGCTTTATTTGCACATGTAGATGCACCCACATGTTGGTAAATCTACTACCTGTGTTTACAGGTAGGAGAAAACTGCACAATAAACTAATCTACTGTGCATTGGCTCCTGTGCCCATGCATAGTGATTTACATGGTGATGCTTTACTGTGCAGTAAAGCATGTCATGTCGACACACCCACTGTGATGCAAAATCAGTTCAAGGGAAGGTATATTAAATCAAACCATTTTTTTCATTACAAATAGAATTGTTACTTTTGTTTTGCTATCAATTACTTATATCTGAAAGCTGAATTCCGCTTTAATTAACATGTGTCTTTTATGCCATTGTTTTGCCAAAGTGTTATGTAACTCACCTATCACTGCTGGTGATTTTTCAAGGCTCAAAGTAGGCTCTGACTATGATTGTAAAGGCAATTCACCAACCTGAATTGCATCTTACTAGCAGCACTTTATTCCTCCTTACTCACATTTTGTAATTCTTGAGAAAATGCTGTGCTAACATGGACTTCCTCCACTACGTTTTTTTTTCTCTCCTTATCTTCCATCATATTCCTTGTCATGCATGTTCACTTCCTCCGTCTTACAGCCAAAGTCCCAGATGCTTCTTCCACCTCGACTTCTTCCTGAACCCTTCCCTTTGTTGGAACTAATCAACTTTCTCAAAGACATGCTTATCAATTCTGATATTATCCTCTTTTCATCACTCTTTTCCCCTATCACCAAATTAGAAGTTACAAACCTGCCTTCATTTTCATATGCAGAACACAATCTTGTGCAACACACTTAGAACTCATTTCCCAGCTCTCAGATAGCAGCTATTGTCTCTGTCCCTGTCTCCTTCATGTCCTTTTTTTTCCCTTTTCCTTTCCAAGAAGGGCTTACACAAGGAAAAAGGACAGGGTTTCCTGCCTTCCTTCTGCCTAAGTAGAACTCAATGGATGAAGACACCAGTTATTCCCAGATGTATGTCCCTGTGCCACTCAGACTGGTGGTAGGTTCAGCTTCCACAACATTGATATTGGTCTGCAGAATGGGAGTTCATCCTTTGACAGCATTACCAGAATTTTAAAATTGATTTTTCAAAATTGTTGAGCTGTTATGACAGCAATGGTAAAGCTTAGATCTTGGAGTTTTGGGAATTCAGGACTGTAATTTAAGCAACTAATTATATCATTAAGAATTTAACTTTAGACTTTAGGTTTTTTTTAATCTTGGCCCATATAGTTAACACATTTTCTCCCAACCTCTACAAATATGTTTGTCCAGGTATGTTTTAGTAGAGTTAATATTGTTATCCACAATTCTGTTCTACGTTCTGCATTTTAGAGGGAGTTTTACATATATTCCATAAAACTCCTGGGTTTTACAATACATTTACTAACTACATCACAACGAAAATCTTTAAACAATAAAGAAAATGAATAGTTTAATTTCATGTAAAGTTTCAGGGGTAAGCATTTTATTGTTAGAATACTTTAAAAGGGGGGAAATAGAATATTCTCTGTGAATGAACAAAAGCTGATTGTTATATTAAGTTCATTTATTGTATCTGCAAAAGAAAAAAGAGAGGAGGACTTGAAAAAAATAAACCAAAAACACTTAGATTCAGAGAGAAAATATAGGAGAAATCAATTACAATGATGGAAGAGTAGAAGGAAAATTGAAGCTCTCACATTTATGAAGGAGAAAAAAGGGAATGAATAACATTGATCCAAATAAACTATATACATTTGCAAAAATGAAAAGGAAAAAATAACACAAATAAAAGAAAGACTCCTAGTGTCGTGACACTAATATTAGGCAAAACCTTTCTCTAGGTACATTCACAACTCAGTGATATAGAGAAATAGAGACAAAGATAAGGACCAAAAAGAGCACAAGAAGAAAATAACTGCACAAGAATGCACAGTCCATTCCTGATGCATGTTATGATCCTTCTGATCCATCATCAGAACAAGGGAGAATACTGGAAGCTGGAGGAGCAGCACCCTTAAGTGCAGGACATTCTCCACATAGTCCACACCCAATTTATAAGACTACTTAAATAAATCATGTTCTGATTTATATTATTTATTAACTTTTGTGGAAGGGAAGATACTCTGAGCAGGGTTTATGGGGGCAGGTGCAAAATGCCTGTCAAGTTAAACAGATAAGAACCAGATGCTACAGACTTGGTATAGTGAGTTTCAGGATCTTTGGAAAGTGAATTTGGACTGTTATTAAACTTTAACAAATATAGTATTTTATTTTATTACAAAGGGTTATCACCTATAATTAAATAGTGAAAATAACAAATAGAGCAGAACGTATTTCTGTGGTGCAAGTAGGCAATTTCAATCCTCAGGACCTTGGCTGTGCCTCCTCTCATGGGCTAGAGACAAACTACACATACGCTGATATTAGCACCTGGTTCAACTCTGTAACACAACAGAAGTTCAATATATATAAACCACTTTCAAAATGGCCCAAACCAGTTTAAGATAAACGTGGATGGATGTACTAATTAGGTTAAATCAGTTTATTGAACTTGTCCCAAATCCTTTCCAGATTCAAGTTAACTCTCAGTCCACAGTATCCCAGGATTCTTTGCACTTCACTCCCAACCTGCGCTGCCAGCCTTGCAGAGCGGGTGAGCTAGACTTGGCCCAAGCTGTCTGCTCCGGCTGATCAGAGAGGCATGTTCTAGTGCCCCATAGCTTCTGGCCTGGACCACTGCAGGCATGTGGCTGCATGTCCAGAATCAAAAGGGAATGTCTGTTCACTTGCTTGGCATTTCAACCTATGCAGCTTAGGCTAACCTGTGAAGATTGAATCAATTCAGCCTCAGCCTTTCGGACTGTCTGTACTTAGCCATGGGGTCCTGAGATGTTCCATAGATGTGACTTAGCAAATCCTGCAGTGATCCAGTTACTTCCTCTAGGAGGGAAGTTGGGGGTGCATGTGTGTCTTGCATAAATTTCCACTTGGTCCATCAGGATCCTTTGTGTTAACCCACCATCTTTTTATTATGTTTATTTTTTTTACATAAACTACTTTTGTTTTAGGAGCTGTCACTTTCTATAGGCTTTTAAGAACCTTTCCCGGCATATTCTTGTTTGCAGAATATGCTTACCACCCTGTAGTGTAAAATGGGCTTCACAAGCCTGAAGTTTGTGTATCATATAAACCTAAGGTTAGCCACTTCTTTTCTGATGAATGCCCAAAACATTATAAGAGTTGTGTTTAGCTTACTATAATTAGTTTTTAAAAAACATTTATGACCATTTTGGCTACATAAGAATAACCATTGAGTATCAATTGATCAACATGATCCATTTTTTCCCCATGTTTTCTTTTGGGAAGAGGCTAAGAGATGGAGTGAGACTTCAGAAGATACAGCCTCATCGTAAAGGTCATACTACTATTGGTTTTGTGTCATGTTGCTGCCTATCATGAATGCCATATTTACTAAAATCTAAGATGATCCTGAATTTAAGACAACCCCCTAATAATTAGATCCCAAGAAAAAAAAATGTAGCATTCTTTTTTATAAAAAGACCTACTGACAAAATCTATAGCAATACCAGTAAGTTATAAATTCAACATTACTTTCAATTCAATTCAAATATTAACTTAATCTATACTAGGTTCTGTCCAGAACCTGGTGAGTGTTACTCCTTTCTTAGCCTGTACATGAGCATGGAGGTTGCTCTGATGTACTATAGTTACAGATTATCAGAGCAGATTCAATTAATTGTGGCAATTACTGTGCTCCAGCCAGCCTCCACGTCTCACATATCAGTGTCCCCACACTTCAAAATGGCAATGGGGGCACTTTATCTAAAGCTTGTTGGATGAGCTGTAGATAAAGCACGCCCACCACCATTTTGAAGCACATGGAAAAATGCCCTTAGATCCTACAACTTAGGAGTGGTCACTTTCACATGCGTCCTCATGCTCACACTCATCCCCCTCTTCACTGTTCTCATCTTTTCCCTCCACTTCCCACAAAACATTATCTTCAGTTTCATCCATGACATTGGATATACAGCATTTCCAGAAGCTTTTAATAATGGATTCTGAAGAAATCCTGCCTCGAGAAGTCAGGATCTATTGGCAAGGTAGTGCTATGGTTGGCATCTTAATCTTTCTAATAGGTGTAAGTACATTGTTCCCTGTTCAGAGCCAGTCTGAGTACTGACACTGTACATAAAATTTAAAGGCTCCATTCACTATAATATCCAATACTTGGAGTTGAGATGTCATACCAGCAGGCACAGCTACAAGATCACAGTTCATTGACTGAATTTTGCTTTCACAACTGTTGTTAAATGCCCTCTGAATGAATCTAACACTAACATTTTTATTTTCTTTAGCAGTGCTCTGGGCCTCCATTTCCACACATGTAACCAGTCATCAGTTCACTTGACATCCATCCTTGGTCCTGGCACCTAACTGCTATTCCTGGTGGCAACTGTTCTTTTGGCAGAGTTTTGCATTTTAGAATCACATAGGGTAGCAATTTTCTCCCATCTGCCATGACTGTAATTTGCAACTTTTTATTTCCTGTATTTCTCATAATAATGGTTTCTGTGCCTCTCATGGATGTTGACATTGCTTGGCATGTCAAAATAGTCTGGAGTCTCAAAAAAAATTTGTTGCATTTCAGCATTACATATCTGGCCTAACAGGTAATCATGAGTTTGCATAGCCCAGTAATGTATTGTTGAAATTCAACATGCTTATTGCTGCAGTCTGACACATAGGCAACTGGCAGGGGGTACACAGGGGTGCAAGTGCCCCCCCGACAGCCGACACTAATGCTGTCAGCAGGGCTGGTGCCCCCGCTGACAGGGCCACTGCCGTTGGTGGCTTCTGTGGGTGCCCCCCCCCAGATTCATGGTGTGACAGTCACTTTTTACAAGTGATGTTCTTCATCTCAGGACTAAACCACTACGTTGCATCATCTGGATACACCACCCACTACTTGCTTTGAGTTTTTGAAGGGGAATGTTCAATTCCTTCACTATTTCCAGTGCTTTGAGTATAAGGTAGGGCTGTGTGAAGCTTTGGTTCACAATTTGATT
>NW_017728992.1:173926411-173939865 GCF_001723915.1 Gavialis gangeticus
GGCTGCTTTGAGTATAAGGTAGGGCTGTGTGAAGCTTTGGTTCACAATTTGATTTGGAAAAGATTTGGCAATTTGGAGGGCAGTCTTTATGGGGAAACAGAAACTTAGAAGAGGGAGGGGGAGCAGGGCAGGGAGGGGGAGTAGGCGGGGAGGGACTGACATCTCTAGCTGGCCAGTAACTGTGACTTCTCTCTGACTGCCCTTCCAATCACAGTTTGGGGGGAGAGACATAGAAACAGCATAAAAGCCTCTGTCTCCAGGCTTTTCTGTCCCTTTATTGAGCTGTTTCTGCCTGAGCAACAGCATCTCAACAGTACTGTGGCTACTGGCCTGGATTCCTAGTCAGTGGCCTACTACTCTTTGCTGTTAGAAAGGATTGGATAGGATATAGCTTAGTTTAACTTAGCTTAGAATCTCTCTACTTAATAATTATCCAATTCATTTCTTTCAGTTCATATCTTTTCTTTTTTGGGTTTTTTTTTTTGCAATACTTTTAAAAAAGAAAGCTCAGTGTTTTCCCTGGCAGTGTGATCCATCACTGTGCATGGAAGCACACACTCCACACACACACTCACACACACATAGAAGAAGTCAGATATTCATAGAAGAAGAAGAGATTTGGAATTGGATTTATATAGTTATTAGTTATTAATATCATTATAGTTAGTTTACATACAGACTAAAGACAACACAGAAGTCAAATAGAGATCAGAATGAGAGTAACACAAAACTCAGGGTCTTAGAAGAAGGAGATATATCATTTTAGGTACACATTACAACACAGAAGAAGAACAAGAAGTACAGTAGTAGTCACATATTCACATTAATACCACATCACAGAAAAAAAGACACCATATATAGTTATTAATAACCAAAGCAGAGTCCAGTGCATGCATGCAACACAGGGGGGATAAAACACACAACAGAGTTACACTCCACATTCAGAATTCATAGTAAATAAATACATCACAGCAGAGAAGAAGACAAACAGACAGACAGCACACATTTTTTACATAGTTCTTCACACTTATTATTGAATCAAAGAATCAGAGTCCAGTGCACACACACAACACAGAGGAATAAAGCACACAACACAAAAGGAGTAACACACACACACACACATAGACACATTCGCTTCCCAAGCAGCCATGACGCTTCTGCTACCAGTGGACGCAAGAAGGTGGGATCAGTATCTCTCCTAACTCCAGAAATAGGCACCAGCAGCAGAATCACTGTCTCCTCTGCCCCAATGTCATCTCCCAGTGTGAACCTCCCACTACCAGAGGAGAAGCTGGAGATGGAACCAGGGGACCTAAGCACCCTGGCTCAAGCAATTCTGGGGACCAAGAGGAAATCAGAGTTTGTGCTCCACACCCCTCAAAGTTCCCCTAGAGTCTAGGGGTGGGCAAAATGCAGCTTGGGGGCCAAATGTGGCCCACCAGGCCATTCTATCTGGCCTGCAGGGCCCTTAAAAAATTTAGACAATTAATATTAATCTGCCCTGGGCTGCCTGTCGTACAGCCCTCTATGGCTTGCCGAAAGTCAGTAAGCAGCCCTCTGTCCAAAATAATTGCCCACCCCTGTCTAGACCCAGGTCTCCTCTGGAAAGCAACACCTCAGAAGAGGCTGACGTTGTGGAGGCTCAGGCAAGTGGCTCAGCTGAGGCAGCTCCTCCTGCTGCTGTGCCTCAGCCTGCTGAGGAGGGGAATGAGGCAGCATGCCCACCTTCATCCCAGAAGTGGGTGAGTAGCATAGCGTGGGAGCATTTTGAGTTGGCAGATGATCCCAGATTTGCTATCTACCAGCACTGCCAAAGGCAGATCACCCAGGGCAAGGAGGTGAAACACTTTACCATCACAGCAATGCTGCTGCATCTCAGGAGGCAGCACCCCCTTGCCCTTCTTCCTGCTCAGCCTGACACCAGTGCAAGCATGCCCAAAGGGAGTCCCCCTCTCACTCCAAAGTCCCATCCTGCAAAAGCAAAGGCAGGCCACCCTGGAACAGTGGTGGAAAGGTGGACAGAAAGGGGGGTGAGTTGCAAAGGCAAGCAAGATTAGCCAGAGCACTGGGGAGATGCTTGTTCTGGATAGCCAGCCTTTCTCCCTAGTTGAGTGGCCAGGGTTCAAGCGGCTGATGGCGCTTGTGGCCTCATCTTACCAAGTGCCCATATGCACCATCTTTAGCAGGACGGTGGTGTCCTTCCTGTGTGAGGCATTCAGAGAGTACTTGAGGGAGGAGCTGCACAAGGCAGGGCTGCAGGTACCTTTGCACTTCACCGTGGACATTTGGAGCATCCAGGGTAGCAATCACGCAGGGTAGCAATCTCCCTCACAGGACACTGGTGTGATCAGTGAGGCTGTCAGTGGGCTCTCCTCCAAGCCAAGGTGCTGGATGAGTCCCTCACAGTAAGGGAGATTATGGGGGCCATGAACCGCATGGTGCAGGGGTGGCTTGTTGGGCATGCTGAGCTCACCTGTGGGTTCATGGTCACCAATAATGGAGCCAATATGGTCAAGGCTGTCCATGATGCCAACTTTGTTGGCATCTACTGTGTGGCACACAGGCTGCACCTTATAGTCAGGGATGCCTTGGTTGGGGACAGCACTGCCAGTGATGGCAGTGCCACCACTACGGATACAAGCCAGCTGATTTCAAAGTGCAGGGAAGTGGCGGGCTACTTCCACTGCAGCATCAAGTGGGGCAAGATGCTGCGGAAGAAACAGGCAGAGCTGAACATCCCGCAGCACAAAAATCATGCAGGATGTGGAGACTCGGTGGAACTCCACATACCTGATGCTCAAAATGCTGGTGGAGCAACAGAAGGCCATCCATGAGATGGCCTTGCTTGGGGAGATCGGAATCAGCAGTCCCCTGAACAGAGCTCAGTGACATACCATCACCCAGATCTTGGTGGTCCTCAAGTCCTTCCTTGAGGCCACCGAGATCCTTAGTGCTGGCGATGCTGTCCTCAGCCAGGTGATCCTGATAGTGAGGGAACTTGAGAACCAAATGGAGAGTTTCTAGGAGATCAATGTTCCTGGCTGGGGCAGGCCGCTGTCACCAGACATGCAGACACTGGTGAGGTGGCTGAAAGAGGGCATCAGGAGACTGCTGGATCTCTTGCAGTACAGTATGGTTCACATGATGGCTGGCATGTGTGACCCCCAGGGTGAAGGGGAGCACGTGCACTGGCAGCGCAAAAACCCGCGATCACTGGACACAGGTGCTGGTCAACAAAGTCAGGTAGACTGAAGGGCAGAGGCGAGGGGATGTGGAAAAGGGGAATCCACTTTCCTGTGCCAGCACTAGCACCACCACTGGCACCAGCACCAGCCAGTCTGCTCAATGCCAGCCACTGCCATTGTGGGCCAAGGGCATGGCTTCAGTGCTGGGGTCCAAGTGCACCAGACACCATCCTCGGGCAGATAGCGCCGAGGCTTCAGTGGCTACCTATCTCATCGAGGATGTGGAGCCACTGGACTGTGACCCCTTGGCTTATTGGGCAAGCCACAGCCAGATGTGGCAGGATCTGGCCACAGTTGCCCTGCAACACCTGTCCTGTCCGTCAACCAGTGTTCCAAGTGAGAGGGTGTTCAGCATTGCTGGGGATGTTGTGACACCCCACCACACCTCCTTGGATCCTGGTTTGTGGAGCAGCTGGTGTTCTTGAAGGTGGACCTCCTGCTGCTGGGGGGTCCCCAAACTCCACCTGCAGACAGACTGAGTGCCACCCTCCTCATGGTGTGTGCACCAATTTCCTTTTTTCCTTTTTTTAAGAAACAGTAAATGTCCCACTCTTAGCTGGAGGGGGCAGTCACTGCATCACCAGCCAGCAGGGGAAGAACATGTCCCTCCTGAGCTCGTTCCCCTGCCAGGATGAACTTGGAGGTCTGGGATGGGGCTATGGGGAAGGAGGAGACCCCAGGTCCTGGACATGACCACAAAAAATGCACCCTGCCAGGGTAGGGAGGCCTAGTGGGACTGAAGGTGGCGAGGCAGCCCTGTAAATGCCAGGACCAATGATTCCCTGGTGAAAGGTGGGTAGGAGGTACCATAACCTCTAGCTAATGCACACACAGATGCATACAGTCCTGACTGGGGAAAGCCCAGACCTGTCACGTCTTTGACAGGCCTGATGCTTCCTGGTTGCAGTGAAGTTATGAGGCTCCTGGTGTGCTCAGCTTAGTTGCCCGGGATGTCAGCTTTTGTGTTGAAAAACCCTTTGTCAGGCTGAGGAAGTACATGCAGTTGGTGTTTCTCATGGTCCTGGATGGAAGAAATAGTAAAGAAACCAGAGGCTGCCCTGGCATGCAATGCAGGCAAGAAAGCCAGTCAGTGAAAATGGAAATGGAGGCATCAGGGGGTGAGGGACTGGCTAGGGTGGGCAGGAAAAGAGGGATGTAGCAACACAGGTAAAAGTGCAGAGGTGCTTATTTGAATGTACAAAGGACTTTTCAGAGATGGGCCTATGAACTGCACTTCATCAGCCTCCTAGGTAGTAAGTACAGAAACTTATGCACTCAATATATGTTAGACAGTGGAATTCTGACACACGGCAGCCTGCTAGACATTTGACTTCCCACTGTCCCAGGTACCTCTGCATTTTTACCTGTGGTGCTACATCCCCTCCCCCCCCAGCCTGCTCTTCAGCCCCTGATGCCTCTATTTCCATTTTCAATGACTGGCTTTTTTTCCTGCCTTGCAAGCCAGGCCAGCCTCTGGCTTCTTTACTATTCCTTCATTCCAAGACCAAAAGACACATGAACTGCAGGTACTTCCTCAGCTTGACAAAGGGTATTTCAACCTGAAAGCTTCCCAAGATATATTTCTCTAACTATTCTGTTGTTTTCTTAAGAAACATATAAACATAAAAACACAAGATAAGCCATCACACACCATGAGTAACATAAATTCAAGACAACATCTTTACTTCTTGCTGTCAACTCCTTTATAAAACGAAAGGCTCTGTGACGGTTCAGGTTGGCTACCTTTGAAGCTGCTGGTGCTGCTGGTGCTGAGCCAGCAAACTTATTTTGACCTGCCACTGTTTACAGTGGTGGACTGAGCTGAGGCTGTAGGGGAGGTGGAGGCCTCACTGGGGCACATTGCCTTGTTGTGCAGAGGCCCCAGAGCCAGGAAGGGTGCATCTGACACAGTGTCATCCACTCATGTCACAAGTTTTGCTTGCCTGGGGCTAGAGGTGCAGGGCCCCAGAACCCCAAATCCTCCTGCACCTATCTCCTTGACAGCTGGAAGGTTATGTGGCCACATCAGGGCCTAGCAGCCAGGCCTGCAGTAGTTTCCCCCTGCACCTGTGCCCCAAAATAGACACAGTTGCACAAGCACCCATGTCACGAGGTTTGCCTGTTTGCAGCCAGAGGTGCAGGGCCCTAGAACCAAGACACCCCCTGCACCTATCTCCTAGACAGCTGGTAGGCTTCATGGCCACAGCAGGGCCTGTAGTTTTCACCACCCTGTCCCTTAACACACACACAGTGTCAGCTATGTCATGAGTTTTACTAGTCAGCAGCTTAAGGTGCAGTTTCCTAGAAACCCCTGCACCTATCTCCTTGAAACTTGGCAGGCTATGTGGCCTCAGCAAGAGCTACCATCCCTGCAGTTTTCACCCCATTGTGGCTTAACACACACACATGACATGAGTTTTGCTTTCAGGATGTTGAGGTGCAGTTTCCCAGAAACTCCTGCACCTATCACCTTTAAGCTTGGCAAGATTCATGCTCTCAGCCCTGCACGTTTCATCTGAATCAGTCAAAAAAACCAAAGTTATAGATATTTCTTTGATTCCCCATTATACTCTATGGCCATATTTCCAAATCTCTCTGAATTGGCTCCAAATCTTCCAAAGCCATTTCGGCTGAATCAAAGTGGAAAAGAAATACAAATCTCCAAATCAAATCATTGGCATCCAAATCGGCCAAAGTTGAATTGAATAGTTCCCTATTTGCACAGGTCTAGTCTAAGCACTTTGCAGGGGATTGGTATTCCCTCCTTTCTCTTTTCTTGAATATACTTGAAAACTTACTTATCAATTTCTGGAAATTAACCTTGTTTTGGACTCCTGAATGTTTTCCAGGTGGACTATGCATTCACAAGTTTTCTTTTTAATTGTTTGCATCGATACACATTTGCTTTAGTAACATTATACTTCCTTCCCACCTCACAATTATTTGTTTTTTCCCTGGCTGTGCTGCCTCCTAACTAACCTGGCTGTCCTCTGTGTATTTTTTGATTTCAGGTAAGTCATATGCATTCATAAAATGAGGCTTGTTTTTTTTTCCCCTCTTCCAGCATGGAGAAAAATCTTCATCTTATAATCAAATAAATATGGTAATATGCATTATACAGTGGTGACTATATTTTCTTTCTATGAAAGACTATACTACTAAACTGCCAGTTTTCTGATAACTTTTGTTTTTTTCAGCATAATGTATAACCTTCGTTTTAAAGCTCGTATCAGAGGCTGCTCTCATTCCTTTAGGTATTTTCCCATTTATACTGCTACTTCCTTTTTTTTCTGTATAGTCTGGAATGGGGGTTTCCCTGCCACCCTTCACCCCACAGAATTTACCACAGGTTTCTATGGTTCTAATTTTGGCCAGTCAGTGGTGATCAGACCCTATAATCTGCTGCTTTCCCTGGGATACTCTTCTGGGTGCCTGAATAGTAATACCACTGCTGCTATATGATAGAACAGGAGTCAAACTGGGAGGGAACTTCTATTTTGGGCAGAAAATTAGCTTCCCCATTTAAGATGCTCACAACAATTGGTAGGGGTGGGGCAGCTGATATTTTGGGGGAAAGTGCACGTGGTTTACGAACAAATATGGTACATTACATGGTTACATCAATGGAAACTATTTGTTTAAGCTGCAGGCCTAAACTCCTCTTCCAAAACCTGTTCAAGTCAATTAGAACTTGTCAATTTGATTTGGTATGCTTTGAACCAAGCTTTAAGTATGGAAGCTGGCATACCTGGTCTCTGATTTACTCAGTTTCCACCCTGATGTTGGCCTTCAGCAGCTTAAAAACACAGTACCACTGAAACTGAATCGTGACATTAAGAATCTGATGAAGTACATTATGTTCGAAGTGTAACTGACAGAAAAAGATGAAACAAGCATTTCAAACTTTCAAGGACTGAATCCTCAGGTCAATGAATTGGAAAACTCCTTACTCAAGATAATTATCATTATAATGGAGGACAATCTTGTTCCCAAGATTAAGTTACATGATTTACAGAACAAGGTGTTAAGAACTGTATGGTAGTTGTTCTTGTGCATATTGAAGGACCTAACCCTGTGCAATTCTTCAAAAAATGATGTATATGTTGTGAACTAATTTGGAAAACGTTAAGACTATAGGGTAAATTCTGAGTATAAGCCCATTGACTTCAATCAAAAGGCTCTTCCCAGAGGCCCAGAAACAGAATGAGATTTGTTAGGGAGTCACAGGTCACCTATGCCCTATTTTGCTGGTTACTTGGTAGCAAATTAACCCCCCAGACAGGGGTTGATGATGCTAGGCCCCTGCAATTATATTTAGGAGTGTGAGAAGGATGTCAGGAGACTTTCCTGTTGTGAACTCCCTCTTCAAGAATTCAGTCAGTATTCAAAGTAATAAAGGAATGTTTCTTTATTACAGTTTACGGTGGGGGGGAGGGTATCAGACCAAGCATAATAGGAAAAGTCAGGGAGAGGTCTGTGCATATCTGCATATTCTGTAGCGCTAACTGGCCACAGAGTGGGGAACAGGATTCTAAGGGATGGTATCATATGATATCCTTCCTGTCCTCATCCTCCCTCAGGGAGTTACAAAATTATCTGAGACATATTCTGCTGGTTATTTTATGGTACTTAATATACCTTCTGTATCTTTGGAGCTCCATGTTACTTTCAATTCAGGCCTTTGTGTTAATCAGACAGTCAGGCTAGACATTAGAAGAATATAATTAGGTAAAGACCCTTTGGTCCTCATGTATTATTGCTGAAATAATGTCAAATCTAATGATCTTGTATTAAGTAAAGTCTGTGCTAACAAGTATAACTTTTTTGGGGGAGAGAGTCTCACTGTCAGATTTATATTATAAAAAAATCAATTTCCTTTTGTATATCCCTCAAGGGGATTTACAAGGCTTATCTGACACTTGGAGAGAACTATCTAGAAAGATGAAGAGTAATTGAAATCTGTATATATATATGAAGATGGAGGAACAATATGATACACTGACATTTTTATTTTTCATTGTCTAGAATTACTGGAATAGATTTTTCCAGAATATCGTTTTAAAAAAGGTACAGCCAATATTTCTAAACTTTGATCATTAAAAGTTAGATACTTAAATAAAAGTAGACTGATATAATAATTTTACCCATGAATCAATTCCTTTGCCAAACAAGCCACTATTAATAAGAAGCTTCACTACTGGTGCCTAGATTTAAAATTGTTGGCCTACATTTTCTGAACATATGGCCTAATACAAAAGCCATTTGAAGCCAGTGCAGTGACTTTCTTTTGTCTTTAATGAGTTTTGCATTGGTCTTCTAGTAATTATAGAACATTATACATGAGTTTATATATAAACATTAGTTTCTGTTTTAACAAATACTTGAAATCAATATATTAAAATAATTCTCCTGCTGCTGTGTAAGTTTTCAGTCGTACCACTAGTAATGCATATTTCAGCAGCAATAGGGCTGTATCAGTTTTATATTTAAATTCCACAAATGACCTTCATTAAATGCTCAGCTTTTATGTTTTAATCGCAATATGCTTTAATGTTACCATGCCACTGAACCTGGTGATGTATTCATCCTGTGCCTTGAATATTGATTGACTTTTGTGAAGACTGTACACATACAGTGGCTGCAGCTATCTGTACAGCCCAATTTAGCAGGCAGAAGTTTTAGGGCCACTATTAGAAATTCTGTACCTTGTTTCCATTGGTTTTAAATCAATATATCTCTGTTGACTTCAGCTGAAGATCCACGTCACTGATCACTGGAAGTGATTTTATAAATAGACTAGCTAACTGCCTGTCAAGAATGATGGGGGGATGGGGCAGGGACAGAGGCGAGCATCCCTTCCCCTCCATCTTGGGCTGGGGCTGCGGCCGGACCCGTGCATGCCCCACCACACTTCAGGCCGTAACCCCTCCTCCCCTTCCTGCTCCCCTCCCTCCCATGTTCCCCGCCGCCTCCCCTCCCTCCTAGCTATTGTTGCAGGGGAGGGCACCAGCCCCTGGCTCCAAAGAACAGACCCACTCTATCACCTCCCTTAGGGTGGTGCTCCAGTCCCCGTCATCCCCCTCTGCCTCCCCTCCAGCCCCTCGGTCCCCACTGTCATGGCAGCGCTCCACTGTCTGTCCCTGTTTGTGGGGACAGCTAATCAGAATACGAATAAAATGTTATGGACAGACAGACAGACTTAGGCTTTTATAATATTAGAATTATTGAAGTACATTAAATACCTTATGTTTACCTAGTACTTGGTCTGTTGTCAAATGCCCAATTCCATGTCAACCCTTAAGGTTCTGCATCTGCTTCAATCAAGACAGAAGCATTAAGTGCTGTATTATGAAATTGTACAATAAAGCTATACAGAGTCCTGTTCCAGATGCCTGTTAAATAATTAACTGTATTTTTGTCCACAGACCTGCTAATATAAATCTGGGGTATTTCTATTATTCTCTGGCCTTATCTATGTGAGACAGTGACTGCACAGTCATTACTGGGAAGTCATTTAGTATGTGTATATACACATACTAAATGACTGTGAAGTCACCAGAGTTACTGCTCAGTAGCATTGCCAAATGGCTTTTAGGTGCTGCCAACTGCTCAGGAGCTCATTACTACTATGCAATAGCATCATGTCGTGCTTCCTTCCATGTGATGCTACTGCACAGTAGTAATGAACTACTGCACAGTCAGCAATTCATGTAGATGCACCCTCTGTGGATATAATCTACATTTTCCCTATTGCACATAATTTGACCAAAACAGGAACAAAAGAGAGCCTTTCATCAGAGTAAGAAAAATGGACAAGATAAAACAGGTCCTCACTAAGAAGCCAGACTCCAGTCTTCCAAAGAAGTATTCCTACATGATCTTGTAATGCTGCTGATATAAACCTGCATAAGATCAAATGCATGAAAATAAGGGACAATATTTATGAGAGAAACCTGTAACACTGAGGTATTAGGCTGGGGAATGATCCAAGAGAGGTTTTTGCAATGCTTTTTGATGAATAGCTGGGACAGAAGGGTATCATTCTAGAGTATGCTGGGAGTCCTTTACATCTGTTTAAGGCAGCAGGCCCACAGACACTCAGCACTCTCTCAGAATCAAGCCATTTCAACTCTGCCATTTTCCAGAAAGCACCATTGCAAATTCACCTTTCATAAATCACAGCTTCTCAACCCAATATCTCAGTGCAAGTAGCTTCATCTTACTGTACAGCAAATATTTCCTCTTACTTCATGCATTCAATTATTTGCTGTTTTATGTCTCCTGACATTTCATTGATTCTGCTTCTTATGGTGTCATTTGAAGAGGAATTTTTTTTTAGGCATTTTGGAAATGAATCCCTGAACAAGTCTCTGCACATATCTAAAGCCACAGACAAAATTAACTCCTCAACAAATATACGAGCCCTTCTGCCCTTTACAATATATTGTGTGACAAGAGATGAGCCTCTGAGAGTAATGCTCGGGTGTAAACTCACATGAATAGATTTCTAATGGTTCTTTTTTTACTCCATCTTTTAAGAAAAAACCTTCTATACACTTTTACAGGGTGGATACATTGAATGTACCTGTATCAGAAGTGATTTGAGATTCTGATTGTGCTTCTCTTTTGATTTCTGTGTTTACTATTTATGTCTTAAAATGATTTTTGGTCTCAAAATCATGATTTGCAAACACTGGAAAACTTAGTAAAAAATCAGTGTGCTGCATCTCATCCAGCCTTACTACTTTGCTCTGCCAGCAAGTGCTACTCAGGTTTTGATGCTGACTGTGGGCTGAACTAGAACTGCACATGAGTGAGTGGAAAGCAGAAGGGATTCTAGTTCTTCCCCTTTCACTCACCAGCTAGAGCTCAACTTCAAAAACAGTATTTATGCACACTGGTCAGGTTTGAGTAAAATGTATGTGCCTTTTGTAGTCCAAATGCATGTGTGATTCAGCAAAGTCCTGCCTAAAAGTTTGTGTATAACTTCAATCCCTGCTAGTTCACTGCAGACATAGGAAGTCTAGCACTTCAGTAAGAATGGATGTCAGAATTTAAAAACATAGCTATTACATGTTCTTGGTATACCCAACATGTTGAGTGAGATGTACACATTAGAATCTGAATTGCAAGAGGCTTAATTTTTTAGGTATATTCTGGCTACATATAATGACATAGAATTTTTTACCCAATAGCCTAGTGATTAGGAAACCACTAGTTTTTCAAGGAGTAGCAGACCTGGATTCTAGGCTCTACCCAGCTTGAAGGGTTTTTAACACTGTCTGCCTCCCAGAAAAGTGTCATAGTCTTTAAGCTATGGCACAGGTGTCAAACTCATCCCAGGACTCAGGTTAGATATGGACCTTAGGAGCTAATTCCAGGCTAGATATCTGGAAACAGCAGCAGAAACAGCAATGGGTCCACTGGGGGCTATGGCAGGTCCAGCATTGGGTCTGGCATTGGCAAAGTTCCAGCAGTAAGGCCAAATGGTGGCATCACAGGCAGCCCTCACTCATCCCTCTGCCATTAATAGCAAGATGCAGGCCACCCCCACCCCCTCATTGGCCCTGCCTCCAAGTTCTGCTAGCTCACTGGCAGCCTGAGCAGGTGGCCAAAAGCATGACGCATGGGCCAGATTTTTGACACTCCAGGGATATAAGATAGAAACCTTCTCCTTGATCTTTCCTTTTGGAAGCTTGTCCCCTAGACCAATGGCTCCTAACCTTCCAGCCCCACTAGCTAGATGAGTAGTGTAGGGTTGTTCCACAGGCTAGGCCTATTCCTGCATATGTGACCAGTCTGATGTATGGTCCTAGGTCCATGCACTGCATTGGATCAAGCCCCAGCCCCATGTACCACATCAACCCCAGCCTTGTGTACCAGATTGTGCCTGCAGCCCTGCATATGGGATCAGGCCCCAGCCTTGACTCTGTGGACTAGATCAGATTCCAGCCCCAACCCCATGCACTGGATCAGGTTCCAGCACTGGATCAAGCCCATGGCCTTGTCCTTAGCCCCATGTACTAGACTGTGTCTGAGGGCAGACGCTATGCATAGAGCTATGTCACCATGCCCCTACTGCCAAATTTCTGAACCCATGGGGAGACCTGCTGGGTGGGTGAGATGTCTGTCTGGACTGGATCTGGCCCAGTGGTTGAACATCACGGCCCTGGACAGCCAAGGAACTGACTGTGGCCCAGTGAAGCAGGCACTCCCTAGAGAGGGAGCAAGCTCTGGATTCTAACACCTGGCCCCAAAAGTATCTATGCATTTTATCTAATAACTATTTAATATAGCAACATGCATGAAGACTCTCATTTGGGGGACTGTATACATCCAGTGGGCCAGATTCAACACAGGAGTTAATGGATGTCTTCAACTGTATCAGTCCCAGAAGCTGGTAGTTAGGGCCTTTCTTCTAATGTAGGAGCTATAAATTCAAACCCTCTTAGACTAGACCTGGAATCCAGCTGTCACACTTCCTCGGATATTGCCTTAACTGCTAGGATATTGTGCAAATGATAGATGGGTCCTTGCCCTATATTCTGCCTCCTTGTCTAGCTGTGAATCAATTGCTCATTTAGGCATCTCATATAAATAGGGGTATAAATGAGGGTTTCAGTTTGCGAAAACCACATTAACAGAGAAGTTTAATTTGGGCCTGTGGGGAATAATATAAATGCAGCCAGGAAGAAGGGAGTCAAGGATGAGGAGTAGGGCTGTGTGAAGCTTTGGGTGGTGATTCAATTCAGAGGAGATTTGGCCCAATTCGGTGTCCGAATCTCTAAATCTGAATTGAAGGGACAAATAAAAAGGTCAGAATCAGTTCAGAAAAGATTCAGAGAGCTTTAATGATTTAGGCAGTCTCTGCTCACTGCAGCAGGGAGCTGGAGCAGGACTCAGAGCTGGTAAGTAGGGGGTGGAGCAGGGGGAGATAGAGGAGCAGGGAGGGGACCACGGGCAGACCTGTGCCAGGCCCCATCCCCTACCTGCTCCCCCAGTCACCCTGAGCACCCCTGACCCCCACCCGCTCCCCCAGCCCTCCATGGCTGCCCCACCCACTCCAGCTCTGCCCCTTTAAGAAAAAAAAATCTCCAGAGTCACCAGCTCCTGCAGGGGCCTGGGGGCTTCAGAAGGCTCATACAGAGCCACTCACATGGTGCAGGGCAGCAGGGAGCAGTGGGGATCACCCCCCCCCCCCCCCGCGGC
>NW_017728992.1:173944865-173962103 GCF_001723915.1 Gavialis gangeticus
CGCAGGCAGCACATGGTGAGTCCAGGAGTTTGGGGGGTTTTTTTACCCTTAAAGAGCCAGAGTTGGGGCAGTTGGGGCAGCCATGGGTGGTGGGACTGGGACAGTGGGAGGGGGCCAGGGGGCTTGTGCAGAGCCACCCATGCAGTGGCGGGCAGTGGGAGGCATCAGGGATTGCCTCCCCACATGGTAGCATCCAGTGAATCAGAGCCTTTTTTGTTCAAAGTGCTGGGAGTTGGGTTGGGCAGGGCAGCCATTGCTGGGGATGGGGGAGCAGGTGGGCCTGAATGATTCAGAGATTCAGCAGCAGCCGAATCTCCAAATCAGATTCAAATGAATCTATTTGGGTCAGTGATTTGAATTACCGAATCAAATCACTGTCCCCTGAATCAGCCAAATCCAAAGCAAATACTAGCTGCTTCACACAGGCCTAATGAGAGGGATTCCAGACATAACCCCTTTTTCTGCACTTCCTGTTCGTTGATTTATGCACCTCTTTGCACAGCATGCAGACCACTCTGGATCCCAACCCAAACATATCCAAGGATCTACATGTAAGTTATGGGTGCATAACTCTTGTTTTATTTCTACTTCTGTGTGCATACACCTATAGTGTATGGTGGGGTGCTCAACCTCTGGTCCACAGAGTCATGGCATCCAGCACACGGGGCTCCCCACAGGTCAGGAAATTTGGCAGTGGGGCAGCAGTGGCAATACCACCCTGACCCACTGCCAAATTCCCAAGCCGTATGGCCAGATCAGAGCTGGGCAATGCCCCATTCCCTCTGTGCAGCTAGATCAGAGTTGGGCCATTTCCTTTTGCCCCCATGAGCCAGGTTGAGGCCATATCATTCTCCCTTTCCTTTTGGGGCCAGGATATGTATAGCTGGATTGGGGCCAAGTCATAATCCCTCCCTGTCACAGGGCTGGCTTGTCCTCCGCTCTCCCAGCCTCTTCACATGGCCAGATGGGGCCTAGTGCACCCCCACTCCAGGCATCAGGTTGTGACCACTGGCCAGATCTGGCCCAGTGACAGACTGGGCATCACTCATCCAGCCCAGAGGACAAAAAGGTTGAGTATCACTCTTGTAGGGGATAGCACACTATGGGTGCATCTACACATGAAGTCAGTGCACCTGAATTAACTCTGATGCAGTAAACTGTGGTTCATACATGTGTCCAGGAACACAGCACATTGATCTGGGGTGGCACACCCTGGCTGGCAGAGGGAACAGGGGTCACCCTGCCAGCCCAGAGCTGCTCCACCCTAGCTCATCATGCTGTGGAGGGGCTGGCTGGGGCACAGGGGTGCTACAGTGTGAGGCTAGCTACCAAGCAGCCCCCACACTGTAGCACCCTCATGCCCCAGTCAGCCCTGGTCACCATCCACACATACATTGAGGCACACTAAACTCCACCATAGTATAGTACTTGTGCTGGGCAGTACTATCCTATGGCAGAGTTAGTTTATTCTGGCCTGATAGCAACACTCGTGTAGGTGGTGACACATTACCACAGAACTAATTAGTCAACTCCACACTGAAGCACACTTGTAGATTCTCCCAGTGTTGCTGCAAGTAGGTGCCTTTCTGAATCCAGGCCTTGGTGCATAATAAGAAATATGTTGCTTCATGAAAAGAGGTAAAATGAATCACCCCTGCACTACTAAGCACAAGGAAGGAATTATAGATCATTATTTCTTTTTTTTCTGATCTGATGTGTTATACACCATCTCTTCCTTAGGCCAGATGTAAAGTTACAGCCTAGAACTGTTAGATCATTATACAAGAAAATATAAGTAAAGGCTGCAGGAATTAATTACAAGTATTAGAATAGAAAATTAAATTGCTTATTGTCTTTCTTCTTTTATTGTTTCCTATATATACAAAAAAAATATGTAGGTTCCTTCAGTCAGCCAGCCTGAATCTTCATCACTCTCCATAACGCTCTCTGACTTTTTGCTGAATCTGTTATTTTTCTTCTATCTGTTTGCTTGTTTGCACACTTAAATCACTTCTGCATGGGCAGGATCTGTCTGCTGAACTTGAGATAAACTGCCAGTAATGTTGTACTCAGCATTAGTCTTCACTACAGAAAAACTGGAAGTAGTGTAAGACTTATGTTCGTGACACTACAGAGTAAAAAAAAAAAAATTAATATACTCTACTAAGTGAAGTGAACAGGGTCAAAACATACACCTAGCTTTTCTTCAATAGTCAGCAGAGATGTTTTTCTTTCAAAATCTGCATTCCTATTTTTAAATATGTTTGTGTGTGTGTGCATATATACATATATACACACACAGATACATATACACACACACACATATATACATAAACAGTTACATAACGCTAAGCTATTACTGAAAATTTGGAACCCGTAGCATCAGAAAGATGATACTGTATTACATCCACCCCTGTTTAAATGTCTTCTCTCCTGATATATTTTTCTCAGATTAAATTGTTCCATCAACTACTCCCTAATAAAAACAAAAAGTAATTCAGATATACCGCTTTACAAAGTGTAGGTCAGAATATGTAAAAAAGACTTTGTAACTAAGCCGATTATACAATATATATTAAGAGCTGTAATAAGCACTTACCATAGGCTGAAATGTGTTTATGCAAAAAGGCTCATGGAGTCATTTTTAAAATGTGAACAACCTAATAAATCCAAAAAATGTTCTTGACTCTTTTCAGACATGTAAGGGGGGAACAGTTCACTAAATAAATTATTCATTATAGGTTTCAGTTAAAATATCAGATAGCAGAAGGAATAAATTCCAGTAAAAGTTGAGGCAAAGAGTACGTGGAAGCCAAATGTAAGTGTTCTAAAAGAAGCATAGGGTTATCATTTTTACCCACTGCAAATAGTAAGTTACTGGCAAGTTGGCAGGATACTTACAATTATTTAAAAGCCAAGTCCTTTATTTGTATAGTGAAATGCTAACAATATTATTACCTTGCTAATTATTTTAATCTCAGAAAAGTGACAGCCAACTTAAGAATATAGAACTGAGTGAAAGTAGCATGTGAAATTTTGATGAGGAATCAAATCTGCCAGAACTAAAAATAAGTTTATTTTAAACTGCTTCTTATTTTAAGCTTAACAGGAAAAAACAACATCTACTCACACACTGGAAGAACCATACTGATGTCAACAAACCAAGTAGTATTAGCAAAAATGAATGAGCTCCAGCTTGTTTCATCCACATGATCATTTTCTTTGGAGTTAATGGAACTGGTTTCAGGAATAAAGTGAGAAGGACTTCAGAGTATTTCATATTATCCATAGCATCTACTTTTGCCCTGGGCATGACATGAAACTGCATCCTCTGCTGCCTTTTGTACACTTCTTGGTTGAAGAAAGGCTAAGGGACCTCACCCTGACAGTAAAGGTGCCCATGCTGAAGCAATAGGAAGTTAACAGTTCTATTTAGGTTGTTCTCTGGCAGCAGCTACAATTTCTGTGTCACTAAATGTCTAGATTCATTCTGGCCTTTGTATTTTGGCTCAGTGGCCCAAAGGGAGGACGACAGGTCTATGGCAGCCTCCACCCCTCCATAACTCTGCCTAGACATGATGGAGGACTGTTTAACATTACAAGGTTCAACATTGCAAGGTTCAAAGCTAAGACAAAGTGAAGGAGATCATCATAAGGGACTCGTTGTCTGCAAGTGATGCAGACCTTGTGGCTCACAATGTTGATGCCCTACAACATCTCATTACCAAGTTCTCTGACTCATGCAAAATCTTTAGGCTAAGAACAAGCTTGAAGAAGACTTACCATGCACCAAGGCTGCCATTTTTGAAGTGCAGGCATATTGATATACGATGCGCTGTGGGTGCTGTAATTAGAGCAGTTCTTGGAGCCACTCTAATTAATGCACCCTCCCTCCCCCCACTCCTGGGCATATGTAAACGTGCCCCAAGTGTCCAAGCATTCAAGCAGTTTCTACCAGACCAAAAATGGCAAGTCTAGTAGAATCTGCTACCAAATCTGATAAAATAGAAGCCCCCTCTGGTAGAATTTCTGTGGGAGGAACAAATTGGTACACACTTACCTTACCACCAGAAAGCTCCCCAACTGTCTTTTGGCATGCCAGTATGAAGTGCTTTGCCCTGCCCCTCCCCCTCCCAACCGAAAGACAGTCTGTGACTCAGCTGGGCTCCACTTCTCTGGCTGAGTCACAAAGCAAATCCGTCCCACTGTCAGCTTTGGGGACAGGAAAGCCTGGAGCTATGCACCTGACAATACCCCTGATTGATGCCTGGGCTTTAAATGCTGTCCTCGCAACCCAGATGCCCAGCAAGAGCAGCATTTAAAGCCCAAGGGATGGGAACTGAGACAAAACACTGCCCATTTCCCAGACTGCATGACATGAAACTGAGAGTCCTCAGAGTTATAAGTAGACAGGGGGTTTTGCCCCAGTACTTTAACTCCTCAACTGCTAAACTTCCATCAGTTCATTTAAAACACTTGCACAAACCTTTAGCTTGTTCAGAAGAGACCTTATTTATCAAAATCTATTATATTGTCTTGCCACAGTAAGGTACAGCTTTAATATGTGGCTATAATCATAAGTGATGCTAGTAACAACCAACACTTTCCATAATGAGAATGCATGTGTCTGAGAAGAGAACTCTGTTGCGGGGGGAAGGGGCTAGGTATAGGGTGGGAAGTGGAGGGAGGAACAGGGAGCAACAGGGAGAAACTGGTTTAAACCTGCAACAGAGCAGACATTCAGTGCATATAAACCAGTTTCAAAATGGCCAAAACCAGTTTGAGATAAACCTGGTTGAATGCAGTATCAGACTTAACTGATTTGGCTCAAACCAGTTTATGAATTTCTGTCCCAGACCCCTTGCTGGTTTAAGATAAACCAAACTCCCCCAGCATCCCAGCATGCTTTATGGGCTGGATGGGGCTCTCTGGTGCAGCTGCCAGGCTGACCCTGCCCTTCTGCTCGCTAGCCTGAACAGAGACTGACTTTTAATGATTATTTTCCAACAGTCATCTATATGGCTTGAGAAAGCAAAATCCTAAACTAGGTCAGGAACAAAAACAAGTATCACAGACTATTTTTTGAAAATTTCCTGCTCTGTCAGCAGAGGCAAGTTTTTGTTTCTTTTCCTTTCGGTTTTTTTTCAAAGTGGGGTGAGTCTGGTACATGAGAGGGACACAGGGAAAGAGCTATGACCTGATATCACCAGGATCTACCCATTCCTCACAAAACTATTTGCCTTGTCTTCAGTTGAACATGCATATCTCAGATTGGCCACCTCAGTCATCTACAGATTTACCAATAACTTCTATATTTACTGGAAGATTGCCATCTACACACTGAAGGACTGCTTATGGCAACAAAGCATGGGGTACCATTTCATCACAAGATCCAGCAGACTGGAAGTAAGGAAGACAAGAAAGACCCATCTTCCCTTAAGTATTTAGACCATAGCACTGCAACTTGTAAAAAGGGAATAAAATACATCACTGGGTTTACGTGGTATTTATATTCTTGCCTTTGTGATTTTGCCTGCATCTACCACTTGTGATTTCCAAGAGTAAAGTATGTGCCTTGAAGGTTTGTTTTGGTTTGGTTTTGGTTTTGTCACAAAACTTGTGTATCTTACTTTAGGTGTCATCAGAACCCAAAAGATGTTAACTGTAATTCAGAGTGGTCTCTAACAAAGTATGAAGAAATAACCAGAGGTCCCAGGAAAAGTGCAACATTGTTTCCAGGATCTGGACAGCTGGACTATGGGATTTGAAAAACATGAGGGCTGTGATGATAAAAACTAATGTGAACAGCCTGGTGACTGGGCACCTGTTGACTAGGGGACTTAGTTAAGCTGATAATAATATGTAATATAGAAGTGAATAATTCTGTCTTTAGAGTAGGAATTGAATAATGTGCAGTAAATAAGATACAAAGCCATGAACAACAAAGTTAAAATTAGATTTTGAATATCTGCTCATCCAGTGCACACCATCCATTTTGTGCATTGAACAAGGCAGCTATCTCACAATAGGAAAAATTACTGTGTGATAATGTAATTAATATCTGCATCACAATGCATGTGCACAAGGGGAGCAAATTAAGGTCACACAGGCAATCAGACTTCTGGCATTTTCTATCTTTTGAATACTGACTGCACAACCTTAATAATTCTTCTAAAATAGGCTCTGTATATCTAATATATAACTAGATTGACTTTGTCTATGCTGGAGTTTTCCAGTTATTTTATTGCCCATATGGTCTTAGAATCTGTCTCATTTACCATCATTTTAAATGATCCAGAAGAGGGAAATAATATGGCTTGAAAGTTGGCATTTAACATTACATTGGGAGGAGTTTCAGAGGCCACTGAGACTAGAGAAATATTATACCTTGGAAACATGTAAACCTAAAGTTTCTGTGGAAAAAGTAACCCAGATGACATCTCAGTTGAAGGAATTAACCTTGGAAGTAATAGTACTAACCAAGTTTGGGGTGAGAGGAAGAAAGAAATTAGACACAAGTTTGCAGGATTTGCTGTAACTGTGATCTGCAGTCACAGAACACATATCCATATGGCATTTTGACCACTCATGAGATATTTAATTTGATTTATTTTTACAATGCATTCAATTAAGCAGTCATTAGTTAATTAACTGAGACACAATAACTTTGCCTACAGCTCAGGTAGCTGTATGTTTGGTAGGTGTTCACTAAATGCTACCACCTGTGTCCATACTTTTATTTCTTAAATTAACTGGAGCCGCTAAATTTTCAGTGCAAAATTAGAAGGTAGGCTGATGCTATTTAAAAAATCTGGCTCCTCATGCTCAGTTTTGGCACCTCACTGCTTAAAAGTTATTGACAATTGAAGTTCAGAGAAGAGCCACAAAGTTATAACAAAGGTAAGGGAGACTGATGTGTATGGCAAAGCTAGATACTTCAGGGGTGAGTAAGTGATAACTAAGAGCAAATGGATTATTAAACTAAGTATCTGAAGGATTCCAAAGTCAAGACAGGAGACAAAAAGGAAAAAAAAAATACAACTTATCTAGTAGGCATTATAGAAGTATAACTATGAATAATGGAATAAATCCTTATCACTGAAGAATTCTGAACTAAACTGAACTATGCACTAGACCAGTGGTGCCAAACCTTTTTGCTCTATGGGCCAAATGGGTGCTGCCACATCTGTCTTCAGGCTGGACTAAACCAGTGTGCTCAATCTAGTATCAGGGTCAGCAGTGTTGGGGCCTGGTCTGGCATCAGAGGATTGCACAGCCCAAGCCTGATCTGTTTGGATGGGACAGAAGTGGGGAAGGGTCTGATCCTGAGCCAGATGAATGGGGGAAGAAGGGTCAGGATGGAATGCCCCAGTACAGACCCATGGAGGGGAGGGAAGGGATTGGCACCAATCCAGATGTGTGTGTATGCATGGAGGGGGGAAGTGGGGAAAGGGACAACCTAGCCTTAATTTGGATTTGCGGGGCAGGGAGGAGTGGCCCTAATCCAGATGTGCCAGGAGCACATGGGTGGAGACTTTCAACCCCAATCCAGATGTACAGGTGTGGGGAGGTAATGGGGAGCCGCCAGGTCCGATCCAGATGTGTGGGAAGTGGGCCTGTCCCTGATTCCCTGTGTGACAGTGTCCTGGGCAATGCTGGATCTGGCTGCATGGTAGTATCATCGCTCTCTAATGCCAGATGTTCCAACCTGTGGGAATCCCTGAAGGCCAGATGGTATGGCTCTGCTGGACAGAAGCTGAGCACGCTTGTACCAGACAATATAGGGGACAATATAGAACCAGATTCAGTTTCATCTATTAAATGCATAAATGGATTTAGGTACCTAAGCAATTTATTCCACCCTGCTTGAGCCTGTGAAAAAACAGTTAATGCAAAAGATGGGTGGGCCCTCCTCCACCTTGCTGCTCAGTCTCAAGGGCAAGGTGGTTGTTACAAAAGTAGAAACATTAATGGATTTTCAGGACTTGAACAGGATAGAATAGAATTGCACTGAGATGCCTAAATCAATGTAGATGCCTAATAGATAGATTAGAATATGGCCCATACTATTTTCAGCCAAGGGAACTAAAAATCTTTAGAGCTAAACAGTGTGCAATTCTGAAAATATCCACCAGATAGAGCTATTATTATAGTGTCTATAGAAAATAAACAAAATTAAATAAATAGGCTTTATTTGGTCTCTTGTTCATGTACCTTGATTTGCATCATTCATCCTATTAAGCCTAAAGTAGAGTGAATTCTGCCAGTTTAAGTGTAAACTGCAAAAATGTTTTTCAAGACAGAGCATATTATATTACTAATTTAATACATCTTTCCTAAAAGGGCAAGATGTAATGGCAGAATTAATAATCCCAATTATCTTCTGTTACAAGTTAAAATTAAATGAATATAAGATGATGTTCATAAGAAACAAAAAATGATAATATTACAAAAAAGCCTGGTGTTTCTTATGGCTTTTTTGTATATGTTCATAACTCACATCTGCAGACTCTGTATGTACAAATGGTGACAACAAGCCCTTCAGCTGTCAGTTCTTTGACCAAAGCCATATTATGGAATCATGAAATGTAGTATGAAAAAACAAAACAACAGAACAAGTAACACTGTTTTGTTAGCACCCATATGAGCATGCATTTTTATAACTAATACAACATATTACTTTTTTTAAAAAGTATTGTTTAATGTTTTTACTATATATTTACTATAAATAAAGTGTTCTTTGCTATGCACTTTACAAAAGGGCACGGTCAAAGCTGAAACTGACATGGAAAATTCCTCTTTTTCCAATTTTCGTTTTCTAAATTGGCTTTAATGTAGGCACTGTGGTATTTTATCATTGTGTTGTCTTTTGTTCCAGTGATAGGGAGGCTATGCAAGTTATTTATAATCAGTTAAAGCCTCTTCCCCAGCCCCCACAAAGGAGTACATATAAGGCATGTCTACACAAGACGTGTTAATTCACATTACAGGCATACATCTAATATATGCACCCTTAATGGGCATTAACTTAGGCTAATTGTGCCTAAATTTGACACCTGCAAATACAGATATCAAATCAGCCTGAGGAAAAGAAGGCTGAAAGGGTACCTGGTAGCAGCTTACCACTACACTAGGGGAGTGCATCAAGGGCTCGGTGAGCAACTGTTCACCAGGGCACCCGAGGGGAAAACCAGGAGTAATGGCCACAAACTCCTGGAAGATCAATTCAGGCTCAACATTAGGAAAAACTTCTTCACAGTCAGGGTGTTCAGACTGTGGAATAAGCTCCCTCCAGAGGTGGTGCAATCACCTACCCTGGAAATCTTGAAGAGGAGATTAGACAGTCACCTTGCTGGGGTCACCTGACCCCCAGTTATATTTCCTGCTTGGTACAGGCGGCTGGACCCCATGATCTTCCAAGGTCCCTTCTGGCCTTACAATCTATGAAGCTATGAAAATTTAAGCATGATTAGTTAATGCACAGTAACACACATGTAGATATGACCCAACACTAACTTTAGTGCCGGGTCTGCCCTGCCACTAGGGGATTGGCCTAAGCCCAGCCCTACGGAACATCCAGGGATTGGGGTGCTGGGAACCTGCCCCCTACTCCTCCTCTCACTGCCCCCCACTCTGGGCTTGAAGACCCAAAATATTGTATATAATTTTCCCCTTGTATATAGTTTGCCACTTGTAAGACAATTTTTATTGGTGGGTGGGGAGGTTGGTTGAGGGGCTCTGTTGCTTGAGGGGGAAGGGGATTCTGCTTGTTAAGGTGGGGTAAGAGATGGGGTTGGGTGTTGTGGGGGTAATAAAGTGTTTTTGTTTCACTCATGTGTATGTCCTGAGAGTGGTGCTGGGGGTGGGCAGGGGATAGGAGGTGTGTGGGTGTCAGGGTAGGTGGGCTGGAGTGGGGAATGCAGGAGGAAAGGGTTGGGCAGGGCCTCCCATAGCCAGTGCCCTGGCCCCAACTTGTGGATGCACAGCTGCCTTGGGGTCTGAGCGGGGAGCTTTCTGGGGCCAGCAGAGCAAGCACCATGGCCAGCAGGAGTACAGGGTGCTGGCAGTGACTAGCAGGGGCTTGGTTGGAGCAGCAGGGCACTGGGTGTCGCTGGCAGGGGCAAGGGCAGGGGCAGGGCCAGGACCTGGAGTAGGTCTGGTTTGGGGAGGCAGGATGGACAAGGAGGGAGCTGCCACATATGCTGGGCACATGGCTCCTGGGCATGGAAGGGGCTGGCCAGGTATCAGAGTTTCCCAGATGGCTGCCAGGTGCTGACAGCTTCAACATGGCTGCCAAGTACTCACAACCATATGGCGAGAATCTGGGGCTCCCCATGGTGGCCACAGGGGTAAATGGCAGGGCTGCAGGGACTTTGGACTTACTTCAGTGCCAAGTCCCTGCTCCTGTAGACCCCTGCCAAAAATCACTTCATGCACATTAAATTAAGTCACGCTTGAATGTCTGTGTAGATACACCCATAGTGCACCTTATTGGTTGCACCATGTTGAAGGTCAAAGTATGAAAAGTATTTTTCCTCTTATACACTGTATGTCATCAGTTGAAAAGAATATGGGAGGACAAAGATCTGGATCTATTGGTTTATTACCAGGTTAATATGAAATGCTATGATGATGTAGGTGTGAAGGGCAAACAGGAACCTAGAATACGTCAGACAAGTTACTCCCTTTAGTGTCCTGGAAGGATAAACGCCACTGCACAAATCACTGGTAGGGTTTCATCTGAAATGACATATGAGGCGGTGATCACCTATGCTCAAGAAATCTGAATTCAAACTGGAACAGGTAAAATAATGGCTACTAGGATGATCATGCTAGTGAAGGAATTATTTTAGAGGAAGAAACTAAAAATGTGGCTTATTTACTCTACCAAATGAAGGATGAGAGGGAATATGGTTCCTGTCTATAATTACATCAGGGAAGTAAGCACTAGGAATGGAGAATAACTAAGATGATATTTCAGAAAGTAACAGCAGTTTTGAAATAAAACCATTTTGTGTGCAGTGTGTGGGAACCTACATAGCAACAGGGAAAGCCGATAGTGGCATTGCCACTATTTTATGCCTATATAGAGAAGTGATAGGGTCCAGTAAGTGATGGTTACACACAAAATGGTTTTATTTTGGAATTGTTAAATTGTTGTTACTTTCTGAAACACCCTTGTAGTTAATATGAGGCATAAAACAATCATAGCAACAACTGGACATAAACAGTTATTAATACATTTACCCTGGAAATTAAAGAAGGCTTCTAACCATCATAAGCATGGGGACCCCAGAGTGTTCCAATAAGAATTAAGGCAAAAACTTAACTGGCATAGGTAGCACCGGCACACAGCTTTTTAGCGAAGCTAACTGTTCAGTAGCCTAATAGCAAGGTTTCCTCCAAGCTGCATGTGTGCGCGGCTGTGCACGCTTTAAAACCATGCTGCACACAAACTTATTAATGCAGTGCACCCACCCAAAGAGGAGCTGGGCTGTGGCTTCCCTGAGAGGAGCTTGGCAATGAGCTGGTCACAGAGCACAATGGAGGCATGGGGGACGGCGTGGGACACTTACTGGAGGTAAGCCCAGGCAGCGACTCCTACCCGAAGCAATGTGCTCCTGGAGGCAAGGCAGGGATGGGGGCGGGGGTGGGGGCTGGGGCTGGCGCCAGGGAACTGCTCTGCTTCCCAGCCCTGATGCCATGTGCTTCCTCACTCCCAGAGGCATGGTGAGGTGGAGACAGGGCTGGGGGCTGGGGGCTGGTGCGGGCTCTGTCGGCTGTGGGGAACTGTTCTGTGGGCTCTGCTGTCTCCAGGGAACTGCTCCACACCCCTGCAACACCTCAAGGAGCGAGGAGGCACATGGCATAAGGGATGGGGAGCGGAACAGTTCCCCGGAGCCAGCAGAGCCCACAGAGCAGTTCTCCGGAGCTGGTGGAGCTTGCGCCAGTCCCAGCCCCCAGCCCCACCCCCACCTTGACTCAGTGAGGAGCCACTGCCTGCCCCGCATGAGGACTGAGGAGCTTACCTTCAGTAAGTGTCCCATGCCGGCGCTGGTGCCTCCCTTCCAGTTCTATCAATCAATTGCTTCTGGCCCATGGCTGGGCCACAGCATCAATTCTACCAACTGATTGTGTCCAGGCCATGGCTGCCCCACAGCACTCCACTGTGCTGCTCTGGGCAGCCGTTAGCATGGAGAAGGGTGGTGGGTGGGGCCCGCAGTGCTCCACATGGGGCCAAACCCTGCCCACTCCCACCTGGACACTTACTGCGGGACACTTACTGGCGGACCACATTGAAAAGGGCCAAAAGCGGTGTGTTCACGGGCCACTACTCTTTAGAGGGAACATTGCCTAATAGTTCTGTGCGTTGCAGTTAGTGTCTCATATAGACATACCCTGAATTACCTGCTTTGATCATCTTTTCATTCTGGTATCTCTAGTTGGCAAAATGTATTTTATAAGTAGAGATTGGCTTGTGAAGGGCATTTAGAAATGCCTCATATCTTTTTTCCAAGTCAACCCCTATATGTATTACTGAATGCTGTCCTGAAGCCAATATGAACTGAGTTTATTGGTCAAGGACTGAATCGGATGGATAAAACACAACTCATTCCAAGAGTTGTAAGTATCAATTAAGTTGTATAGCAAATTGATGGCAACAATCTTGCTCTGGTTTTCAGCTTACAGTTCCTGTTTTTTGGATTAAAGAAAAAAACCCCTTAATTCTGCTAGTCTGTCAGTCAGGCAACTTCCACGTACTTTAAAAAAAAAAAGGAGAGAGAGGGAGAGAGTCATGCCTTAGAACGGATACTTTTATAAGCAGTGAGCTGATCATACACATTCCCTGTGGAACTGTTCTGTCACCAGAGGAAATACTAATCTAATTATTTCTCTCTTGCTATTTGTTCACATGTTGGTTTTGCTAACAAAAAGAAGGGGCAAATAAGAAACCACTTTATAGTCATGTTATTAAGCTAATCTTTTTAGGGAATTATCTGAGCAAATGGATATGATACTGTATACATAATGCCCCTTGTAAACAAGTTGTTTGTCTTTGTTAAATAGATACCTTAGGAATGTCTAGCACTGGTGTAATGCATTTGAAAGTGTTTTGAATTTTTCATTAGATTATGAAAATTGCTTGATAAAGGGAATAAGTACATAATGAAATTCATTTGCTGGCTACTATTATTGTATGTGGCTCAGGATAAAGTGCTCCTATTACTTGTATCAAATATGATATATAGAACAAATTACGTTAGGAATTCAGCTACTATAGTGACAGTGGGTCATCAGAAGTACCAGATAGAAAGCGAGGTTCCAGATTAGTAGGATAAAAGTCCTGAAGTGATGGAAAAAACAAGTTTCACAAGAGGGCATTGAAGAATATAAAATTCCAATTGTTGCACTAACCCAAACATGTTTCACAATGACCATTAGGCTTAGGAAAGAAATTATCCAATATTTTTCATCTGGGACTTTCATATTTATAGGTCTTGTATACAAGGTTAATCCATGATGTGGTACTGATTTGTGCAATATCTTTCCATTTAGTTTTTTGTACTGAGTTTAGCAAAATATCACAGCGGTGTAGGTTTTCCTTAATTTATGCATTTTTCATTGTTTCAATATTAGTTTAGAGAGTTTTTGGTTTTGAGATTTTGGGAGTTTTCACTTAATGCTCTTTTTTCTTTTCAAATACCATGCTTCCATCTGATAATTTTTGACTGCCCAGCATTTATGCAATAGGTAAAAAAGCAAACTTTTCTTCAACTTAATGAACCATACCTGCATAACACCTTTCCTTCATTTTCAGTGTGGAGGTCCTATATAGCTTTGTACATAAAAGTATTATGAAGCAAGATACTCTGTTAAACTTTAAATGTATGAAATTACCTGGGAGGCTGATCAAGAACTTTATCCGATTTAACCAATATATTGGCTTTCCTTTCCATTCTAGAACATGTATATTTATAATGTAATTTCAGAGTGCTGCCCATTAGAGATGCAGTGTGATTTGAGCCTGTCACAGTATTTCCACAAGTGTTTAATTATTTAATAAAATGTTTCATTTCTCAAAGTTTCTAATTGTAAATATTTTAATGAAAATAAAGGAGATCTTGGACTTGATTCTTATTTACATCAAGGTCTTACAATATTCCAGCTGTATGAAGATGACTATAACCGAGAACCCTTGCCCTGTTAATGAAAACACCATGGCCCCTTTAAGGGTAGGGTGTTTGTAGCACAGGCACAGACAACCAGCAGAGAAGGGCTTAAGGATCATCCCTATGATCAAGTCAGTTGACTGGGGAGTCTCATGACCACGAGGGGGCAGGGCTTTAGGACTATAAAATCCAGAGCCAGAGGCAGAGCAGGGGGTGAGAAGCAGAGAAGGGAAAAAAGTTTTGCACTGGGTTGGCTGCTACTGATGACTTCTGAGCAGCGAGCCAAGAGAAAATATCCCAAGGGCCTGGAAAAAAGATGGTAGGCAGCTGGTGGGCCAGGTGTTTGTGCTGCTGCCAGAGGGTGTAAATTTGTGTTTGGGTTTTAATTGGCAATTTGTGGAAGGGACTGTGGGGGACCATTTGGAGGTCCCATTTGTGCTCTATGGGCACATGATCACCTTGAGCCCTGCTAGGGACAGGCTCAAGGCACAGGCAGAGTGCCCAGAGCCCAAGGAAGGGTGGAGACAGGGCCCAAGGGCCCAGCACCCAAGAGGTGCAGAGATAGGGCCTGATAGGGCAAGACTTGACCTGGAGTACAGAAGCCCAAGAAAAGGGGCTAAGGCCAAATGGGCCAAGGGCCTAGCAAGGGAATTTTATTGATGATATTGTGACATCGCAAGGCATGGGAGTGGGGAGAATGGAGCCCACATAATAAGCCCTTAAGACAAGCAAGGCTAAGAGAGTCAACCACTGGAGAAGAGAGAGCACTTTAGGTTTGCCAGTCTCTAACAGCAGCCTCCCTTTCATGAAGTTTCCATCAGGATATGGCAGGTGAGAAAGAAAGGCAAGACCTTGAGACAGAGGGCAGGGAGACAGCCTAGCAGGGATGAGGGGGCCTGTAAATGGCATCACAGTGGCCTTCAGGCACCTAACCTGTTACAGCAACATTAAATGGACACAAATAACTGGCATGGCATCCTGCCTGCAAAGTGGATTTCTTTGATGGCTCCCCTGCTCTGAGATCCAAGCACAAGATATGAATGGAGGTTAGTGGTAGGGGACTTGCATCATGACATATCCTTCTATACCAGCGATGGTCAACCTCCAGCCTGTGGGCTAGGCCCATCCTGCACAGCTATGTCATCTGACCTGCAAGCTCTCCAACAGGTCCACAGATTTGGCAGTGGACAAGTGAAGGTAATTACTGCTGCCCTACTTTCACATCTTCAAGCCCTGTAAGCCGGGTGATATACTTCTGCAGACAGCCAGGAATAGGGCCGCAGGCTCCATCCAGTGTATAGTCTGGGGACAAGGGCTGTTGGCTGGATCTAGCACACAGCTGATCAAAGATTCGGGGCCAGGGCCACAGACTTCATCTGGCATGCAGAGCTGGGGCCAGGTCCAATATGTGCAGCTGGGGCCAAATGGAGGTCCAGCCCTGTGTGCCAGATTTGAGCCTACACCAGTCATTTGGCCCATGGGGCTGGAAGGCTAGGTACCACTGTACTATACTATTCCATGAGCAGCAAAGTGTAAGTTAGAGTAGCCCAGAAGTGAGTATAGATTTCCCTCTGGTCCTGTTACATTCCTACATGGTACCAGACAACATACTGCACAAAGATGGTTTATATTTCCTTTCTCCCTCCTCTTCCCTTTTGTCCTGCCTGAGTATAAGAATGGTTTAACTGAGGCCTTAACAAATTACAGGCTTTTATATAATGGTATTTTAAATGTTTACCAATAATGATAACACATTAAAGAATTGGAAAATGCTCAATGCCTGCTTCTCTTTTGCTAAACTGCATTCCATTTCTAATCCAATCCTTAATTTAAAGTTTTGACAAAATGCAGTCACTTTGGACAGGAACATTTATTTAAATTCTTGATTTAAAATGTTGAATGTTTGCCATGTGATTTTGATAAATGGATGGTGAATTACAGACTCTAGCTGGATTGATAAACTACATCAGATTAAATGAAATGGATGTATAATAGACTTCATTACAGGCAACTACATTGATCCAATTATTTTATAGAAGAGTTAGTAAACATAAGCATAAAGCTCCTATCTGTGTGTGCTGTTGGTGATACAGAGAATAAGAGAGCTGGGTTCTTTCCTGATCCACTCAAGCCTTCTAGAATTTCTAGACCAGCCCTGAGCCTGATGCAAGCTAAGGCATAATAGAAATGCTATACTGGGCTGGCCATGGTAGGGGCTGAAGCTTGTAACACCCTTCCTCCTTCAGTGTGCTCCCTGCTTTTTTTTTCTCTCTTTCTTTTTTGCGGGGTCAGCAGGAGGGTCAGGGTAAACACAGAGTTGGTGCTTTACCCACAACAGGAATTCTGATCAGTTTTGACCAATTCTACACCCTTTGTGACTACTAAATAGTATGGACTGACTGGACAGTTGGGGTACCTGTAAACATGTGGGGAAGCTGCTCTGATGTGCTGCAATTACAGCACATCAGAACAGATTCGATTAATTGTGTCTACTGGACTGTGTTAATTGGCATATTCCAGCAGCCTCTGCGTGTCATGTATTGCATCTCCACTCTTCAAAATGGTGGGTGCTTTAACTAACACTAACTAAAGCTCTAATTAGGGTGTCTCTGAACAGCAGCTCTTCCTCCCACCCCTGAGCATGTGTAACAACATCCCTGAGTTTGGTGTTCACTTTAAAGTTGTACTAATGTAAGGTGTCTCATAGGAGTGTAGAAAGAATAAGCAAGAAGCTTGCTGTAGATTTAATTATACTATCAAAATATCCTTTTGCTGCTATTACATTTGAAGATTTTATTTCTGTATATTGGCAGAAGAACTCTGGCTACATACATTGCAGGAGTTAAGGACATTTGCTGGCGCTACCAGCTGATAAATATATATATAAAAAAACCCTTAATTGTAGAACTCAGAGCAAATAGTCTATTTTTATTGACATTAAAAAGTCAACATACTGATTTCAGTGGCACAGTATTTGGATCCTAAAAGACTCATCCTGTAAGACATGAAGAATTAGGTTTGGACCAAGAATCAGGGGACCTGCATTCTAGATTGACATTGACTCACT
>NW_017728992.1:173962195-173971474 GCF_001723915.1 Gavialis gangeticus
CCATTTCATTTAACACCTCTGATCTGCTTCCTTATTACAGGACAGGACATAAGCTGTTTCCTGTGTTGAGAGGCAAAATAAACCTTACAGTGTGGATAATGAATGCCTTTTAGAAATGTGGTTCACACGTGCTTGGCTAGGAGATTCTCATGCTACACTGGGAGGGAATCTCTTTTCTAGTTTTTATGTCACGATGCTTTTAAATCTGGAATATTAGATATGCTGCTAAAGAAGATGAAATAGCAGAATAAAGTTTTGCAGATCAAGAGTTTACCTTGCTATTTTCAATTACATTAGTTTAACTTACCCCATTGACTCCATATTTTCTAGCTGAGCCATTTCTGGCCCTGAGTTCTGGTCTGGATAAAGCTATGCCTTCTAAAATCCATCACCACTGCAGAAGACTCCTGCATATATGGGTCATTTCACCATGCTGACTTTTGCAAGACAGCTTACTCCCTTATAGGCTCCTCAGCCCAAAGCAAATAAACACAAAACAAAACACAAAACTTTCTCTCCTCTCCAGACACTAGAAAAGCCACTTTCTGGTCAGGTCCTAGCACAATGGCCTAAGTTCTCTTTGCAGCAAGATGTTCCTTCTCCCCATTGCTTTCTCTTCTAGGAGCTCCCAGTGGACACTCTCTCATTACTCAAATACCCCACAGGTGAGCTTCTTAACAGGAATGACTGTTCCTCCTTAAAAGGATAAACCACCCTGTTACAGAGGGGAAGAAAACTCTGTTTTTGCATGCAAGACTCTGGAATTCTTTCAACGGGTCAGTTTATTCTTCTTTAGCAAAAACAAATTATCTGTCTTCCTCTCACTGCCCCACATAATGATCAACTGATATAAAAGAAAGGGGAATCCTCATGCTCAAACACAACCTCTGAACAAGTGAAATGCTTCCAAAAGGGCTGATTAATTCTTTTTAATGTGTATCAATTCTGAATCAAAATACCTTTCGAATAGTGATAAGAAAAACTATTTACATGGGGAATTACATTTTCATTTTAAAAAAGAGAATTTTGAATTTAGATTTATACTGCTATTACAGTTGAGGAAAATCAGATCTATGTTTTCACTGGAAGATTTAAATTCCACTAAAACTGACCATTCTTAACCTGGCAAACTGTTTGAACTTTTGATATAAGGACTCAAAATATGTATTTATGACTGCAACAGCCAAGCATATTTAGAAGTTCCATAAAATGGTCTAAAGCACTCTGCAGTCAGGCAATCCTAAGGTTGGAGAAGGTCACAAAAACAGAGACTCCTATTTTTGTAAGACATTTCCCTAAAAGCTACCTATAGCTGGATTGGGTATTAGAAGATTTCATGTTCTACGTGAGACAAACAGTTGAGATAAATGCAATATGAATTTCTGTAAAAAATGGGATAATAGTGACTAACATTATTACATAGTGCTAAAGTATAAATACATTTCCCCCCATTTTCTGATTACTCTCCTTTCCTTGGGCCAAACTCGGCTCTCAGAAATGCAAATCTACTCGGGGCTTACAGATTTTTATCGATGTTTCACTTATTAAGTTAATTGTAGATGTGGGTTCAAATTCATTAAGAGAGAGGAAGGATTTTAATGAAGGTTTTCTGTATTCTGGAAAAGTGTTCTGACCAGTGGGTAAATCAGTAAAAGAGGAAGGGAATGATGCTTCCTCCTGTGGCTGTGTTTTGGGCAGTTCCCAATCTGGATAGGTATCTTCTCCCTATAAAACTAAGCACCATAAGCAAGAAAGATGGGTGAATATTAAAGCTGTGAATCACAGTGGTGTTTTGCCATGAGGTTAGCACCTCACTGCCCAGACTGGTAAGATTCATGATTCTGGATTTTCCTTAAAAGCCGATACTTGGAGACCTATGGACTTTAGACTCAACTGGAGTTGAATATATAATATATGGACTTGGATACTTATGTCAGTAATGTGCTGAATTTCTTTCCCAGCTCTAGGCCAGAGTAATTATGGAATGTAATTCCTAAAAGATCTAGTACTTTTATTTACAGGGTTTTAAAAAACCCCAACAAGTTTTATTCAAACCAATGTTTAACCTCGTGCTTCATCTCAATTTTAAACCCCTGTAATTTAAAGCAATTAAAATGTTGTTTTGAAGATCAGGTTTCTAAGTCTAAAAAAATGGCCCTAACCAGAGCCTAGCAAATCTACTCTGCACCTGGGAACCTTGATATCTGTGGCTGGCACTCCTGTATTTTCTTGGAAGGACTCCAGGATGTATAACCCATAGAGCAGATCTACCGGTTACAGTGATGTGCAGTTGGAAATCTAATTACATGAGTCTTTGGGTATCTTCTTCAAGAACTCATGGGGGTCAGGTGAAGTCCCAGAGGATTAGAGAAGGGAAAATATAGTACCCATCTTTAAGAAGAGAAGGAGGATCCAGATAATTTCAGACTTGGCAGTTTGACTGCAAGAAAATGGAGCAGGTCCTCAAAGAATGTATTGTAAAGCATCTAGAGGAGAAAGAAAAGAGAATCAGGAACAGCAAGCCTAGATTCACCAAGAGCAAGTCATTCCTGACCAACCTGATTTCATTCTTTGAGAAGGTGACAGGTACTGTAGATGGAGGAAGAAGAATGGATGTGATATACCTTGACTTTATAGAGACATTTAACAGTATCTTCCCTGAAATTCCTGTTAACAACCTAATGGATTACAGACAAAAATATTGTAAGACAAATACATAACTGGTGGGATCATCATGATCAATGAATAGTCATCAATGGTTCAATGTCTATTTGGGAGGAGGTATCAAGGGAGCTTCTCAGGGTGCTTTCTTAAGTCCAGTATTGTTTAAAATCTTCTTCAATGACTTGGATGATGGAAGTGAATGTACACTTAGCAAATTTGTGATGACAGCAATTTGAGTGGAGTTGAAGATGCTCGGGAAGGTAGTGTCAGGATCCAGAATGACCTGGGCAGACTTTAGAAATGGTCCGCAATCAGTCAGATGAAATTCATCATGGGCAAATGCAAAGTCTTGAATTTGGATGGAATAAGTCTATGAACAGAGTGGAGAATGACTGGCTAGGAGGCAGAGAAGGACATGGAAATCATAGTAGACCATAAGGCCAAATGCTCTTGTTGGTTTTTTGGCTGTTTTTGTTTGTTTGTTTTGCAACACCATCTGGGTTGTATTAATAGTTCACTTGAAAAAACAAAAGAAGTTATTCTTCTACTATATTCAGCACTGGTGAGACCTCACCTGGAGTACTGGGTCCAGTTTTGGGCCCCACACTTCAAGAAGCATGTGGACATTTTGGAAAGAGATGAATGGCAAGTGACAAAAATTATTAGAGGCCTGGGAAGCATGACTTCTTAGGAAAATCTGAAAGAACTAGAGTTACTTACTTTGAAGAGAGGATGGAGGGGGAGCTGGGCTGCTGATAATAGTCTCAAATATTTGAAGGGTGAATACAGAGGGGAAGGCCATTTTTTTGTGGTCACTGAGACGTGCAGTTCCCCAGTCAAATGCATAGCACTTCACAGACTGACCCTCCTGACATTCGCTGTTGGGTTGGGAGGGTGGGGATTGACCTCCACTTTGGAGCTGATCCAGCCAAGGAGATACATGTCTGCCATCTCGCCCATAGTCCTGCCCTTCCCCTGCCCCCCACTTTCCCCACCCAGCTCCAGTTTCATCTGCACAATGGGGAGAGGGGGCAGAAGGGAGAGGAAGGAGCTCAGGCTGGGGTTTGCCCAGACTGCATGGGCAGGAGCAGGTGGATTGGAGCCCCTGCCCCAACTCCAGCATAGGCTGGGAAAACCCCAATTCAAGTTTCCTCCCCTCCCTTCTCTCCTACTCCCATCATGCAGACAGCACTGAGGGCAAGGCTTGGTTACAAGCCCAGCCACCCAAGTAGACAGAAGTTAATGAAGTTCCTTCATCCACTTGGAGTACGTTCATCTGATCCCTTGTATGGTGAGAGTTAATTTGTCATGCAATCAGGGATTTTTAAAGCACTCTGCACCCATGCACTTCTGGCAGGACATGGCTGTAAAGCACTTTCAAGAGGCTGATCACATGACAAATGTACCTTCTGTCTGTACCCTGTTGCTTTAGGGGATAGGACTAGGACCAATGGCCTCAAGCTGCAGCAGAAGCAATTTAGGTTGGAGATCAGAAAGATATTTTAACTATGAGTGTAGTCAAATATTGGAGCAAGCTCCCTAGAGAAGTTGTAGAATCTTGATATTTGGAAGTTTTCAAGAGAGACATGTGACTGGGACAGTTTAGTCAGAGAAGTTCCTGCCTTGATCAGGAGACAGGACTAGATGACCTTGCGAGGTCCTACTTTCATATGGTACTATGAACCTAAGATACACGGCTCTGGGGCATGCCAGAGCTTCCAAGCTATTTACTGTGGAGTGGGAAAGACCCGAAAGCCCTAGGAGTCCAGGTTTGAACCAGAGCTTGGCTTCAGCTCAGCAACAAGTGGCCTAAAAGCCAAGAGAGTCCCAGATTGAGCAAGGGCCCTATATACTTCTAGCATCCAACCTATAGATCTAAATTTGGAGCCAGGATATTCTGGGACCAGGTCCCAAAGACTGTGTTTTCTGTGGTGCCCACAGCTGCTTGCTGAAATTGACATGCTTGTAAATTTCATCACTGCTATTAGCACTGTGAAATTGACAAGAACATCAATTTCACTGAGCAGCTACAGAGTCAGGGAACTTTATTTTCAGGGGAAAATATGATTTATCTCAATTAAGCTCAAACCCTAATTCTGATAAAACAAATAGTAATAGTCCCAACCAAACAGTAACACAAATTTTCTTTGTGATATGCTTCTAACTTACATCTTCCAAAACTAAAAACATCTGCTTTATCTCATTGCCAAATTATCGACTCCTTCCATCTGACAAGAAAGTTGGATTTATTCATTCCCTTCACCCACAAGAATCATGTTTTTTGGTAAAAAGTCAGTTAAAAATTGAAAAAGCTGGGGTACTCAACATATGGCCTAATGGCTGCATGCAACCCTGTAAGGCTATCCTAGTGGTCCACAATAGTTCTCTAGTAAATCACTTTATTAAACAAACGAACACAAAACCTTTAAATCCAAATGAGTCCTATACCTTTGCTGTGCAGTTGTTGTTAATTTGTGCATGAGCTGGTGTGCTGAATCCTATTTCCTGCTTGCAAACTTGTTAAAGGCTTGCATGCAATTCGGATGGATTCCATTACTCGCTGGCCTCAGTTGGACAGTGTACCTTGCAAATAGCCTTCAGTAAAGTAAAGTGGTGCACTTTGTTATAAGGTGCAACTACTTTATCCTTCTTCAAGTTCCACTTGAAAACACACTTCTGTTATAATGAATTTATCAAACAGCTGTCTGAAAATTGCCATTTATTACAATATCAGGTAAGGTGCTAAATATACAGATAACTATGATAACACATGCAATTATGTTTTGTTACATCACCTTGCTTTAGTTTCTACTTGCCTACTAGTGATGCTTCTTCCACTTGCTATGTCTTGCCTATTAAACTATAAGCTCTTCGGTGTAGGAACTGTCATTGAGTTACTATAGGTTTTTAATTTATCCTACTACACAGGGCCTAGTTTGGGTGAATTTTCTCTATTCACAGACTTAAACTTTAAAGGTGCTCAGTACATGTAACACTGAAATCAAGGGAACAGATGATGCTTATCAACTCTTAGAGAATGCCTTTGGGAGGATTTAACTAACCAGTCAGTAAATTCCAGATTTATACATGTCAGAGCCAGAGTTGTTAACTCTGATCCAAGCTTTGCAAGTTTAGGAACAGAGTCCTTATCTCCAAGTAGGTCCTGCTTTTTGAAGAAGATAAATGATGAACCTTCTTAAATGTCAACTAGACTCGTACCTTTGGGCATGATTCTTCCATAATTATTACAATTCTTACAACATTGTTATACTGAAGTAATGTTACATGAAAGTAATAATTATGTCAGCAGAGCAGGAACAGGCCCTATGTTTCTATTCAAGAGTTGATCATTACTAGTAAATATGAATTATTCTTTATAACTCATAAGAAAGTGTTTTTGACTCTGCTTAACTGAAAGATGTGGTCCAAGAAGTGAATGTATGAGCAGTAAGGTAGAATATAATGAAGATTAAAGGATTATATTTTTATTTTTATATCATGGTTTTATGTTATGGAATAAGTCCATTTTCAGGCAGGATGAGAAATTCTGGTTGCATACTGAGAGCACTTATGCTTTGGAAATTAATACAATATAGTCAAGAACTTAATTATGATTGCGTATTGTTCTTGATAAAAGGTAGTAACCTCAGGATGACTAGTCAGGTGAGTCTTGTCTGCCAAGGTCTCCTACAATCAGCAAACTTGTATCCAGCAATCCTAGCTTCTTTTTTGGACATCCATATCCAGATCTGTGTTTTACAGTAGCTATGCACCTGCCAACAGGAGCACATCTACACGTGCAATTAATGCCTGTAAATAAACTCTGGAGCTTATTGCTCCTGAGCACCACATCTTTCTGTGAGCAAGGGATGAGCAGGCAGCCTGTGGGATCAGCCTACCAGCCTGGTGCTGCTCCCCTCCCAGCTCAACATACTGCAGAGCAGAGCTAGCCAGCAGGCAGCCCCCACACTGTGAAGCACCCTCATGCCCCAGCCAACCAGGACAGTGTCTGAATGTGTACTGATGCAGAGTAAAAAGCTTCACAGCAGGATGGAATTTGTATTTACAAGTACTACCCTGTTTCAGAGTTTAGGAACACTGCAAGTGTACTCCAGCCTAATAGGGGTGCATGGGTTGACAAACATTTACTGTGCAGCTAATTAGTCTGTTCAGTAAATGTCTTGTGTAGATGCACCCCAGGTTAGGTTTGCCTTACACTGGGGAAAGCTTTGCCAAGAAAATGTGTTTAGGTGTTGAGTGAGCATAACAATTCAAAGCCTCTTTCTACACAGGGCCATCCTCTGAGGCCTTTCTTTCCCCATCTTCTGAGACTTTACTATCCTATTTATGTTACCATACAACACACCATGGAATATATCACACACCTTGTTTCACAAAGGCAGAATGAAGGAATATTCTTTTCCTTGTAATAAATAACTTGGGTAGCATCGGCTAGGAATAATTACCTGCTCACTTTTCTGCTCTAGGTCCTGTACAAATTTTACTTTCAATTTTGCCTTAACTGGCAGAAACTGCTCTTGCTGGATTTCTTACATATAATGAACACTGCAATCTCCTGCAGTTGTTTTCTGAGAAAAAATGTGTATCGTATTCGATCAAATATGGTATATGCATCTTTGCTTGGCAGTAGTCAACTCTCAGGTTCCTAAAGTACCTGAAAAGCATCAGGAAAAAAAGATGACTGTTACATTTGCTTGCATCTTCTAATAAAACAAGATTTATTTTGTTAGATACACCCAAAGCACATTAAGAAAAGTTTTGATGTCAGAACACGTGCAGCTCAAGAGTGAATTTTATCTGAGGCTTCTCCCTATCAGACAGTAACACCAATGGATAAAGTCAGGGTAACAGGATGTTCCTACCAGAGTCATCAAAAGTGCAAACTGTTTTTCTCTCTGACACAAGCACTTACATTGATTCTAGTTTGTGTAAGATAAGTTTCTACATACACCAATATAGCAGCATTTCTTCCATGAATATAGCAGAGAAATATGCACAAATGCGCAGGACAGTTACACTTCAAGCCATTGAAGATAAATTACATGAAAGGAAACAAAGGCTTAAGTAAAATAAGTCATATTCAGAACATTTAAACAGGGCTGTATGAAATCTCAGCTGGGACCCATAATTTAGCCAAAAAACAGACACAAACCAAGGGTCAAATTTTAGCTAAATTCAGGAACAATCACCTGTGCTCCAAAAAATTACATGTAGACCACTGCCAGAGCCATTACATTTAGTCCAAAGCCCTGAGGTAAGTGGGGAAGTTGGAGACCTGGAGGAAGAGCAAGCAGGAGTGGGAAACAGGAGAGGTGCTCTCATATTTCCTGAAAAATCAGGGCAATCAACTAGTTACCTCAGGTGCCTGTACATAAATTCATAGAGTCTGGGAAACAAGCAGGGAGAAATGGAAGTCCTTGCATAGCCACAGAACTATGATGTGATTGTAATAACAGACACTTGGTGGGAGCTGCATGACTGAAGCACTGTCATGGATGGGTACAAAGTGTTCAGGAAGGACAGGCAGGGGAGCAGAGGAGGAGGAGTTGCACTTTATGTAAAAGAGCCATATGATTGCTCAGAGTTCCAGTATGAAGCTGGAGATAGGCTGTTGAGAGTCTCTGGGTTACAGTCAGAGGGGAAAGCAACAAGGGTGATGTTGTGGTGGAGGTCTACTATAGATGGCCAGATGAGTAAGGAGTGGTGGATGAAGCTTTCTTCAAACAGCTAGCAGAAGTTTCCTGATCAAAGCCCCTGCTTATCATGGGGGACTTCAATCACCGTGGCATAGTTTCATAGTTTAATAGTTAGTAGGGTCAGAAGGGACCTGAGCAGATCATCACGTCTGACCCCCTACCATGGACAGGAAAGAATACTGGGGTCAAATGACCCCAGCAAAGTGTCCATCTAGCCTTCTTTTGAAGACCCCCTGGGTAGGAGCCAGCACCACTTCCCTTGGAAATTGGTTCCAGATCCTAGCTACCCTGACTGTGAAGTAGTTCCTCCTGATGAATAGCCTGAACCTACTCTCAGTCAATTTATGGCCGTTATTCCTTGTTACTCCTGGTAGTGCTCGGGGAGAACAGGGACTCTCCCATTGCCTGCTGGTCCCCCTTGGCAAGTTTATAGATGGCCACCAGATCCCCTCTCAGCCTTCTCTTGTGGAGGTTGAACAGGTTCAGGTCCCGTACTCTCTCCTCGTAGGGTCTGCCCTGCTGCCCTATAATAATGTGAGTGGCGCTCCTTTGGATCCTCTCAATGCTGTCTACATCCCTCATGAAGTGCAGTGCCCAGAACTGGACACGGTACTCCAATTGTGGCCTGAGCAATGTTGCATAGAGGGGGAGGATCACCTCCTTGGACCTGCTCGTGATGCATGTGTGGATGCGTGACAAGGTGTGGTTAGCCTTCCTGACCGCGTCCTCTCATTGGCGGCCCATGTTCATCTTGGAATTAATAATGACTCCAAGAGCCTTTTCTGCCTCTGTGCTGACAAAACAGAGTTCCCCAGCCTGTAGGTATGCTGCTGGTTCTTCCTCCCCAGGTGCAGTACTTTGCACTTGTCAGTATTGAAACCCATTATAGTCTCATCCA
>NW_017728992.1:173971523-173972342 GCF_001723915.1 Gavialis gangeticus
CATCCACCCACCCCTGTAACCTGTCCAGATCTAGTTGTAGCCTGTCCCTCTCTTCTAGCATGCCCACTTCTCCCCACATCTTAGTGTCATCCACAAATTTGAACAAGGTGCTTTTCACCCCCTCATCCAAGTTGCTGATGAACATGTTGAACAGTGTGGGCCAAAGGACTGAGCCCTGGTGAACCTGACTGCCCACATCCCTCCAGGTTGAACATAACCCATCCACCACCACTCCCTGGGCGCGGCCCTCCAGCCAATTTGCGACCCATCTCACTGTGTAGGCATCGACACCACAGTCGCTTAATTTTTTAATGAGAATGGGGTGAGAGACAGTGGTGAAGGCCTTCCTAAAGTCTAGAAAGGCTACGTCCACTGCAACACCTGTGTCCAAGGATTTTGTGACCTGGTCATAGAAGGCAACCAGGTTGGTCTGAGAGGACCTGCCTCTAATGAACCCATGTTGATTACCCCTAAGCATAATCTCCCCTGCTGGTTCCTCGCAGTTGTGCTCCTGGATCATTTTCTCAAAGAGCTTTCCTAGGACTGAGATAAGACTAATGGGCCTATAGTTTCCTGGGTCCCCCTTCCTCCCTTTTTTGAAAATGGGGACCACATTGGCCCTTTTCCAGTCCTTTGGCACCACACCAGAGCACCATGAGTGCTTGTAAAGCCATGCCAGGTGTTCCACAATGACCTCTGCCAATTCCCTCAGCACTCTGAGGTGGAGATCAGGACCTGCTGATCTGAACATGTGTAGTCCCTCAAGAAGTTCCCTGACTAGGTCCTCATTGACCCTGGGCCTGGCTGCACCTCCCCTGG
>NW_017728992.1:173977342-174015075 GCF_001723915.1 Gavialis gangeticus
CTGGCTGCGGCTCCCCTGGGTCTGTCTAGGATCCTGGTGGTGGGATGTCCCAGTCCCTGCTCAGAAAAATGGAGGCAAAGAATTTGTTAAAGAGGTTAGCTTTGTCATCTGGTGCAACCACCAGATTCCCAAATGTGTCCTGCAGCGGCCCCATGTTACCCAGTACCTTCTTTTTACCCCATATGTATTTAAAAAAGGACTTCTTGTTATCTTTGATCCCAGTCGCTAGTCCCTGAGAGGACCATACAGCAGTGCACAGGAAATCCAGGAGGGTTTGGGGGAGTACTGGGGACAACTTCCTTGTGCAAGTGCTGGAATAGCCAGCTAGGGACCATGCTCTTCTTGACCTGCTGCTCACAAAGAGGGAAGAATTGGTGGGGAATGTAGTTGTGGCTGGCAACTTTGACAGCAGTGATCATGAGATGATAGACTTCAGGATCTTGTGGAAAAGAAGGATGGAGAGCAACAAAGTAAGAACCCTAGATTTCAGAAAAGTAAACTTTGACTCACTCAGGGAACTGGGCAGGATCCCCTGGGGAGCCAGACTGAGGGGGAGAGGAGTCAAGGAGAGCTGGCAGTCCTTCAAAGAAACCTTAGTGAGAGTTCAGGAACAAACTATCTCGATGTGCAGGAAGAAAAGCAAGTATGGCACAAAACCAGCCTGGCTTAGCAGGGAACTCTTCGGTAAACTAAATCACAAAAAGGAAGCTTATAAGAAGTGGAAGCTTGGACAAATAACTAGGGAAAAATATAAGAGCATTGCTCAGGCGTGCAGGAATGAAGTCAGGAAAGCCAAAGCACAACTGGAGTTACAGCTAGCGTGAAGGGTGACAAGAAGTGTTTCTACAAGTATGTCAGTAGCAAGAGGTGGATCAGGGAAAGTGTAGGTCCCTTACTGAATGGGGGAGGCAAACTTTGACAGAGGATGCATAAAAGGCTGAAGTGCTCAAAGTCTTCACAGGCAAGGCCAGCTCCCAGACTGTTGTACCAGGCAGCACAGTCTGGGGAGGAGGTGAGTAGCCCTCAATGGTGAAAGGACAAGTTAGGGACTACCAATAAGGCTGGATGGAATATAGCAGAAGGTGCTGAGGAAGCTGGCTGATGTGATTGCAGAGCTATTGGCCATCATCTTTGAAAACTCATGGTGATCAGGAGGGGTCCTGGTTGATTGGAAAAGGGCAAACATAGTGTCCATATTTAAGAAATGGAAAGAGGAGGATACAGGGAACTACAGACCATTCAGCCTCACCTCAGTCCCTGGAAAAAAAATCATGGAGCAGTTCATCAAGGAATCCATTTTTAAGTGTTTCGAGGAGAAAAACATGATTAGGAACAGTCAGCATGGATACACCATGGGCAAGTCATGCCTGACCAACCTGATTGTCTTCTATGATAAGATGACTGACTCTGTGGAGGTGGAGAGACCAGTGAATGTGATGTACCTAGATTTTAGCAAGGCTTTTGATACAGTCTACCACAGCATTTTTTCAGGCATACTAAAGAAGTATGGGCTGAATGAATGGGATGTAAGGTGGATAGAAACTTGGCTGGATTGCCAGCCTCAAAGGGTAGTAATCTATGGCTCAATGTCTAGTTGGCAGCTGGTATCAATTGGAGTGTCCCAGGGGTCAGTCCTGGCACCAGCTTTATTCAATGTCTTCATCAACAACCTGGAAGATGGCATAGAGTGCACCCTCAGGAAGTTTGCAGATGACGCCATGCTGGAGAGAGTAGTAGATACACTGGAGGGTAGGGCCAGGATTCAGAGTGATCTAGACAAATTGGAAGATTGGGCCAAAAGAAATATCATGAGGTTCAACAAGGACAAGTGCAAAGTCCTGCACTTAGGACGGAACAATCCCATCCACCACTACAGGCTGACTGGCTGGGCAGCAGCTCTGTAGAAAAGGACCTGGGAGTTATAGTGGACAATAGCTAAATATGAGCCAGCAGTGTATTCTTGTTACCAAGGCTAATGGCATAATGGGCTGCATTGGTAGGTATGTTGCCAGCAGGTCAAGGGAAGTGATTATTCGCCACATCTGGAGTACTGTGTTCAGTTTCAGCCCCCCACTAGAAAAAAGATGTGAACAAATTGGATAGAGTCCAGTGGGGCTCAAAAATGTCCCAGGGGGCAACAAAAATGGTGATGGGTCTAGGGGATATGACTTATGAGGAACAATAGAGATAACTGGGCTTATTTAGTCTGGAGAAGAGGACATGGAGAGGGGACTTAATAGTAGCCTTTAACAACCTGAAGGGGGGGTTGAAAGAGGATGGAGCTAGATTTTTCTCAGTGTTGACAGATAACAGAACAAGGAGCAGTGGGCTCAAGTTGCAGCAAGAGAAGTTTAGGTTGGATGTCAGGTAGAATTTTCTCCCTAGGGTGGTAGTGAAACACTGGAACAGGTTACCCAGAGAGGTGGTGGAAGCTCCATCCTTAGAGGTTTTCAAAACTTGGCTAGAGAGCACTTTTGCTAGGATGATGTAGTTGGGGATGGTCCTGCTTTGACCAGGGGGTAAACTAGACAACCTCCTGAGGTCTCTTCCAACCCTAACTTTCTATGATTCTATGATTTCATAAGCCTGATACTCTCCTACTTCCTAGGTGTTTTATTTTGACATTGGACCGTATATTTGACAGTATTTTATTTGCTAGTTGGTGATCTTGTGACTTTCTACAGATCTTCTTCCATTCCATGGTCTACTCCTTCATGTGCTGATACCTGGGTGGATAGTCATCCCACCTCTAGATGGACACCATGAGGCCTGACTTTCATGTGACCAAAAATTGTACTTCCAGTAGATGAGCTGATTATGGGAAAGCACTGCTCCAAAGCTGCATCCCCTATTACACTAAGCGGTAGATCCAGTGGAAATCAATTAAGTTGAGCAAGGACCAACTGTAGAATATGGTCATGAACCTGCAGGGGCCGGTCTTGTGTCATGTGTGAATGCAATTACTGACCTGATGCCTGCATAAAATCTCCACAGCACTACTGAGTTTTTTCCCAACTCTATCATTAACACTTAACTTATGTGCCTCAGCCCACTGCCAGAGCTGCTGCAGGAAATGTGTAGAGTAAGGGAGTGAGACAAGAGAGAGAGAGGAGTGGATAGGGAGAGGAGGTGCCTCCACCACAGCTCCATTCTAGTGCCCCAATCACTCACCCATAGTTATGCTGCCAGTGCTGGGGTTTACAGGATAAGACACTAGGAATATATGATTGTAACAGGGGGCCTTCCTGGCACCAGTTAGATGTTAGCCCTCCCACCTGTTTCTGGGCTAACCACCCACCTCTCTATCCTGCCATGCCTTGATGGAAAAATGATTAAGATGTTACTGAGGCAGGAGGATACCCACCCGATGATGAGGGGTGATATCCTCAAGTCCGAAACTTTCCCCTACATTGGGGCCCATGTCTCGCAAATAGCATCCCAGGCATCTATGGTCATACGCTCACCTGTAACCCTTCTCCCTCTCAAACTGTGGTCCCCTCTCTGAGACTTTTGGCTCCCTCTTAGGCCTTGTTCCCACCCTCAGGCCAGTCTGAATCCTGAGCCTCTTGCTCTAGGCATCCCTCACAGTAGGCCCCTGGCCCTTTTGACCCCCCCCCCCTTTGGATCCTGGCTACAGCATTGACCAGTCGATGGTCCATCCAGTCAGGTCTGAGCAACTTGCTTTCTTTCCCTCACAACTCCACTGGATCAAGTGAGCCTCAGACCTCTCTAAGATCTTACAGGGCTGGGCTTTCCCCAGCCAGAACTGTGTGGGGGATGGAGGTTATCAGGCACCCCCTATCCGCTTTCACCAGGGAGGTTCATGGTTGTGGCATTTCCTGGGGCTGTCACACCACTGGCACTCCCACCAGGCCTCTCTACCCCAGCAGGGTACAGCTTTAGGTCATGCCCAGTACCTGGGGCCTCCTCTATCCCCATAGTCTCAGCCCATATACCTCCAAGTTATTCCCAGCACAAGGAGCTCAGCAGGGAGATGTTCTTCCCCTGCTGGTTGGTCTCAAACTGGTCCCTTTCAGCACAGAGAGATGAGCATTAAATGGCCATCCTCATCAGACACTTGCCATCCCCTGGCCTAGCCCTTAAAGTGGCACGTACCAACAGTGACCTGCTACAATGATATATACATTCCTAGAATTCAATCCAAGACTCGATTTGCCTAACCAAAGAAGGAGAGGACACAGTTCAGGGTATATATGCTCTTTTCTCTTTTGAGGCATATGTATAATCTGAGACTACATTCATATCTGATTCTGATTTTATAAAGCTACAGAATAACTGTGCTGAAGTCAATACATATATCAGTGAAAATAAAATAAAGTTTATACTTTTGAATTTGAAGATACAGGGTGCAACTACATGGGGATCATGCTAGAGTTTATTGCTCCCAGGCACCATGTCTTTATGTGTGCCCAAGACCACAGCACACTGAACTGGGTACAAGCAGCTCTGGCTGCCAGGGGGCTCTGGGGAGCCAACCTGCCAGACCAGGGCTAATCCCATCCCCCAGCTCAATGTGCTGCTAAGGGGCTGGCTGGGACATAGGGGTGCTCCAGTGTCTGGCTACCTGGTAGGCAGGACCCCTCATTGAAGCACCCATATGCCCCAGGCAGCCAGGGCAGTGTCTACACATGCTCTAGAGTGTGGGGTCTGCACATGTGGAATAAGAGACTCTGCAGCAAGGTAGCACTTGTATTTTCTTGTATTTCTTTGGTTTACTCCAGCCTAATAGGTGCACACATGTAGACATGTGGCATTAGTGACAGAGCTAATTAGTTTATGCTGAAGTAGAGCTAATTAATCTATGCTGAAGTAAACGTCTCATGTAGATGCACCCACATGCTTGATATCAAAGCCATTCTTCTTTGGGTTATGTGTTGCTCAGTCATTAAAATCTCAGTTAATTAGGCCAAGCTCGAGATGGGCATAAAGCATGATTTTTTGCATCATATTAATTGAGCAGAAGCTGCCAATGACAACTAAAATGAGCAGGTGCTGTATTGAGAGATTGTCAAAATTGCACTTAATATGCCATTAAAAACAGACTTTTTTTGGATAACCAAAACCACAGAACTCAATTGCTGACTAGGTACTCAATTATTTAGTAGGTATGGAATTTAGGGGATTTTTATTTAGTCTTTTTTGGAAAAATGAGATGTTGCTCACATCCATTTCAGTATGTGATGCCTTTAGCAGAATCAAGGGCAAAATGCTAGGTTTTGCTTTTTTGTTTGTTTTAATCTTAAAATATATTAAAGCATCACACTCAATTTTATCTTTCTCCACCCTATATAGTTTGGAGAATAAGATTCATTGCTAGAATTCCAAACAGCAAGTTTCTAACTTTGATTTATACCAAGATATAAGCATCTGAAAAATCATTATTATGTGACATGGAAGCTAATTTCATTATATTGTATAGCACCTACTTGTGAAGGTGTACATTTCTAAATTTGGAATTTGGAAAATGAACATCATATTTTAATATTACGAATTACTAAAATCATATCTATCATATTGCTGTCACATCTAAAATGATGCATTCAATTTGTGAGTGAATTTACTGTAACAGGTATCATTCTCTTTGGCTGTACATAGCACGCTGTCATCTACAGATAATGATCATGAAAAAAGAAGAACAGAAAATAACTAATCACATTTTATTTAACATGCAGTTCTGTTATTGTGATCACTATTTGGTAACTATACATTTTGGATGCAGTATGTAATATTTCAGATCAATTTTGCCATGTTTTTTGTGTGAATAAAAATATATTTAGTATTTTTAAAGCATAGTTCTATTCTGAAAAGGCAGCCTTTTGCAAATAGTAGTGCTCAGCTTTCTGTGTTTTATCTTTTCTCTTCCAGACCAAATTTATTTATTCTCTATAGTTTGAGAGCACAAATGTATTTATGGACCTACAGGGAGAGCTTAGGACAGGAGCATTTGTCACCCCTGCAGGCTACACAGGCTATGAACTTATGCTTAGCTTTAGCTAATTGCTCTAAACTGGAAATCTGTCTCAGCTGAAGAGAGAACAGTGCAGAGTTCAGTAATGTGAAGGTCTGTAAATTCTTGCATAGCTTAGTTTGTCTTATGGGGCGAAGAGAATCCTCTGCTTTATAGGATATTTAGAAAAACCCATTTCTTATATGCTGATCCCTGCCTATTCCTGAGGACCAGCTCAGAACCTGGAATACTTCTTTTTGTGGAGAACCCTTGACCACTTGTTTGGCAGGATTTAAAAGCATCTGTAAAAATAAAAGATGTGCTGCAATTATTAATATCTGAAGGATGCATTACCTTAAAAAATCAGAGGGGGGGGGTGCGTGTGTGTCTGCATGCTCGTGCATGCATACAAAGTTCATGTTGATACCTTGCTCTAAATAAATAACAGCAAAAGAAAAAAAAAGATCTAGGCTTTTATATAATGAGAAATAATTTTATTATTTAATATTTTTCAATCTTAATTAATAGTATGCCAAATAGCAACAACTAAAACAGTAACCAAAATCCAGAATAAAACATCATCCTACTATAGTCTTTTTGTACTCTTTCATGGTGGCAAAATTCTGAAATCATAGCCTGCTGAATAAAATAAAGTAGTTGAGGCCATCCATACACAGTTTGAGCAAAAGATCTATCATTTAACACAAAACATTACACAACTGTAGATTAGCAAATTTAAGGATCAGAAAGATATTAAATCACCTAATCTTATTTCCTATACACCACATCCAGTAACATTTAATCCACTTACCTCTACATTAAGCCCCCAGAATTGATACTTAATGAAAGTATGTTTTCCAACAAAGGAGACTGGAGACAAAATCTACCATTTCTTCTGGTGGTTTGTTCCTCTGGTTTTAACTGCCCTCATTGCATCAAACATATGCCTTATTTCTAATTAGAATTTCTAGCTGTTAGTGTTTATAAACATATCATTCTTCTTCTCTATGTTTCTCATAAACACCTTGATGGAATATGTTGTTTTGCATATGCCTATCATAAAGTGAGAAATGTTCTTGTCAAAATGTGGAGCAAGCACACACTGATTTACTTCTAAGAATCTAGATTATTATGTGGTAAGAGAAAATGGTGATGATCATGGTAGAAATCCATATATAGCAAACATACATACACATGCACAACACAACTTCTAATTTCATACACAAAAACCTAGAAAAAAATCAATACAGTATTTCTAATATAATCCTCTTTTTCTCAGCATCCAAGACAGAAAATATAGCACTGTTTACAGAGGCTTACAAAGAATTACACACAATGACAGAAATAAAAAGACATGAAATAAACAGCTACCAGACTGTCATAGAACACCACAATAAGAAATCTTTTGAATTACCTACTCATAATGTCATAACTGAGTTAGAAATAATCAACTACAAGAGGAAAAAAAAAGATAACAAAGAGAAACAAGTGAATTTGGAATATGTAACAGAACTCTTGTCATAGACTCTGAAGCAGTAGCTCAAAATATCACAGAAATAATTAAGGGGTATTACAATTTAGTAGCTTCCTAGGAAAATCTACCTAAAGTCATTCTTCTGTATATAAACCTCTAATGATTGCCTACCATGAGCTTCCAAGTCTTTATAAACATATCATTAAAATAAAATTAAACCATAGTTACAAATCCAAAAATATGGTAGACTGCTGTGATTCAGCTGGATATGTGATTTGAAATACCAGATGTGTCCATCATGAGTAATTTAATGAAAAATGCAAAACAATTATAAAAAACATAGAATATCACTGTAAACTATTATGAAAGATTGACTATGTATTGCTACCTGGGGCACAACCTCAGAATGAAATAAATCTTACGTGTAATCTATTCACGATATGTAGCTGGTATTCATCACTGCATGCAACAAGCAATAATGGCCTGATTTTTTGCTCTTCTATTAGGCAAAGCTCCTATTGGAATAGTTCTATGCAACTAAGGGTTTTTATTATCATTTAGAACCAGACGTCATCCAGTAATATTACAAGACTTTAAACCACTCCATTTTTTTTTTCAAATTAAGCTGTATGAGCCAGACTTCAACTGGTTAATACTGTATAATTCTGGTAAAAATCACTGAAATTTACACTACTTAAATTTATACTCTGCAATTTACATTCGTAGAAGACCTGTTCTTACATGCAAAAAAGGCATCAGATGTAACCTTAAGATCAGGCCTTGTCTATCTGATCTATTTTTAAAGTCCCCAGACCAGTCCAATGCACACAGCCATAAGACTTGATGAAGTCAAGTTGCAGGGTAGTTGTGAGAAATGTGCTGGTCTGTGAGTTCTGAACTGCAGCAGCAGGAGGCATGGTTACACTAGTGCTCAGGAAACAGAGGAAGTCATCCACCTTCATTTTAAATTTCTGGATACTTTCTAGTAACAAAGCCAAGAAAAATGTTTGAAGTGAAAAGTTAATTACAGTTATATACAATAATAAAAATAATGCACTAGAGCTAAAGGTTAGCACTTCAAGTGAATTACATGTCTTAATGATTGCCTTCCTGTTTCCCAATTTCTCTCTCATCCCATGTATTTTCATGAAAAGAACAGCCTCAGGAGACCATGTTTTACATTTTTTTCTAATTACAGTGATTAGATTTATCCCCACTAAATCACTTTGTATTATGGTACAGCATATACTTACTTTTGAAATTAGTAAACAAGCAAAGAATGGAGTATTCCATCAATCAACTGCAAGCCATATATTTCAAAAGCATGTTTTCTTATATAATAAAAAGAGACAGTGCTATGCTATGTTTAAATCTCATTAAATGGGTATGAGATAGCAAACAAGGAAAATGGGCAGCATTGTGGTGTGGTGTGTGAACATCAGTGTAGGCACAGCAGTGTAGGGATACATGGGCTGGTCATTTATATGGTCTATAGATAAGGCCTGTGTAATCTATATGAATGAACTTTAGCCAGCTCCAGGCAGATCCAAGGATAGAGACAGATCATGAAGAATTCTTGAGAGGCACCCATTGAATACAGGTCTGCAATAGGTACACAGCCATGAATGCAAATATCTCAGAGGAACATAAGGTGAAGAAATGTACTTTTAAACCGGGGGTGGGCGGTTATTTCAGGTGAAAAGATGCTTAACAAGTTTTGGTGAGCTGTCAAGGGCTGCACAGATAGTCCTACCCCTTGACCGTTGCCCCACCCCCTTGTTACCATCTTGGGACTAGAAGTCCCATTCCTAACCCCTGACCTTTGCCACCAGAAGTCCCTTGCCCTGCCCCCTGGAAATACTCCTTGGGAGGGGGGGTTTGCCACCTTAAAACTGGAAAAAAAAACCCAAAATGTACAATAAAAGTCAAACACCTACTGTAACATATTTTATTTTATTGCAAAAACAATTTTGTCATGATTTGTGTTTGCTTGCTGTATACAGAAGTCACTGCATAATAACTCAAAAATAAATTCTTAATTTTAAATATTGTTGGTGTGTGTGTGTGTGTGTGTGTGCGCGTGTATGGTGGGGTGTGGGAGGGGTGTGTGGTAGGATGTGAAGGGGGTGTGGGGAGGTTGTGTATATGTGGAGGTTTGGGGAGCAGGATATGGGTGCATGAGGGAGGGTGGGGGGTGGGGACCCCTCCACACTCCCCCTATGGCACAGCAGCAGCAGGCAGGGACACTCAGGGCACAGGCACGATACAGCTCTTGCCAGCACAGTACATTGCAGCAAGGGGCGCAACCTCCACTGGGCTTTCTGTATTACTGGCACTCCCTGAAACTCATGTGCAGCCCCTGTGCTTGTACAGCACAGGAGGGAAGCCCCACGTGCTGGAGCTGGCTGCCTTCCGTTCCAGGGCTGCGCAGCACAGGAAAGAAGCCTCGGGCACTGGAAACAGCCATGTTTTGCCCAGCCCTGTTTTAAACGGTCTCCTGTTGCACATCATCAAAACAGGTGAAATTGAAACAACAAATGAAGCAGATTTCTAGAAAACACCTCTACTCAGAGTGGTTTGTAAACACCACTTGATACCAACAGTAAAACGAGATTTATTAAAAATGCCCTGATTGGAAGAAGGGAAGAACTAAAATTTCCAGTAGATCTGAAATGCTAAAAATACTGAAGGCAACTGAAGAAAAACATTTAACAGCATTTCACCTCAGCATGTCATCTTCTATCTGCAAGTAATGGTTACCCATAAAAGGAAAACGTTCAGAAGTTTACCTGATTTTTGACAAAAAGGCATTATGAATTTCAAAGACAGAGTCAAGCCAGAACAGTACAGGATGATGAGCAAGCTATAAACAATTAACATAATTCAGAGCAATACCTATTACCTACAACATGGAACTACAGTGGCTTATGTAACTTTGCAAGTGTTTACAAGTACTAATAGCATGCACAAGGATGCTGATGAGAGCATTATGAACAACTAATTTAAGCCAAATAAAATTGTTATCAGAGCAATGGAACACTGTTCCAGTGGATAATGGACAATGTATAAACCAGAAAGGAGCAGGGCATTTGTTTCATTTAAGTTAGATAGTGATATACAAGCTAATGCAACTCCAGGTAATGTTAGCACTCTACAAAAAGTGGAAAGTAAATAGCTAAAGCTCAAGGTTTACAATGTTAAGCTTATTTTATACTAAACGAGTATGTGAACAATATGCATGGAAAAATGGTAAATTGGAAAAGATACAAGTTGAGGTAGTACCAGAGAAAATAGTGCTACAAATGGTACTGCTACAAACTGTATGTTTTCCAATGTACAGTCACTGGGTTAAAAGTGTCCAAAACCTTTGGTCTCTTGAAGAGGCTACAATTCTGTAGGAGCAATTCTAAAACAATTGCAGAAGATTCTGAACGCGTGTCCCAGGGAATAGGGAGGTTCTGCATAGAGTACTGAACAGAGCTGAAAGAGCCTGGGCACCCAACAAGTCAGGTTTCCCTTACAAAAAAAAAGGCTACATCAGGTGCTAGATAGGTGCATTGCTTTGGAAACTGACAGAATAAGCAGAAAAAATAAATCAAGTCTTTTTCTATGCTTTCTAGGAAAGAAGGAGACTGATCCTTTCATTTATATTAAAAAATACTAGGGTATGTGGTTTGGTGATAAATATATTTATATTTTTTGTGATGCATCACCAGAACTATGGGATATGACCTTCGAAAAAACAGAGCACATGTTTTAACACATTCAACTCTTCCTTTGGGGACAATAATCCTATAGACATCTATTCAGGTTGTGGTCAGCACCTGAAGTGTCTCACTGGAAAACAATACACTTAATAGTATAGTGTAGTAAGGCTTATATAGGTGATAACTTTCAGATCTGAGGAAATCTGAGTAGAATAACACAGCCAGGGGCTATGAGAAGTTTGGAAAGAGCAAATGTTGCTCAGCTGAATCCAAACAAAAAGGGAAATTCAATATACCATACCTACGAAAACAATAAACACAGCAAAGTTTTCGAGAAGATCACAAAGTTTGAGGCTAACACTGCCTGTTCAAATGGACTAAGAAAGGGTACAAAGAGTCCTTGGTATAGTGAATTATTCAGGGAAATCAGCACATGACCTGTCACAGAAACCAGCAACCTGAGAACACAGAGTACAAACATACCCATTGTACATGGAATGTAAGTCCTAATAAAAAATGTGGGAACATGAAAGATTAAAAGTTTAAAGCCACCTAAATACCTCCATTTACACCTAATAATTAGGTGCCTTGTCCTGTAGGAAAGTGAAGATGTGGTTAAGTGCCTAGGATTCCTACACAGTCAACAGAGAAACTTAGAAACTTCAAAACCTTAGAGGTAAAAGGATAGAACCTAGGATTTATGCACAGGGAATTTTAGGCTGATCCAAAGGTTTTGCAGAGAACCTGGAAACTTTTACTTGGGATCTAGACTGCTTAATCCCTTTCTGAGAGTAGAAGCCCAAGTGGAGGCACTGGCATTATGTAAAAGATGACAGTGTCACTCTTAGACCCTTGGTTAATCATGTCTTAAGTAGTAACTTGGCCACACATTCTGTCAATTAATGGTGTAAAAAAGTGAGGAATAAGACACTAAATTATGACACAATATATGTAATACCATTTGTGGCTGGTTCTTATCATGCCTTTCAAGACTCTAATGTGCTCTAGAGTCTGGAAATGCCCCTCAGAAGATTGACAGGCTAGGAATTAGAGCTGTCACCCAGGAAGTGGGTGACAGCCCAAGAAGATTTAAAATATGTCTTCCAGATGAGGGTCCAAAGCATCAGGCTATAGAAGAGCTTGTGTGGGGAGGTACTCTACATTCCTGTCAAATCTGGGCCATAGGCAAGTAAGAATACAATAATCCTGGGCCAGCAAGGTGGAAAGTAGGGCTGTGCAAAGCTTCGGTCACTGATTTGATTCAGCGGAGATTTGGCTCAATTCAGTGGCTAAATCTCTGAATCTGAATCAAATCAGCAGACCCTTTAATCTCTCTAAATTGAAACAGAACCCTCCAAATCAATTTAGAGAGATTTAGAAACATTCAATGATTCAGACATAGATACAGTTTTAATTGTTTTTTCTACAAACCTCAAGGTACCAGGCAGCTGGTGACTGCTAAGATAGTGGGGTGGATGGAGAATCCCACAGGAAATGGGGGGGTCTCCAATGTGCTTGGCAGCAGACCCAGAAGTGGACCAGAAGCACTTACGGTCCACTTCCGAGTCCACCGTGGAGACAGCAGGGAGGCGCCTTGTGCCCCCTGACACAGCAACTGGTGCCTCCTTTGGGGAGTTTGGGGGAACACCCAGGGTCCCCCTGCAGTGGTCGCCGAGCTGGGCAGGTGCAGGGGTGAGCCCTACACACTTGGTAGCAGACCCAGAAGTGGACCAGAACTACTTCTAGTCCACTTCCGGGTTCACCACTGAACACGTGGAGGCCGCCCCCCCTCTATGCTTCTGTGGGAAACTCCATCCACCCCACCATTACAATGTTCATGAACCATGCCTGGTTCCTCAAGGCATGTAGAAAAAACATTTAGAGCTGTGTCAATGGTCAAATCACTGATTCTCCAAATTAGCATTGAATCTTCAGATTCGGATTAGACCGAATCAAATCAGGACAGTGATCTGAATTAAAGAATTGAATCACTGTCCCTGATTTGGGCTGAATCAAAATTAAATATGACCTGTTTCACACACCCCTAGTGAAAGGTGACTAGAGGTCCTGTATTTCATTCCCTGGTGCCTAGTTATTTCTATTTTTGATTCAATGCTTGTTTTATATAAAAATGTATAAGCTGTCTTGAGAGCAAGGACTACAAGTCAAAGCTTCATTCTTTCCACTTCTCTTAAATAGCCTTATTAGAAGATATATAGGGAAAACAGTTGATTATGCATGTCAGATCTGTTTCTGCTAGACATTGTATTCCTGGCAAGTAATGTCTGACAATGGGTTTCAGTATATTGGAAATGAGTTCAATACCTTTGTAGTTATAGACTTCATAGACATTAGGGGCTAGAAAAGACCTTGTGAGATCGAATCCTGCCCCCCCTTCCATAGGCAGGAAGTCTGCTGGGGTCAAATGTCCGCAGCAAGATAAATGTCCAGACACCTTTTGAATGAGTCCAGAGTAGGTGCTTGCACCACCGCAAGAGGAAGTCTCTTCCAGACCCTGGCCACATGGACTGAAAAGAAGGTTTTTCATATGTCCAGTCTAAATCAGCCTCCCAGGAGTTTGTGGCCATTAGACCTTGTTATCCCTTGGGGAGCCCTGGGGAACAACTGTTCTTCCAGGTCCTGATGCACCCCCCTTATGTACTTGTAGGCTGCCACCAAGTCCCCCCTGAGTCTTCTCTTCTCCAGGCTGAATAGTCCCAAGTCCCTCAGCCTCTCCTCATAATGCTTGCCCTCTTGACCTTTGATCATAGGGGTGGCTTTCCTTTGGACTCTCTCAAACTTATCCACATCCCTCCTGAAGTGGAGGGCCCAAAACTAGACACAGTACATCAGCTGTGGCCTCACTAAGGCCAAGTAAAGGAGGAGGAGGATGTCCCTGGTTTTGCTTGAGATGCATTGGTCGATGCATGCCAGTGTTTGGTTTGCTTTGCCAGCCATGACATCATACTGGTGGCTCATGTTCATCTTGTGTTCAGACAAGACCCTCAGGTCTCTTTTGGTCATGGTGCTAGCAAGTGTAGCACTGCCAAGTCATAAGTATGCTGCTGGCTCTTTCTCCCAAGGTGGAGCACCTTGCACTTCTCTACATTGAAGGCTATCAGGTCGGCCTGTATCCCTGGCCTGTTTTCCAGTGTGACCACTTTCCTTCATAGTTTAGTGTCATCTGCAAACTTTGCCAGTCCATATCTGACACACAAATCTAGATAATTAATAAAGATGTTGAAGAGTACTGGCCCAAGTACTGAGCCCTGAGGGATACCACTGGACACTTTGCACCACATTGATTCACTCCCATCAACTAGTACTCTTTGGGTCCGACCTTGGATCCAGCTCTCCAGCCATTGGAACATGAGATGGTCGAGGCCACAGCTCCCCAGCTTAACCATGAGGACATCATGGGAAAGTAAGTCAAAGGCTTTCTTGAAATCCAGATATAGGACATCAACCTCATCTCCTTTGTCCAGGCAATGCATCACCTTGTCATAAAAGGAGACGAGGTTGGTCAGGCAAGACCTGCCAGTAACAAAGCCAGGTTGACTGGCATTTAGATGGTTGCCTTCCATTAGCCTGTTGTTGTTGCTCATGTTTCAATATAGCCATAGCATATAGTAAATTTTAGTCCTCTCTGGCCACATCTACACAAGACACTATGGGCATTTTTACCCATGCATGTATACAGTTGTGTAAGTGGTGAAATGCATGTCAGCATGCAGAAAATGGCAGTGGTCCCCTTTTGAACTAAAGCAGATCGAAGATGTTTTTATTCAAAAGTGCACTGCCACCATTTTCTCCATGCTGACACACATTTCATTGCTTATACAACTGCAAATGATGCAGTGTGGTACATATTGCAGCACAAAAAAGTATATGTATAAATGCACTAAATGTGCAGTAGGCTAATTCTACTGCATATTATTACGTTACAGCAAAAGCTGTACTATTAAAGCTAATGCAAAGTAGAATTAGACTACTGTGCATTACTGTCTTACATAAAAGGCATGTGCTGGTATTACTGGCAGTAGCTCTGTTTACTGTGCTATTATTACAGGTGATAAACTAGTGCACCATAACTACAGACCATTAATGCACATGTAGACATGCCCAGTAATTCTTAATCCACTGGATTATAAGAACATATAAAAATAATAAAGTATTTCCTGAAAAATTAGAGAGTCACATGCTCATTCAAATTTAGTACTGTTGCATTACAGCATGGAACCAATGAGGGATGCAAATTACTACTATTTTATTCAGGAGACACACAGAACAGGAATAATCTTAACTTTAGAAACTGATACAGATTTTTAAAAAAAGATCATTTGGGGCCTGAGGACTTACTACAACTCAAGAAAATGACTCAGTACACATTTGTATTGAAGTGAATCATTACAAATCTACCATAGTGATCCAAGAGGAGACTTCATAATCTCATTAAATTGTCACTCCTGACAGAAGCAGAACATGCCATGCCTCTTCCCGAGACCTTGGACAGGTAACATTTGTAACGAGTTAAGGTAGATGAGCCCCAAAACATGTTACTGTCAGAATAAATGGACTCCTGACAAAGCTCATGCTTAAGGGTGATATGCAAATCAAAGTGACAGAGCAAATCACTTAAGAGGCTCACTGAACACTCTTGATAAGTTAATCACCTGACTACAAGCATTTGAAATTGTGTTATATAAATGTTGATTATTATTACTATTATTATCAACAACAACAACAATAATGGCTGTTATTAATTTTGGTTAGGAAAGGACAATGTATATTTTAAGAAGTTTGTTTTAAAACTGAAAGCTGGAAAGGATAAGAAATGATACCAAGTACCTTGCATCTGAGTTATTACTGAACAGCATAGATGGGAGAACTATTCATTATTAAGCACAAAATCATTTTTGAATATTGGTGAAAGGGGTCACCAAAGCAATGCTCATAGTACCTGCTTCAACTGGTGTACAATTAAACTCCTATGTGACCAAGTACAAATTGTAATCTAAGGAAAATGTGAATGCAGAAAGAAGAGGGTGAAAATAAAATGATATGCTTAGAGTCCATGAACTATATGTACCTATGGTTGAGCACCCTTGATTCTAATGACAAAAAATACATATTAAAAGCACTTGATAACCATAGAGGGCATGCATTATATCACACAGGACCAGTGTCATGTACACATCTTTACATGACCATATAATATATTGATGCTACAAATATTATGAAATAGTTCTTGCTGGATATAGTTATTGTATGCCACACTTACCCTACATTGGAAGCCTATATGCATCTGTACTTGGGTAAACCATCATTCACCCACCACTCTCATGACTTTTCTGGTAGTGCTTCAGCAATGAAAGGGTGAAATGTGTATGATTTTTACTCCCTCTGTCACTCTGCTGTACTAATGTATTGTGCCATTGAAAAAGTAGCCTAAAATCTTCTGAGAGCACAGAATGATTGAGCTATGTACCAGAAGGCAATGGTAACTGAGGATGTATTAAAAAGATTTGAAACCTGTTAGATTTATTGGGTAAGTAGAAAACTGCCCAATATCCTGTTCTCTTCTAACAAAATGAATCAACAATCCAGAAACGTTTTAGTTAGTTATAAATACTTATTAAAGATAAACAGAATAATTGAGAGTCCCAGTAATTCTATCACATAAGCATTACACAAAGATATAAAGGAATGGATGGGGGCAGAAGTGAAGGGAATTGCATTAGAATAGTATAGAAATAAAGTTGACAAGGATAACAATTACCAAGTATGCTCTTGATTTTCAGTTTAGAGTAGTCAGGGTAGACAATCAGTTACTAAGGGGGAAAGCTAATCCTTTCACTTGAAAAAATATCTAGAGAAGAAATTCCAGGTTGTGGAACGGAAGGGGGAAAATGATATTAGAAAGAAAAAATGTGAATTCACTAAAAGAACAGCTCCAGTGAAGTAATTTGTAGCATTTGATTCTTAGCAATTAACATGCATTGGGGAATGTTGAGCAATGCTTGGTATTCCATTTATTACTACAGTAGCATGATCTACATCAGAATTATTGTCGTTACTATTTTTTAAATAAGATGTTAAAATTAAGCTTCAGTTGGGATTGGATTTGATATAAAGAAATATATAACCTGAGAAGATAACAATAGAGCTGTCACATTATTTAAAGTTCATTTTCAACTCCTATATAAATATGTTGGCTTCAAATATTTATATTATATCACTACATGTCTTTAATAATTCAATTCCATCCACTTCTGAAGCATATTTAAATGCATGTTTATAAAATTTGGAATCTGCTTCAGATGCCAGATTTCCCTTTATATTGTTTTTATTTGGAAATATTGATCACAGTCTACAGTACTTCTGGAGACTTCACATGCTACTAGTGAACTTGATCACATATTTAAAAAAAAAAAATCATGTAACCCGGGCAGTACTCCAAGACGTATCCCCTCTCCAATTGAAGGGATCAAAGCGGGTGCACAAGCGCTGTGGGAGGTGTAGAGACTCTCCTCCCCCTATAGAGCAGAGCTAGACCACAAATGGAGGGACTTAACCATATACCTTTTAATACTGGGAACATAACAGGCATAAGTCAGAGGGTATAGTGGACACTACAATGACCCGGGGGGCAGGATTCAACAAAGGTTAGACACTTACAATCATTGACAAAAAAACAGGGTTAAGAAAATATAAAATACAAACAGCAGAACAAACAATACGGGTTGGTGAAATATAAAAAGGCACAAAATGCAAAATGTCAAGGAAATATAGGGCCTTGGTACCTGAAGGAGAAGTGGTATGGGGGACACAATGGCCCCTTTTCACTGCAAGAAGGTTTGCTTCTTGTTATCTCACTCTCCCCAAGTCACCTCAGCTGGGAGTTAAACCCAGATCTCCCATGTGGTAGGCAGGAATGCCGCCACACAGCGACCACTGGTGGCACTGCTCCAGCCTGCTAGGGGTCTTGACCTTCCTGGAGCCCTGGCCTCACGTCAAGCTGCCTGACCTCTGATTGGAGGAGCTGGAAGCAGAGTTGGGAATCCCTCAGGCCGCTGCTCAGATCCTTCCTAGAGTGGGGGGAGCCTCTCCTGCTGGCTGCAGCCTCTCCCAAGGGATCCTGGAGCCCAGTGGGGAGCCTCTCCTGCCGGCCTCATGCCACGCTGCTGAGGGTCCCACTGCTGCCTGCAGGTCCTGCTCTTTCAGGCTTTTCTGGGGCACTGCTCCTGCCCCATTGGCTCAGCTCTGTGAAGCTCCTTCCTTGTTGCCCCTCACTGGTCTCTCTCCTGAGTCAGCCCACGCTGTCCCTTTTATCCCCCTCCAGGTGACCCAAGGGGCCAATTGAGACACGGGGGCGGGGGGTGAGTCTCTGGGGCCTGTTTGGTGCGGAAAGGGAATCCCAAGTCTTCCAATCACCTTTCAAAACCCCTGGGCAAGGTCACTGCCAACTAGCCCGTCACAATCACATGAATTGTACAAGAGAGTTATGAAAACCGACTCTAGTACAGAGACCTTTTGACCTCTTTTCAAAGAGATTTTCTGAAAATAAGAATTAGAGGAGAGGAATGGTATGAAGTTTGCAGGACAGTCCTCTGAAATGAGATTCGAATCTTGATGGTCAGAAATTGGTCCTGAATTGGCTACTCTCCTCTCTCTCCAACCCACCTGTCCCACCCTCCAGTGCCAGCTGGGCAATCCCTAGATTGAGCTCCCTCTGCTCCCTTCCTTCACTCCTATTCTGGACACAGCACTAGAGCTAGAAGTGGAGAGGGATGGGGTTAGGGGAGAGTGGATGACAACTTGCAGCCACTCCAAACTGCAGCTCAGTCCCCCAACCCCCTGGGACCCAATAGCAAACATCCAAGGGATCACTAACTCACGGCGCTTCTTGAAAAGTGCCATGGATTATAGTGGGGAGATGGACTTTTGCCTGTGCCCTGAGTGGATCAGTCTTAAGATGGCAGCAGGTAACTATGTGAATGAATGGTAAATTATTCTGTTCAGAACCCCATGGTGAAACAGCTAGACTGCTTTTGATACCCCAGTTAGTGTGCTTAGGGTTACTTTGGATATTGCTGTACTGAACTACCGTGTATAGTACAGAAATATCCTTACAGCACAGTCATGAAGTGGGAACTATGTGGATAGAATTATGCCTGCATGGATGCTCAGTTTGGAGATTCTAGTAAAATGCGTGTCACCTCTCAGCATTCTGTAGACTATTATTTAAAATGTTGAGACATTTTAAGTCTGGGACAGACTAGGCAGCCTGCCTTCACATGTTAAATATATTAAGTTAAAGCTTACAATCTTTCAGTTTAATGGTGAAGGTAGTGCACATTATGTACACTAGACATAAAGTGTATTAGCATGTGTGAACTCATAGCTGCTTTTAAAGCCTCATCTAGACAAAGCCAGAATATATTAAAATGGACACTGTCACCCAGAGATCTTAGTGTGTTTCTGAATTGCCCTGTAATTTGAAGTATTATATCTATCTCCCTGAAATCAGTAGCCAAGCTGTTATTTTTGAAACCATATTTTCCAGTTTATTCAAATGTGTTTATTCTCTTTTGTGAATATACACAGAGGTTGAAACAGATGGCAGCTGCAGTTGACCATACAGGGGGAAAATAGATCTGATGGTGGACTGATCCTTGACAGAAGAAGAAAAGTATTCTAGGCAGATAGCAACCTCTTCCAACTCAAAATCTTCCCAAATTGCCAAAGAAAACTTTCTAACATGAGCTGCCATTATTATGCTTCTGCTGTAGTCTTTGAGTGCTACAAAGTGGCCTGCTGTTTTGATCTTTGCTCTTTGGAAATGTTCTCGACTATTCTTCCAATTAGTCCTTATTTCTAGTAACTTGTACTCTCCCTCCCTCAGGCCAAAGCCAAGTAATGTGATTCATGCAATTGAAAATGCACTGCTTACAGAACTAGATTGAGAAGTATTTTTAAAATTCTAAATTCTAAATCAGATAAGTTTCTCCCATAATACTACATGACTGAAGTAACTTGCATAGCACAAACAACAAGTTACAATGAAAATTTAAAATGTTTGAGAGCAATAAGGCTAGAAAAATTAATCAAATCATTATAGACACTAAACAATTTGAATTTCAAGTTGTTTGCAGAAAATTCAGTAACAGCAAAAAGAATTGACTTTGCCAAGTAGAGAACAAAAACAAGTTGTTCAATGAGGCTAGGTACCAACATTCAAAAAGCCCGAGGTGAAATTGATGTAAGTTATGTGGTTTTCTCTATGTGGTGTAGTTTAGATCAGTAGCAAACAGAACACACATTTGCTCTTTGATGGGGGGTCAATCTTAGACTGGGTTCCACCATTTTTTAAACCAGTGTGTGTGTGCCAAGACTCTGTTCCATTATGGATATAGACCAGTTTGGGTGCTGAACTTCTGTTCTGTTATGGTTATATACCAGTTTCCGATCACTAATACCAGTAAAAATGTAATGGCTTATACATGGCCTCAGGTCTAGTATCTTGTTTGTTCACTAATTATTCATACTCTACTCAGACTGCTAAGTTTGACTTGCTTTCATGAGACTGGAGAAAGAATCAAAAGGTTATCATTATCTATAAGACAAAAGAATCCCAAGGTAGATAAGGGAAGTTAACATGGAAACTTGGACCATCTATTAATTAACCATGAATAAACAAGTCAGAAGAAATTTCTAAATTAATCTGAACTCTGTAAAGTCTAGTCAAAGTCAAGTTTGAGCTTCTAAGATGATCTCATTGTACATGGTGCTAAGAAACAAGACTAATTGATAACAACTGAGAAGAGTTTATCTTGTGTATAATTTTTTTTTTGTCAAATATTAAGTTTAACACACCTTGGAAAACCTTTTCCTTGAACTTCAAAACCTTGTCCTCATTTTATGTCTTTTGAAGATATAACATAATGGTAGCAAGGCTATTATGCTGACTCCATAAGATCTCGCATCATAAGATTTTAATGGCAACTTTGCATAGAAATTCTACTATCAAACTTAGTAAATCATAGTTATATCCTAATCAATGGTGAAAGACAATTCCAATTCATGCTTAATTCTGGTTCTTCCAATATTTTCAGAGTGAGAAACATTATGGCCTAAGTGGGCATGCCTACAAGCGCAAATGCTGCAGGGTGGGTTTATTCTAGAGTAAATTAAAAAAAAAAAAGCCCACCAGGGGCAGAAGTCTTCACATGTGGGGACTCAGGAGAAGATTTATTGCTTCTGGCAGCAATCTATTGTCACCTCATCTGGCTCTGCAGCAGCAGGCAGGGGGAGCGCTAAGGTCCCCCTGAGTGCTAGCCCAGGGGCTGGCAGGGAACACAGGTGGTAGCTGGGACATTGTTCCCTGCCCTCAGGAGCTGCCTGCTGCTGGGTTGGGCTCTGGTGGCAGAGCCTGAGTGGGGACAATGTCCCCTTGCCCTGCCAGCAGGGAGCTCCCAGCCCTGACTCCTGACTGGGGGCAGGGGTCTTGGAAAGAGCTGTGGGGGAGGCAAAGATCCCATCCCCCTGCCCTGATCCGCCAGTGACACAGTTAGCAGTGAGACCCTGGATGGACGGGGATTCTTCCACTGGTAAATTGGGGCAGGGGTCTGGGACCTGCTCCTCCCCAACAGCTCTTTTCAAACCCCATGCCTCAATCACCTGATCGGGGCATGGGGCTGGGAAATATCTGCAGGGCTGGGACCTGCCTCTGGACCAAAATGGCACAGTCCCCAGCCACCTTCATGCTGTATGTGCAAACTTACCCACATAACTCAGGGTTGTCCTGGTCAGGTGCAGGTCCCAGCCAGCTCCAGGCTGGATGGGGAACTCTCCCTATGCAGGGCGCTCCCAGTCCCCACTCCATAAACCCTACTCTGTTGGGGCTGGCAGATTGTTCCTAGACTCCACTCCATGATTATGGAGCAGTGGCTAAGATCTCCCTGCTGCTAAGGTAGAGGGACATTGTCCCCACCTGGGCTCTGGTGGCAGAGCCCATCCCACCAACAGGAATCTCCTGGGTGGAGGGAACAATCTCCTGCTCCCTGCTGCCTGGGTGAGCAGGAGCAAATTTTCTCCCTGCCAATTGTCTACACATGCCATACTGCATAATAATTACTTGACAATTAATTTGCTACTTGCATTTGCAGGTAGCAAATTAACTGCTGAGTAGAGCAAATTACTGTGCAGTAAGGGTCAGCACATGTAGATAGTGGCACTTACTACCCAGTAATTAGCTCTACCATGCATTAAAGCATCTCATGTAGATGTGCCCATTGAGTATTAACTCGCACCATTTCAGGCTGTCCCTCTGTGCCCCCCAGAATGAGATCTAGAAGTGACAAAACAAAAGCAACCTATAGTAAGAGCATTAGCAGATTAAAATGATGGAAGACGTTAGATGTAATTTTTAGAATAAAGAAAAGAAAAAGAAGGTAGATGGAGACAATAGCTTCAGTGATAATACCAATTTCCTTATTATATTAACAGTCCTTTTTAAATGTTAAGTAGTCTATTTCTGTGATTCTTTTCACTGTTACTTGACAAAGAGTGAGATCGCTTCATACTAAGAAAAAAAAAGGAATAAATATAGTTTGCTCATCAGCTGAGTTTTATTCAGGCTTATTTTAATGCAGTTTCTACCATTTTCCTTTGAAGACTACCCCTTAGCCTAGCAAATCTCACTGGTGGAAAGGTAATTTTTCCATGTCATTATCATAAATATTAATTGTCTTCACATCATTCCACCATTATTAAACTTGAAATACTACGTAATTCTCTTATATCACTGTTTATACGCCTCAAATATGTGTGGGCTAAAATAATGCCTTAACTTAAATCAGTGCTTTGATTTGTTATTTTCCCATGAGCCAGTTCTTCCAACCCCTGATTGATGTTGAAGGGATTTTTTCCAGACACCCTTATATTTGTCAGCATTTTACTCTCAATTCAGTATTACTAGGGCCACTATGCCAAATTTGTATATAATCAGTCTGCCTATAATCACCCATCACTGTATTTTAAAATACCGTAACATGTCTTAGCTTGATTTACCCACTTCATTCCACCCATACCCCATTCATTTGTTTCAAAGTTATTTTTTCCCAGAAGCCAAGGGTGCTGTTTTCTACTTAAACTATTTACTAGGTCGGGACTGGCCATCTATGTTTACAAATGGGCCCTCATTACAACAGTGATTCTCAACCTTGTTTGTGAGTTTATCAGAGGCAACTGGAGAAAGAATACAGACTTGCAGTAGAAAGAATGTGTGCTTCTCTGAGTAAGATCCTATCACATATCCTGCAGTATTGCCTGGTATCTTTGCTCACACCAATTGCACAGGGATTAATTCTGGGTCCTGGTATCATGGCTGATTCTGCAGAATGGCAAAGCTTGTTACACAATAGAAGAAAAGAGGAATTTTGAGAAAAGCTTCTTGAAGAAATTTACTTCATCTTTACCTACATATGTTTTTGCAAAGAGGGGGCATGCTATTACTCTCTCACAGAGTACTTTGGGTAACTTTTCCCCAAATGAATTACCTTTTCAAGCTGAATCCCATGTTGCTGTTTTCTGTTCCAGTTTTTAACCTTGCCAGTGTCCTTTTTATGATTTCTTCATCTCCAGTGGTATAATCTGTGCGTTTCAATAATGGGCTGTTTACTCCCTCCTTCCAGATCATTAATCTGTTAAATACAAAAGCACCTAACAATGACTGTGCAATACTCCTGCTTGACACTTCCCTTCCATTCCTTAATATTTGGTACCTTGCCATAGCAAAACACCCTTTGCTTGCAGCATTCCAGATTTTGTTTCAATTTACCTGATAATAGTTATTTCCACACAAATTTAACTAAATTTTAAATATCATCCACAATCCAATGTATTGCATATACCTCATTCGCATTTTCACTAGCTCTTAACACTGTCCAAAAACACTAACAGTTGTTTGGTAAGGTTCACTCTTTATAAACTCATGGTCCATATTCCTTCATAGAATCATAGAAGTTGGGTCGGAAGGGACCTTGTAGATCTTCAAGTCCGACCCCCAACTTCTAGGACTCCAGGCCCTAGTTCTTCAAGTCCGACGCCCAACTTCTAGGACCCCAGGCCCTAGTTCCTTCCATTGCTGGCACTCATAAATTGTTCAGTATTCTATTAGGATTCATAGTTGGATTCATAATGGTAAAGGAATGAAACTGGAATTTGATCCATAAGGACAGACATTTTAGCCCTGGAGTACATTTCAAGATTATTCTCCTTTTATGTTTGAAATATCAGCAGCACCTGTGCCTTTCTTCCCTCTAGCAGAGTGTTTCCAGTTACTGACTAGTCATTCAAAGTTAATTTAACTTCCTCATCAATCAAAATGTCATTCAGATAAACTACAATTCTGTTTTTATATCTTTCACACTACTTACTTTTTATAGCTTTTGTACATAGATTGTTCCTTCCTGCTATCAAAATAATCTTTTCTGTTTTTGTTTTGACTAAGGAGAGGATTTTTGAAGTAATTTGGCATTTCCAAAATTTAAGCCATCATTAGTTTAATTCTTCATTTTAATACGCAATTTTTACATGCATTTTTCCTCACACTTTTCTAACAAATTTAAATCCCCTATGGATGAGGTACAAAGGAATACGCATGACACAAACAAGACAGAGGATTATACCTGTGAATGAGTAATAACTTTAGGTATTACAAGTCCTACATTTGTTAATTTCCTCCAGTCCAGTATCTAGAAGGGAGTAAAATGGTAGATTTGTTGAGTGACATGCTATGTCATTTTTTATTAGGGTTCTTTTTATGTTATTCTTGCTCGACTTTCAGATATACCTGAACCTTAGATTTATCCAAACCAAATGATTGCCGAACTCATTTTTTGTGCCTGTGTAACTTCATTACCATGCACTGATCTAGAACAGAGGGTAAGCCATAGTAAATCAGACTCAATTATGTTAATGTGCACCCCAGTGCATAATATGCAAACACATAAGACTTTCTGCCAGAATTGTTTGTTTGTTCCATAAAATGCTTTCTTTTTTCTACTTATATATGTTATTTGAAACAGAGTTCAGATCTGCTAATAACTTCATCAGCCCTGCAAATTCATTACTTTCCAGTTCTTAATCAAAACCTTTGTAAAGATAAAACAACGGTCAAGCAAAGTCTGAATTCTCCATTTTCTTTATGATAAACTTAATTTACCTTTAATTTAGGTTTCTTTTAGACACATATAACCGTAACTGTCATCACCCAAAAGATATCTGAAAAATTCAGTACGCTGTACTGTGACAGAGCACCTTTTGGGGGCAGGCAGCCAGCAGGTGCTTGATGATGGCAGCCATTTTAGAGCCGTACTGTCAGGGCTGAGGCAGTAACAGTGCCTGGCTGAGCTACTGCTCCTGGAACATCTTGGAGGTAAGGGCAGGAGCTATGGGGATGGCAGGAGACTCCTGGGCATGACCTGAAACTACACCCTGCCAGGGAAGGGTGGCCTGGTGGGACTCCTTGTGGTGAAGGAGTCCCCAAGAAATGCCAGGCCAGTTACCTCCCTGGTGAAAGATGGATAGGGGCAACTTAACTCCAGCCCCCACCATGTGATGTGTTATTGGTGGGAGCAGTGGGGCCAGGCACACTTACTAAGAGGCACCTGAGCCCATAGCAGTGTAAGACCCCAGGCCCTAGCGAGACGGCAGAGTTGAGGCCAGGCATGCCTATTGAGAGGCACCTGAGCCTGCAGGCGTGTAAGGCCCTGGGCCCCAGCATAGGGGTAGAGTGTAGGCCTAAGACAGGGGTGAAGTTAGCCCAGAGTTTAACTAATTGCCCGGCCACCGCTCAGATGAGGGTCATGGGAGAGGCCCAAGAGACTGTGCCAGGACTGGCTGAGGAGTGAAGAGATAAGCCTGATGGCCCACATGGCTGCTCAAAGGAAGTAGGGTGGGGTATATGTCGCTCAGGACAGGACAGTGTGAGAGAGGCCTGGTGAGAGCAAGTGGAGTGTCAGAGGCCCCAGTGAAGGGAATAGAACTGAATAGGGTAATATGATAGAGGCCTAACTATATACAGAGTTTAGCCCAGACTCAGGCTGGAGATAGAACAAACTGTATGTCATCTGTGAGGCATGGAACAAGATACAGGGAAAATAGGAGTAGTGTGAATACTGCCTGTTGACATCATAGCACTTGAAGGGCAGCCTCCTTCCTAATTAACGTCTGGATTATTTAACGACAAGGCATGGCAGGTGAATGAGGCAGGCCATTTCCCCATAGATAGGTGGCGGGCCGGTACTGGGACCAGGCCTGGGAGTTCACCGGTAGCACACCTACAAATACAGTATTAATTGATTTTCAATACCGTAAAGAAAATTCAAGACTGTTTTATTCTGTTTTGCCTTCATTTTGGGTGGCCTGAAATAGAGATCTACTGCTTTTTTGTTTGTTTTTATATTTGATTTCTTATATTTGTGTGTTGATCATTGTGAGGAGTGGGTGCTAGATAGTAACTGAAGAAATCATTTTTTGCCAAGCAAGAATCTGAAGAAATAAGCAGCAAGGGGAGAAAGAAAGATTTAAATAATAGTTCAATATTTAATGGAGGTAAAAAAAAAAGCAATTATGGGATGAATTAAGAAAATTTACACTGGATATCCAAAAGAAAGTCTTAATTGTGAGCTATCATAATATATTTCCCAACAGGGTGGAGGATGACCACTCCTTAAAATAATTTAAAACTATATTGGACAAAGCATTTGTTAATAAACAGTTCACAACAAATCTGCATTGGTAAGAGCAGGACTAAATGACCTAACAGTTTTGCTTGTTTGTTTGTTTTTCTTTCATTGATTTATGTGACTGAAGACTGGTCTATTATTGAAGCTTTTCCTTCTGTCATTAACAAAATGTATTTTGTAATCAAATGTACATGCTAGATAAAAATAAACATTCAGTTCACATTACATTATTCAGATAATTATGTATATAAACAAATCAATCATAGGGCCCAGTGTAACTAGCTTTTCTGGATGACAAATCTGTTACTGAAAAGTCAGAATTTATACATAAGGTACGTTATAGTGTATTGCATAGCCCACATCTGACTTCACTACTTCTCGTCAGTGAAAGTAAAAAGTATAAATGAGTTTTATATGCTATAAAATAATCTGTTCTGTATTTTTTGGAAGAAGGGAAATTATTTAGCTTAAAAAACCACAAAAAACAACCAGCTACAACCACACTTGTGGCTTACAGAGTATAGTCATCCTCTCTGTTGCTTATTTTCTCTCTAAACTAAGGATCTTTAACAAAAAGTACAGTTCACTATCATGACTAAGCATCTTTTGTTGGGATTTCTAGTGTAGTCTTATTGTGGAACACACAAGAAGTGAGATAAACAACCACACTAATTTCTTTGGAGAAATCCTGCATATTTACCCATGAATTGAGGCTGAAAAAATAAACTTGAATTGAGGCTGAAAAAAAATAAAAATAAACCATTGAATAGTCAATGCTAAGTTCTATCACACAGTGGAATTTGAGATGCTTCAATTCTAACATGCTTGAACATATCAGAGTGATAGACAATATGACCATGTACAAATGAGCATGGATGTTTGGTTCCACAGGGACAACAAGCAGTGGCACACCTTGTGCTATTGCTAGTTGTCTCGAGGGAACACCTGTGCCACACACACTCACGTGCACAGCAGGTTACCCTGGATTGGGCAGAGGAGGCTGGGTCTAGCACTCACCTGGCCCAGCAGCCTTACATGGGGTCCTGGGGGTCTCCTGGGGCTGCAGCAATGGTGATCCTGCTGCTCACAGTCTGGCTGGCAGCCACAGCGCAGCTCCATTTTTAAGCAACACACAGTTCCCCCTGGGTGCACCACTCCAGTTATTTTTTTCTGCAGGTTTTTTTGACCCCTGGATATCCACAGGTCAAAAAAATCCCCACACCACTCCCTTGCAGTGTGGAGAACAGTTGAATGTGTGGTATGTGATGCTGCAGATATGTCCGTAGTGCCACATACCTCATGGTTGCACTTGTCTGGACATGGCCTATACGTTCCATATTCTTCCTCTTAAAGAGGAACAAACAGAGTGTATCTGACTTGCAAGAAGCCAATTGGTCTGCAGTTAGAGAAGAAACATATGATTTGGCAGATGCATAGGCAGGAAAGAAAAACACCTCAGATTTTTACAGAAGAAATTATATAGCGTTCTTTTTCTTGTTTTCCAGGATAGACATGCAAGAGGGCCTGTGAGTTTCCACTATAAGACTATACTAGAAATACCAACACAAATGCTTAGTCATGATAGAGAACTGTACTTTTTGTAAAGATCCTTAGTTTAGAGAGAAAATATGTAACAGAGAGGATGACTTTGCTCTGTAAACTACTAATGTAAGAACTTGGTATTGCTCAGTCCAGAATCATAGCAGAAGGTCTCTGCAGGGTAGCTCATCACTTCATCTTCTTGCTTCCAGGTGCCTCTGGAATTTGTAATGCACAGTCACAGACAGCAGTAAGTTTTTACCACGGCAGGGCAGCTCTGTACTTGGGGGAAAGGAAGTTAAGCCCCCCTCCCTGGCCGCAGACCCCAGTTGGGGTTTGCTAGGGAGGAGGGGAGGTGGGGGGAGGCTGGAGAGAGTCCCTTCCTCCCCCCACAACCCTTCTCTGCTGGAGCAGACAGCACAGCACAGCACAGGGCTGAAAAGCAGGCTGGGGTGCTGGGGGATTGTGATTTAAATTGAACCAGGAAAGGGCCTGGGACAGAAGTTTTGTAAACTGGTTTGACAAGTTAAGTCTGATACTACATTCAGCCAGGTTTATCTTAAACCAGTTTCAGCCATTTTGAAACTAGTTTATATGCACTGAGCTTCTGTTCTTCTACAGGTTTAAACTGTTTTCTGATTACTTAAACCAGTTTGTGTGTAACTTCTGTCCCTAGCTTCTGAATCTTAACCCTACCCTCTAGCATATCTACAACTCCCCTTAGCTTGGTGTCTTCTGCAGACTTGCTGAGGCTGCACTCTATGCCATCTTCCAGCTCATTGATACAGATATTGAAAAAAATTGTCCCCAGGACTGACCTCTGGGGCACTTCACTTAATACTAGCTGCCAGCTAGACATCAAGCCATTGATTACTATTCTAATCCTGGCAATCCAGACAGTTTTCTATCCATCTGACAGTCCATTCATCCAGACCATACTTGATTAGCTTGCTTTCAAGAATGATGTAGGAGACTGTATCAAAAGTCTTGCTAAAGTTAAAATATATCATGTCCGTTGCTCTCCCCACATACAGAACCAGTCATCTCTTCATAAGAGACAATCAGGTTTGTCATTTGTAGAAGGAGAATAGACCAGAGTACCAATACAAAACAGAATGGAGACAGACTGAATATTTGTTTTGAACAGTTCGGGGAAGGAAGATGAGCAGGGGGCAGAATGGATATCTTTTATTATATATTGAAATCATAGGTCCCTACTGCATGTTACACATATTATGCAATTAACTGGTTAATCACACCATAAGTTTAGATCATCCAGATGTGTGATACTTTGCATGATAAAAAATGACTATCCAGTTATAAAAACAAAACAAAACAAAAAAAGTGGCTGTAAAATGTGTAAGAACTCTGAAGATGGTTTCTGTCGAGGTTCAACTTGATCATGTAGCAGGGCCCATGGTAACACAGGAGGCTGGATAGAAGAAAGTTATTAAATCCCACTGGGAATAGAAGGAGTCACTAAATGAGCAGGATGAGGTAGTTCTGCAGTACAAGAGGGAATGGAAGCAGTATTTCACAGAAGGGAAAGGGACTTAAAATATCAGGTCAGCAGAGATATATGTATAAGACCAAGGAAACAATTAAGAGAAAGTGAAAACAAGAGATTGCAAAGTAAAAGCTTAGGCTGTGTGTAGATGAAACAATGGGCATGTGTGCACAACACTTTAAAGTGGGCTAAATGCTTTTGCACCACTTTAACGATGTTGGTGTTTGCACGTTTTGGCGGCATATTGCACATTAATTATAGCTGTAGCAAATTCGGTGGGGTAATGCACCTTAAATGACTTGGGGCATAACAGATTAAAACTCCTCTGGGGAGTTTTAGTTTGCTGCCCTACCAACCATGGAGCAACGCACCAGGCTCCATGCAGCTCAGGAGCTCTGCAGGAACCCCTGCACACAGCCTGGCAGCAGCCTGGGAAAGCAGGCTCTGCCCAAGAGAGGGAAAAAGAAAGCAGTGAGCCCGATCCTTTTTTTTTTTCTTCCCCTCAGAGCCTGCCCGAGCTGCGTGGGGGCCCAGTGCTTCCCTCCATGGCTGTGGTGCCCTCCAGGCCCAGGTGCCTGCAGGCAGGTGCCGCCTGGGGGGGAAGTAGCTGCTGCTGCAGAGCGAAGTGCCAGTCCCCCTGCAGCCCACTCTTCCCTCCCCTCCACCAGAGAAGCAGGTAAGTCAGGAGTGTGCACGACACGAGGGTTAATTGGCCCTAAATTGAAGCAGTGTTTTTAAAAACGCACCACTTCAATTTAGGGTCCCCATTTAGTCTACACATGCCCATAGTTCTCTCTCTCATGACATGAAAAATATTTAAAAACATATCATATCGGGTTCATCTCTCCAGAGAGTGCTATAGCTGAAAATACTGAACACTAGAAATCTTAATTCAGAAAAGTAAAGTCAATGGCCAGAACCTCATTTGTAGTCGTATTTATTATTATTATTATTATTATTTGTGAACCATTTTTTTAGTATGATAAAACTCTTCTCTTTCTTAAGGAAACCTTCTTCTCTTTCTTCATCGTAAGCCAAAAGTTAAGAATTTAACCTAATGTTAATTAGCCATATTCTTAATGTAACAATCTGTGTATCTTTTATATGAAGATATGAAAATAAGGCTTAGAAGAGTGGAATAATTCTGCCTACCTGCTATAGCTTTAAAATGGTTGCAGCTTATTATGGCTAAAGAACCGGTAAGTCTTCAGCTTAGATATCTTGGGAATGAGTGAAATATTGGGAATGCGTGTTGGTGAAAGATGTCCTTTACAAGAGTTTCTAACCTAAGTTGATGCTTTGCCATAGAAATTTTTACTTTTTCAACCTAACTATTCCTCCTAGACTCTTGTGGTCTATATAATGATTGGAAGCTCCAACCTTTTTCAGAACTTCTTAACTTTTCTTTTATTTTGTTTAGCTATACAAGAGCTGTTGTTTCTCTATTCTGGAAAATGCTTCGTCTCAAAACTTTAATCTTTTAGATCAGAAAACAGTAATTTTCAGAAACTTACATAATCTTCCCCAAGAACGATATTAATCTTTTTCCAATTTCTATCTTTTACATGCTTTCTTGGACTAAATGATAAGAGGAATGCCAATTTTATCCATGTTTCTAGCATTAAAAATGACAAAAGTGGACAGTACACTCCAACCACTGTAATCATTTTAAGTGGTTTAAAATGTCCCATACAGAAAATGAGAAACTGGTTGCCAGTGTTAAAGTTCAAAATATTCATAGCTCTCACTTTCTAGATATGAGAATACTTACTGTAAATTGCCACGAAGAGTTAGAGACAATTTTATTGTCAAACACTTTGATTTTTTTCACTGTCCCTTAGCAATAATTTTCTATTGTTTAATTTTAAGAAATAGGAAGGAAAGGGTATATCAACTAGTATTTAACCAAATGCCTAGACAGCTAATTGTTTACAGAGAGTTGTCAAAATATTTAAATCAAAGTGCAGCTGTTGGTTCTTATACTTTTGGGAGATTTTGTGAGTATTTTTAAAACAAGAGACTTACTAACCAAATCAGGGGAAAATATCAACTAAGCAATGATTTTAATCCAACAATGTATCAGTAGTTCTGGCAAGAACTGTGGTCAGAATAAATTATACATGGGACGAGGCAGATTTTTTCAGCCATTCATTAAGAGTGGTCTGTTTTTCCTTTAGACCCACATATACCTTAAGGAATAAATAAATCAGGAAAGAGAAATTGATCTTTTCAGTTGCCGAGTACAAGAGATGTTATTAGGTTTTGTCTGCATTTCCACCCTTCTGTGGTGGCACTCACCCTCTGTTGAGGTGTAATGAGGCTCCTGCCACCATCTGGCAGCTGGCAGAAGGACAATCTAGAGATTCCTGCAACTTCTTCCAGAGGTAGCAGTCCCTTCAGCAGCCAGTGTCTTTCCAAGATGCACTTTGCACTGTGGCAACACAACTGCTGCAGTACAGCTTCATGGAACTGCCAGCAGCGCTTGGATGTGTATGCACTCTGGCAGCTGGACATTGCTGGCTGCTCTCTGCCATCAGAATTTTAGCCAAAGAGATATGTCTACGTAAGGCCTCAGTGATTAAAGAAACTGGAAACCAGGATTTATGGACTCTATTCCCTGCAAAGACGCCAAACTCAAGTGTGTGATATACCATCCCTTTATCGCTATGCAACTCCGCTTATTTGTAAAGCAAGATTAAGAAGGGTTGTTTACTTTCACTTCATTGGAGTTTTGCAATTACAGCTGTTGGAAGTATTTTCAGCTAATCATTTACTCACTGAGGAATGCAGTGTGGGGTCACGTGGAATCAACAATTAAGAACAGGTGAATGATGCAGAACAGGTAAGTGATTTGGACCAGTTAAAATGGAAATACAAAATAAAAAATGTCAAAATAATTGTTTGAGAGGCAAGGATTTTTGTGGGTGATGTATTTTATTGGAGCAAGGGTATAGTTAGGAAAAAGTTAAGCAAAGTTTTGAATGCAAGGAATTCTTGCTCAGACCTCATAAAGAATGTCTTGCATTTGAAAACCTTCCTGACTTTATCCCAATGATGCCATTGGTCCAATAACAGCTGTTACCTACAAAATATCCTTGCCTTTCCCATCATTCCTAAATCACCATGGAAACATCACTCCAACACTACCAAAATAATCTTGCCTGTTGTAAGTGTCGGGTTTTCAAGAAGAAGTATGTGCCAGGTACAAGACTGAGGAAGTGGTTTTATCTTAGGTTTAATCTTATACCTGGTATTATATTGTTCAAGAAACTCATCTAAGAGATCAGAGACCAAGAAAATCCATCTCTTCTTGGTTCAGAGGAGGCACTTGAACTTGGGCCTCCTACTTTTCTAGAGAGTGCCGTAATGATTAGGTTATAGAGTCAGCCTCAGTCTGCCTTGCCCAAGTATTCCATTCAAAGTAGTATGGGTTCAAGAAGGCAAATTGAAAGAAGCCCATTCTAGAATGCTTTTTTTTTCTCTTTCTGGGAGTCAAAGGCCTCTCAGGCAGAAGAGGGATTTGAATACAGGTGTCCCATAAATTGGGCAAGTATTTTAACCTTTGGGCTACTATCTAGCAATAATAATACTGACAATTGCACTTTATACAAAAGTTTAGGCACTTAATTTCAGTAGAAGGCTCTGGGCTGTGAATTAAGTGGAGGGATGCGCTCCTTTGCAGCCCTGAGTTAGGTGCCTAAGCACCTGAGAGGGATGCAACTTTAGCCCCATCCCATTCCTCAACATTTATTATCGATGAATTTAGGCACTAAGCATGTCCCTACACTCCAGATTTTCCACAGCATTTTACAAGAAGCCTAAGCATATATTTCAGAGCATCAGATTCTACTAGTCAGCAAGATGTCTAAGAGCATGGCTTCCTCATGTCCCTGGCACACCTTGGGAGAGATGCTTGAAAGCATGCCCTCTAGTCATATATGCCATACCTGGAAATGATGTAATGAATAGGGGTGTGTGAAATGGGCTGTATTCGATTCGGGTTCAGCCCGAATCGGGGACAGTGTTTTGATTTGTTGATTCAGATCACTGTCCCCAATTTGATTTGGCCAAATCCAAATCTGAAGATTCGATACTGAATTGGGGAATCAGAGATTTGGACATAGACATGGCTTTAAATGTTTTTTTTCCAGATACCTCAAGGTACCAGGCATGGCTCATGAATGCTGCAATGCTGGGGCAGATGGAGTGTCCCACAGGAGCATGGGACGGCCTCCCGTGTGCTGGGCAGACAGCCTGGAAGTGGACCAGAAGTACTTCTGGTCCACTTCTGGGTCTGCTGGAGAGCGCACGAGCCCCCCCCACACATACACATCACCCCAGCTTGGCGATCAGCCACGGGGGGACCCTGGGTGGTCCCCCAGAGCCAGAAGGCACCAGTTGCCGTGTCAGGGAGCCACAGGGGGATCCCCAGTGTGCTCCCCAGTGGACCCAGCAGTAGACCGGAAGTGCTTCTGGTCCACTTCTGGGTCTCCTGCTGAGTTCACTGGGAAGCCCCCTGCACTCCTGTTGGACACTCCATGTGCCCCATCATCATAGCATTCATGAGCTGCCTGCTACCTAGAGGTATGTGAAAAAAACATTTAAAGCTGTGTCTATGTCTGAATCACTGAATCTTTCTGAACCGATTTGGAGGGTTCCGATTTAATTTGGAGAGATTAAAGGGTCCTTTGATTCGATGGAGATTCAGTGACCGAATCAGGCCAAATCGAATCAGGGACCAAAGCTTTGCACAGACCTAGTAGCGAAGATACTACACTGGCAGCTTCCTCCCATCCCCACAATTGCTTCACATCTAATATCTCTCTGCTGTACTTGAGAGTGGCCATTGGGGAATTTCAGTGCTGAACATTGTAATGCAATGTCATGAGCTGAAGAAATGAATGAAATTTTCCAGGCCATCAAGTCTGCACCATTTGTCCAAATATGGTTCACACGCATACTGTTCTATGCTTTTCCACACACAACAGCCACAAAGGACTGCAGAACAAACTTTTTTAGACCTTTAAAAAATATAAAAAAAATAATGAAAGTACATAATCCCACAAGGGGTTGGTCATGAAAGTATCATCAAATTTAACATTCATAGCTAGAAATCGAACTCCCCCTTCCCTCTCTCCTTTTCTCCTTCCCTCCATCTGCCCACACTATTCATACAGTCACACTTTTCAGATGAAACTACTATACATAGTGCCCCTTATGACCCAGCACATCACTAGTTTGTCTATTACTTTGCAAAGTGAATGCCCAAACTCAAATGAGAAACATCTGGAGAAAAAAAGAGAAAAGGTGGAGAAAGCATTCCTACAATGTGCCACAGCAATAGAGACAGGGGCATCAGCTTTTATTTTGGCCCCTACAATTAAAAATAGTAAGTTATTTCTGGAGAAGCAGCCACAGTCTGAATTAAATCAGTATTGCAAGGATACAAGCACAGTGCACATAAATTGCTCTGCCATCCTTACATACAAACTTCAATATGGATATCCTGATGGTATTGTCCTTCAAGTCACAGTTTATCCCATCACATATTTCTTCAGGACATGACTATGATCAATAATGGGTAATAAGGGGTTGAATAGTATCTAATGGGAGAAAATTAAACCAAAGTTAAAATTCGAAGAGGGAATGATAGAACAATTAAAACTTAGAGCAAAGTAACAGCTGTCCCTCTCTATGGTCCCAGTTCACGAACATACTTAATCACTGGCTTAACATAAAACATATGCTTAAATTTCATCAAAGTCAGTTGGACTTATCCATCTGCTAAACTGTGATAAATAGAAATTGGTTTCTGAATCAGAACCTGACTGTGTGAACTTATATTCAAGTAAAAAATTGTTCTTTGGTTTTAGAATGCATTTGACTAATAGGTGTTATCAATCATTTCTTGAAGAGAAAAAACCCAAAATGTTGTGTATGGGAAACTAAGGTCTTAATACACAGTTTGAAAAATAAACACTGCTGTATCACTTTGGGGAGACAAACAGAAAAGAACTAGCTAATAAAGCTGTTAACTATTTCTTTTTGATCAGCTGGTAATCTGAAATAGATTCACAAAATACATTCATGCTACAGGTTTGCAATATTTCTTCCCTTCACATTACTAAATTTTACATTTTCTTCTCCCTGTATTTCTTTACCATTCATTCTCTTGGAAATCTTTACTTAGGTGTCTCCCTCCCCTATTCCTACCACTATTCAGTCAGCTTTAAAATTACCTAACAATATTTGCTGATTAAATTATTTGTACTTTTTTACAAGCTAGAAGAGATGACACATCTCGCATCATGAAGGTCCAGAAATCAGCAGACAAAACATACCATTACCATCATCTATATGTATAGATGACTTTTGGGTTGAAAAGATGAGGAGGGGCTAAAGGGGAGAGTGTAATAAATATTTTTTTTTAGATGGGAGGTTCTTAATCTTGTGATGACTTCTTAGAAGTGACTGTACTTAAAATGGGTCTTAGTATGCTTCCCCAACAACTGAAAAAATGTTCTCTCTCTAAGGTATGATTAGTGAGATGCTGACGGGCTTTACTAGATGGCTTGCAAAATTTTGTGGATTTTTATCACTCTGCATCAGTGATCTGCTAAGTCCTTTGTGGACTCCAGGATGCACATCCTTGCAAGTTGAACATATTCACCATACTATTCAACTGACTGCACTGTATATCTTTCCCCTTGGAGTCATGTTGTGAGAAAGATGCAGTAAAATACAGCTACAGAATTAAAGAGACCAACTCTCTTATGGGAAAAAAAAGAGTTGGCACAGAACTGTCTTGAGGAAATCAATGGAAGAGATATATATGCACCAAAAAATAGAGTTGGCTTTATATTTATTTTTCTTTTGATAGCAAAAGATAAAACTAATGCAATATGTACAAGAAAATTAATAGATAACAAAATTGGAGGTTTTACAGAAATCCTACAGCATATATTTGTATGAAGATATCCTATATGTTTAATGGATTGTTTTATTTTAATTATGTGGTACATGCATCTTTGCTGGAAGTTATATCTTTAGTGCCTATAATGCCTTACAAATTCAAATGTAATTTCATTCTTCCAAACTTTTTAAGGCCAGGTTAACACTATTACATCACAGCTTCATTGTGCTTAGTCCTATTCAAATACATAGTAAGAGATAGTCCTTGAAGAGCCTACAGTCTAAGAACATGCAGCCAAAATAGCAAGGCACAAAGAAGAGAAGTCCTAGACAAAGTCAGTTGCAGAGCCAGACTGCAACTGAATTCTCCTACTTCGCAGATTGGTGTTTTATACTCAATATTGCCTTTCTTAGAGCCAAATTCATGTTTATTGATACTGGTGGAGATTTGCTGTTAGTGTAATCTGGCCAATTACTTCTGATTTATTCCAGTGACATGGAAAGGAGAAGTTGGCTCTATGGAATGAATGCAGATTTCATAGCAAACTTTAAGTCAGGGAACATACGTCATTCATTTAAATTACAAAACAACAAACACCCACATTTGGTGGGCTGGTATGCAAATTATGTTATGTCAGAAGAGTGTTGATCTGTTTGTGCTGCCAATGCATTCACTTTAATAGAGGGTCTATCTTGGCGCTACATTATTTTATTAGTCAGACTGGAGATTAACACCAGATGGTGTTTTGCTATTTCTATCAGCCTGGAAAAAAGAACCAATGCACTTTCTCCTCTCTGTGTGTGTGTGTGTGTGTGTGTGTGTGTGTGTGTGTGTGTGTGTGTGTGTGTGTGTGTGTGTGTGTGTGTGTGTGTG